>NC_091978.1:231551009-231858699 GCF_044704955.1 Pristiophorus japonicus
CTAAATAGAAACATTAAGGAAAGGCTGCAAAGGGAGACAGGAGACTCATCCAAGAAATGGGTGGAGGTCTTGCCGTTTGTCCTGATGGGGGTCTGGGCCAGCCAGTCTAAAAGCACAGGGTACTCCCTGAGACGTCCTTACTATACAGTATAAATGCACACGTGCCCATGCTTGAGAGAAGGTCAGTCTGTGACCTGTCCTTTATTCCTTAGCACTCAAGTGATAGCAGTGGGTGGAGCTTCCCCTTTTATATCTGAAGGCCCAGGTTAGGAGTGTCTCCCACAAGTTCACCACCTAGTGGTCATTGTTCTCACAGTGCACAACTTAGGTCAGATTATACATGGGTTACAATGCTGGTTGAATACATGACATCACCTCCCCCCCAAAGTCTTATTGGGATCACAGGTTAAGTCTCTCTGGTGGTTTATGCTCTCTTGTAGAGCGCCTGAGTTGGGGCTCCGGTTATTGGGCGCTGACCTGAGTGTCTGCTGTTTGCGATGCCTCAGGCCTATCCGGACTACCCACAGTGACTGGGCTCTTCTCCCTTTGGTTCCTCTGTTTGGTCACCTGTGGTGGAGTGAACTCGAAATCGTGTTCTTCCTCTGCTTCTTCTATGTGGTTGCTGAACCTCCTTTTTGTTTGATCCACGTGTTTGCGGCAGATTTGTCCATTGGTAAGCTTAACTACCAGAATCCTATTTTCCTCTTTGGCAATCACAGTGCCTGTGAGCCATTTGGACCCTGCAGCGTAGTTGAGGACAAAAACAGGGTCATTTACATCAATACATCGCGTCCTCGCATTCCCGTCATGGTAGTCACATTGTGACTGGCGCCTGCTCTCGACAATTTCTTTCATGGTGGGGTGTATAAGGGATAACCGGGTTTTGAGCATCATTTTCATTAGCAGCTCTGTGGGTGGAACCCCTGTGAGCGACTGTGGTCGGGATCTGTAGGCCAACAGGAGGCATGATAAGCGGTTTTGTAGGGAACCCCCTTGGATTCTGAGCATCACCTGTTTGATTATCTGCACTGCTCGTTCTGCCTGGCCATTTGAGGCCGGCTTGAGCGGTGCTGTTCTAACATGGTTAATTCCATTGCCTGCCATGAAGTCCTGGAATTCAGTGCTTGTGAAGCACGAGATATTGTCGCTGACCAAGATGTCCGGTAGACCGTGGGCGGCGAACATTGCCCGTAGACTTTCTACCGTGGCAGAGGATGTGCTTGAATTTAAAATGTCACACTTGATCCATTTGGAGTAAGCGTCTACTACAACCAAAAACATTTTTCCCATGAAAGGAGCTGCGTAGTCCACATGGATGCGTGACCAAGGCTTGGCGGGCCATGGCCAGGGGCTAAGGGGGGCTTCCCTGGGCGCATTGCCCAGCTGGGCACAAGTGTTGCACCTGCGAACACAAAGTTCCAGATCTGCGTCTATCCCTGGCCACCAAACGTGTGACCTGGCAATTGCCTTCATCATGACAATGCCCGGGTGCTCATTGTGGAGTTCTCTGATGAACACTTCTCTGCCCATCTGGGGCATGACTACGCGGTTTCCCCACAGTAGGCAATCGGCCTGAATCGAGAGTTTACCCCTGCGCCTGTGAAATGGTTTAAATTCCTCAGGGCATGTCCTGTACATGGCTGCCCAGTCCCCATTCAGGACACATTTCTTGACTAGAGACAATAGCGGGTCTCTATTTGTCCAGACTTTGATCTGACGGGCTGTCACGTGTGAGCCTTCACTTCCGAAAGCTTCAGCAGCCATGACCATCTCAGCAGCATGCTCGGTAGCCCCTTCAGTGGTGGCTAGTGGGAGCCTGCTGAGTGCATTGGCGCAGTTTTCAGTGTCCAGTCTGTGCCGAATTGTATAGTCATTGGCGGCTAACGTGAGTGCCCACCTCTGTATGCGGGCCGATGCGTTTGCATTTATGGCCTTGTTGTCGGCCAAAAGGGACGTTAGGGGTTTGTGATCTGTCTCCAGCTCAAATTTCCTGTCAAACAGGTACTGGTGCATTTTCTTTACCGCATATACACATGCGACGCCTCCTTTTCTACCATCCCGTAGCCCCTTTCTGCCTGGGACAGATTTCTGGAGGCATAAGCTACCGACTGTAACTGACCCTTGGCAGTGACGTGCTGCAACACACACCCAACACCATAGGACGACACATCGCACGTTAACACAAGTTTCTTACATGGGTCATATATCGTTAACAGATTGTTGGAACATAACAAATTGCTGCTCTATTAAAAGCCCTTTCCTGGCTGTCCCCCCAGACCCATTTGCGACCTTTGCGTAGGAGCACGTGTAGCGGCTCTAGCAGCGTGCTCAATTTGGGAAGAAAGTTACCAAAATAGTTCAGGAGCCCCAGGAACGAACGCAGCTCCGTTCTGATACGGGGTCTGGGTGCTCTCTGGATCGCTTCCATCTTGGACGCAGTAGGGCTGATCCCGTCTGCTGCTTCCCTCATCCCCAGGAATTCTACCTCTGGAGCTAGAAAGACGCACTTCGCCTTTTTCAGTCGCAGCTCTGCCCGGTCCAGTCTGTGTAGCACCTCCTACAGGTTGTGGAGGTGTTCTTCAGTATCATAACCCGTGATGAGGATGTCGTCCTGAAAAACCACCATCCCTGGAATCGACTTGAGGAGGCTTTCCATATTTCGTTGGAAGATCGCGGCGGCCGAGCGAATCCCGAACGGACATCTGTTATACTCAAACAACCCCTTGTGTGTCGTGATGGTGGTCAGCTTCTTCGACTCACTCGCCAGCTCCTGGGTCATGTAAGCTGAGGTCAGGTCCAATTTTGAAAAAAGTTTGCCACCGGATAGCGTCGCAAAGAGGTCCTCCGCTCTCGGTCTTGGAGTGGCACCCTATTGATGGTGGCCTTGTAATCACCACATATCCTGACCGACCCATCCGCCTTGAGCACCGGCACAATCGGACTCGCCCATTCACTGAATTCGACTGGCGAGATGATGGCTTCCCTCAACAGGCGATCCAATTCGCCTTCTATCTTTTTCCGCATCACGTACGACATCGCTCTGGCCTTGTGGTGTACTGGCCTGGCATCCGGGTTTATGTGAATCACTACCTTGGCTCTCATGAAAGCGCAAATGCCGGGTTGAAATAGTGAGTCAAATTTGTCCAGGATCTGCGAACATGATACTCGCTCCACAGAGGAAATTGCATTGACATCGCCCCATTTCCAGTTCATGACAGCAAGCCAACTCCTCCCCAGTTGTGCGGGACCATCCCCCGGGACAACCTAGAGTGGCAACCTGTTCTCTGAATCTTTGTGGGTCACGACTACCGTGTCGCTGCCGAGCACCGGAATGATCTCCTTTGTGTATGTCTGTAGCTGAGCGTCAATCGGCGATAATTTTGGCCTCCTGGCCTTGGACACCCACAACTTTTTGAACTGTTTGATACCCATCAGGGACTGGCTGGCCCCCATCCCATTGATACTGGGATGCCATTGGGGAGCACTTTCATGATTAGCGGTGGCGTCCTGGTATATGAACTGTATACGTGCTCCACATGAACTCGCTGGACTTCAGCTTCCAGCAATTTCCCGCAGCGTTCATTTCTGCAATTTTTGCAGGTATTTTGCTCATCTCTGCAAACTCCAGCTGAGTGTGTGCCTCCACGCCTCCAACATGAGCTGTTGTTGGAAACAAAAGGTTCCTTGTCAGTCGATCGTCCCCGACTGCCCCTGTGACTGTCCTTGAGTGCGCCATTAACAGGTGCTGATGGCCCCATTATTGGTCGCATTGTCCCTGGCAATGGCGTGAATCGCCGTTCAGCTTGCCATTGTCTCTGTCGAACTTCCCCTCTGGGTTCGACTACATGTTGGGGCATGCCCGATTGCCCTTGTCTGCCTGGAGAACTGTGTGCTGCTTTAACAATGTTGAATTTCTGTTCCAACCACTCCTTAACACAGTACCTCTCGTCTGTTCTGCTAGTGGCCATGCTCACGTGGTTTAAATCCCAGTTTCTCATCGCCATTGATACGTCCTTACTATACAGTATAAATGCACACGAGGCCCATGCTTGAAAGAAGGTCAGTCTGTGACCTGCCCTTTATTCCTTAGCACTCAAGTGATGAAAGTGGGTGGAGCTTCCCCTTTTATACCTAAAAGGTCCAGGTTAGGAGTGTCTCCCACCGAGTGGTCATTGTTCTCACAGTGTACAACTTAGGTCAGATTTTACATGGGTTACAATGCTGGTTGAATACATGACACTCCCCATACGAGCTTTTGACTGGCAGGGTCATGCGTACCCCCACCCATGTGCTAGCTCTGGTGCTCATGGAAGGCCAGATCAGAGAGGTGACCCAGGACAGCTTTGTCAGGAATCTGTTTGAACACCTCAAGGGTGAGGGACCATGCTTGGGTAGGGGCCTTTGAAGCATTGTACATGGGGCCGTACTGTATTGTCGATAAAGCAAGCCCCATGGTGTATGCCGTAAAGATGCCCTGTCGCACAAAATGGTTTCATATAAACCAGTGCAAACGGTTCAACACAGGGAAAGGCTGCCAAACGCAAAGGGCAGCCGGGGGCAGTGAATCGTCCTGAGGATAAGGGTCCTCAGCCAGCAGCCTCCGATAGGGAATCCCACAGGGAAAGTCGCCGACCTGCAGACCATACCATTGGGGGCAGTGAGCTGCAATACAGGAGGGGCTATCCCACCCATCATCTGCGACTCGGATAGACCCCTAGTAGCCATAGCCCTAAGGAGAACTTTCGCACACCACGGCCAAGAACGCCGTGGTCACCAGTACCCCAATTCACATTGCTCAGCCCCGAGAGGGCTACAAGACGAAAAAGATTGATTGAGGTGGGGGACCATTTAAAGGACATGGGTCCACAGCCTGCAGCCTCCAACTGTGAGGGACTCACAGTGGAGGTAGTGGTGGACCAGCCATCAAATGAGTGCGGACCCCACTGAAGAAGTAGCGGACTCACCGGCCCTACCGTGGGCCCTACTGTAGTACAGGAGGAGCTATCCTGCCCATTATCTGGGACTCGGGAAAGGCCCCAGCTACCGTGGGAAGAACTCTCCGAGTTCTAAGGCACAAGCCACTGTACACTCAAATGTACTAGCGGCCAAAGGACCGGAAAAAGCATGGGGCAAGCAGGATATAGCTTGGACACCTGGGGACAGGTGGCGGTGTATATAGCTTTTCTAAGATTGCTTTTGTAGTTTAAGTTTAGTATTTTAGTTGGAATTTTTAAAATTTTGGAGTTTAAGTTGGATTGAAGAGCTGGATCACCTTTGCCAAGCCAGAGAACTGCTTTTCTCAAGGGCAAGGCTATCTATTTTGTGTCCCTACAGGGAAGGAACCAAATGATGAGAGGGGCCTTGGTCCTGCTTGCCCTAATGGGGGCGAGTACGGGTCACAGAGATGAGGTTGAGGAATCTCGTATCTTTGGGTGCTCAGGAGGAAGACCACCCACCGTTACTGCTGGAGGTGGTACACCAGGCGTGGAGGAGGTCGCCGCCTACTTCCACGAGGGGAGTTGGCCAGGATGGTTGAACCCGATACTCCAGCCAGGCCGGGTTCACCTACAGGGAGGCCTCCATCCCATGCCCCAGGGTACAGTGTCACTGAGGGGAAACGTGTGTGTTTGACATGTAAGGGGCAGATTCCCCTGGATAGGTGGTGGTGGCTCAGGAAGCTGAGCAGGGATACGGGGGACCAGGTAACTGACTGGGAACGACTCAGTACCGATACTTACCGGACCATCACGGGAACACAGGGAGGAGTGAGTGTATGTTGGGACAAATGGTGGGTATCTGAACAGGGGATCTATGTATGCTTGTGGGGGTCGGAGAGGGTCTGTCCCACAGGCATATCCATTGTGTTTGCCAGGCAGTGGCAGGATGATGGGGAGGGGATGGGCTGGGATCAGAGCTTGGAATCATGTGTGATCCCACATCCCCCGATCCCAGTCAACGCCACAGAACTCGTAGCATGCACCAGAAAACCCCTGCCTATGACCCTGACAGTACAGACAGTGATAGAGAGGTGTCCTACCACCACCAAGGGACCAGGGAATGGGTTAGTGTTAGTACCAACCGAAAAGGTATTATACCAGGGGGTACACTATGCAGTAGCTTCAGTCATCTTAAACCGTACAGCAGTACACGTACCTGCATGGTGCCCGAAGGAAACAGAGCAGCTATACCAGGCCCTACTCAGAGAAATGTTCAGGAAATTTTACAAATTAGATTTTGGCAACGTAGACAAAGCAGATTTATACACACTATACGCTGGGAACATTATGGGCACGGGGAGACAAAGGAGGGGAACCTGGAACGATATTTTCACTGCATATAATACAGAATCCTCTGTGATAAATAGCATGGACGATATGGAACTGCAAATGCAAATAAATGGTCTAAAAAACCAACTACGGAATATCCTAAGGGAAGAGAACACAGTGGTAGGCTCAGAGCTACACGAGGACCAGGCTATGACTGTCATGTATTCAACTGTCATTGTAACCCATGTATAAACTGACCTAAGTTGTACACCGTGAGAACATTGACCACTAGGTGGTGAACTTGTGGGAGACACTCCTAACCTGGACTTTCAGGTATAAAAGGGGAAACTCCACCCACCTTCATCACTTCAGTGCTGGCTAATAAAGGTTACTGGTCACAAGACCTTCTCTCAAGTATGGACCTTGTGTGCATTTATACTGTATAGTAAGGACATATCAACGATCCATTTAAAGGAGATTATTGCTGAGCTGGAAAGACACGCAAAAACAGTAAATGCACTTATATGGGAGGATAGGAATGCCTCGGATCAGGCTGCAAGGAATGAGGTGTGTGTGCTGTACGGGGCATGGTTGCTGGGCAAGGGCCGCAGCAACCTGGAGCATTTAAAGCAAGGTTTAGTCCCCTTCTGGATCAGCAACAAGCACCTCGCACCCCTCCACCCGTATAGCAATTCGTTAAGCCGGTGTCAGCTCCGTCTAGCTTCTGAAGCATACCCTGTCCCAGTAGATTGTGTGGGCGGTCCAACCATACCATCATGGGGATAATTGTAAGGTTGCCGGCTATGGGTGGGACAGCCCGACCCGCGCCGGTGTACATGGTGGAGAATACTGGGATCATTCAAGGAGGTGCACATGTTCGTTTCACAGCGGTCTCACCCTATGTCATAAAGTGGGAGCACGCTATGACAGCTACTGACCTCTCCGGGTGCCGGAGCTGGAGCGCGCACGTAATACCAGGCGTTCAAGTGCCCTCAGCACTTGAAGGCCTACTCCTGATCACAATGCGGGTTTAAAGCTGCTGGTGCGCAGCCTATCAACTGTACCATGGAGGTAATGGCACAAGAGCATGTTCCTCCACAGGTAGCATACATTGTGGGTGGGACATATTGTGTCACCACAAGTGCACCCCACTACCAACATGGACAACACATTTGGTGTCCAGGGAGTGAAAGCAGTTTTTGTTTTAAACCCGAGGCGGAAGTTCAAGTGGCCCAAAAATGGATTGTTCCCATTCCTGAACCCTCCACTGTTCACCACACTGTAAATAACAATTTCACAAATTTACAAGATTACATTTTGGATATGAAATCCCTCCTCTACACGAACATCTTACCGCCCTACTGAAAGCTGTAGAAGAATCACAGAAACATTTCTATACTTTAGAACAAAAAACAGTTGAGATAGGGGGTGAAATTTCGGATATCATCGTTTCACCCTGGTGGGGCATTTTCAGAAATATAGAGATCCCTCCCTGGATCAGAATAGCTTCCCACGTTTTAGTTATCTGCCAGCTCGTGATTATTTTTTATTTATGGTGTACTACCTGCAGGGTGAGGGGCAGAGGTCATAGATCCTGGCACCAGAGGGTGCTGGACGAGCCCTAGCTGAACTTAAGGATTGTATCGGGAGGGAAACACAAAATATCATGGAACACTGCAGAAAAAATCGCAGTCACATGGTGATGTCCAGTTCAGATTCCACCTGCTGTAAAAACACAGAGGTCAAGTGTTGTAAAAAGTTTGTACTATGTGTGTTTTTACTGTGTATTTTTGTGAAACTGGAGTAATGGAGGGACGTTGGACCCCCTCTATGCTGTAATGTAATTGGAATGACTGAATTTACCTGTAAATAGCAATACATTTCAAAGGGGAATGTACATTTGGGTTTAGCTAGGTAAATGTCAGGGGAACGTTTTAGCTCTCGGGTTCCAAGAATTTTGATCACTTAGGATGACACTCTGTGGCGAAGAATGTCAAATGGGGGACTGTGAGATTTCAAAATTCATGGAAACCCCCCAGTGTTCGGACTCACTGAAAATGAAATTTGATTTGGGCCTATTAAACAGAAAGTTTGGGATCCTAAAATGCATATGGAAGAAATCTATGAGTCTTAACCAAGTTTGGGATTTTAAAAGGCATGTTTGGGCCTGTGGGGAAAAGCTGCAGTGACAGAGGGTTGAGATCAACCTTTACCTTTAGAATTTGGATATTGCAGCTAATCAGTTTGTCTGGGGGAGCTGTTTAACCATAGTTAGGCTCCCAGAAAACATTAGCATTTAAACAATCAACCACAGAAGAAACATTATCCACCCCACCCACAGGGCCCAAATATAACATACATATTCCAACACCTGTTCAACATGCATAAAAAGATCTGGCTCAGCCCAGACGTCCCGAAGCCAAAGCAGTGCTATTACAATGGACAAGAGCTCATCAGCTTATAAATAAGGAGTACCTCGATCCCAAATGTTATGTATTGTCCAGGCACATTAAAATGTATAAGTACAATGGTGCGCCATAGAGGGCGCTGTGGTGGGAGACCTGAAAGTACCTGCAAGACAGAGTATAAAAGGCTGCCCACCACACCTGAGAGGCATTCTGGAGTTGCATAATAAAGGACTAAGGTCACAGCAGTTACTACAACACCAGACCGTGTGGAGTCAGTGATTTGAGTGCTACATACACCACATTGGCGACAAGGACACGGACGAGCTTCACTCAACCATGGCTACTCTGGGTTCGTTAAAGAATTTTACGGTGGGCAATGATTGGAAGGCCTTTACAGAAAGGCTCGAGTACTACTTTACGGCAAACGACCTGACGGGGGGCACTGAGAGAGAAGCGTAAGGAGATATTGCTTTCCAGTTGTGGCAATGGGGTTTACTGTCTCGTCAGGGATTTGCTGGCACCCGCGAGCGCCAGTGACAAGTCATATGAGGAGCTGATCGAACTCATTCATGACCAACTAAAACCAAAGGAGAGCATCATCACGGCCAGGCACAAATTTTACCACCACTGCAGACCTGAGGGCCAGGATGTCACCAAATATGTCCACAGGATAGTGTCCGCCATGGACAAAACTGCAGAACATGGCTCTGCCCAGGGCAGAGAGCACGGATCTCGGGGTCCTGGAACCCGGGGGCTAATCGAGCAGCACCATGCTGGCGCTGCGGAGGAAGCCATGGGACTCACCGGTGCAGGTTTGCGGAGTATACGTGCAATGCCTGCCACACAAAAGGCCACCTTCAGCGTATGTGCAAAAGAAACCTGACTCACCGTGTGGCTGAGGAGATGGTAGAGGATCCCAGCGAGGAGCAGGCAGAAGAAGATGAGGCATTTGGACTGTACACATGTACCGACGATTCGGTCCTCGTGATTATGGAAGTCAAGATTAATGGAGTCCCAGTGAGTATGGAAGTGGACATTGGATCGGGTCCGTCGTTGATGAGTCAGGAAACTTTTGATAAACTCTGGGTCAACCCAGCTGCACGTCCCAAGCTGGTCCCGGTCACGGCAAAGCTGCGTAGCTGCACCAAGGAACTGATACCCGTTCTTGGCAGAGCGGATGTGCAGGTATCTCACGGGGGCGAGACGCACGGTTTACTTCTGTGGGGCATTGCAGGCAATGGACCGACGCTACTAGGCAGGAGGTGGATGGGGAAGGTCCGTGGGAGCTGGGAAGACTTCATTCCTCCATAGACCGCTGTCCCCCGGGTTCCCAAAGAGCAGCGCCAACCGAGCTGGAGGAGAAAGAAGCCATTCATCGGCAGTCTAAATCTCCACACAGACGAGCAGACTCTGGAAGAGCAGTTTTGTAGGTGCGGGCCAATCGCTGGGGTGCGAGCCGGCGACGCGCTGCGGGCGATGAGCGGGAGGTCCATCGATGGCCGACAAATCCAGGGGGCCCACGCAGAGGAAAGGTCGGATGGTGGTCGCGGCTACGGCGGCCGCAGGAGGGGTGGCAGTTGCGGGAACAGCAACAGGAGCGGAGGCTACAGCGGCGGCGGAGGCTACGGCGGCGGCTGGTGTGACTCAGGAGAATGCGACAAGTTTTATTTCTTTTCAGTTACGGGCTTCCTTCTCCGCACGTATAATCGCACAATCGATCCAGCCTCTTTTAAAGCTTTGACTGTTTTGCTATGTGTTACTTCCCTTACATCTACATCATTTACCCGAAGGATGCAATTATTCACCCGCAGTCTTCCATCCTGTGCAGCTGCACCTCCCACAATGATTTTTGTAATGAATATGCTCGGATCATCACCAATGTGCAGATTATCTGTGTCACCTGCAATGCTGAAGCCGAGGCCAGAATTTCCCCTTTCAAGTGTGATTTTATCCTGTCTTTCTTCTTTGTTCCTTCTGTTCCTTCTTCGCCAGCGAGCTCAAGATGGTGGCGAGCCTCGTGGCAGCAGAGCTCTGCAGAGAAAGGCAAGCAGAGCAACTAAAATGGTGGCACCCAGTGAAAGCCTCATGGGAAACACAAGATGGTGTCTTAAAAGGGAAATGCACCCGGGAGTCTTAAAAGGGCCTTACACCATTGGCGGTCCCCCCCAAAGAGACTTTTGTAAGGCAAGAGCGAGTCTAAATGAGCAATGTGAATGTAGGATGACGGATTTATGATGAGTTAATATTTTAATGCTAAATGGTTACTGTGTTTAAAATAATGGATATGAGTTACGAAAAGAGTTAATACCACGAGGTACAAATAAAAGGGTAATGGATCCGTAACTAACATGACTAATGGACTAATGCAATTTTCAATTTATGTGATTCATGCAATGGCTCAGCGGCTGCAGATGAGCCGCCAAGGCGACTACTTTCTGAGAACAGAGGCAACGCACCAGTTGCGATACCCTGTCTCAGCGCAACCCATTACCTCGGGCAAAAAGGGGCAGTATACCGCCACTGTACCTTACCCGGAGGAGTTGGGATTAAATAACTGTTCAGTGTAACTGCAACCTTTTGACATAACATCTGTACCATATATTATATGTACCATACTAATGTACTGTCTATATATACCTGCTTTCTGTTGGAGCTTATGCTCGTGTACTTCATCACCCATGTAAGGACTGCAAACACCACATGCTTGCACCGGATCGCAAGCATAATCTCTACATGGGGGAGAAGAGGGAAGTGGATGGTCATGGACTCACTCTCACAAATCAGCCAGGACGAACAAGGCCGAGGTTACCGGCAATGGCTTTTGGAACTGTGGGGGGAGTGAGATGTTATGTATTGTCCAGGTACATTAAATGTATAAGTACAATGGTGCGCCACAGAGGGCGCTGTGGTGGGAGACCTGAAAGTACCTGCAAGACAGAGCATAAAAGACTGCCCACCACACCTGAGAGGCATTCTGGAGTTGCACAATAAAGGACTAAGGTCACAGGAGTTACTACAACACCAGACTGTGTGGAGTCAGTGATTTGAATGCTACATACATCACACCAAAGTCTATCAATGCCAGATTAAAACATTTAATCAAGTTTCAGTTAGCTAGCCCGCTAAAACTTATACAAAGAAGACCACTTAAAATCAATGGGCAGCAAAACTTAAACAACAGTAACGTTAGATTTGAAGCGGAGATTGAACAGCCTTTCAGAATATAACTGAGGGCTTATCATACCAAAAAAAGAAGAACTATCTGACCATCACTCCGGAACAACAAGATCAAGATCGAGAGCACACGGCGAGAAAACACAGGAAGAAACATTGCCACCTCGGAGAAAAGAACTTAAAAAAACCAATCAGTGGAACATCAATACCAACTGACTTGGTAACAGACATCAACCGGACCACCGCGGCCAACGAAACCAACCAGAAAATCAACCACCAAGAAAACCAGGGTCAACGCAAGTTTTCCACTCTACAATTTGTGCCTAGACTATCCAGCGGGTAAAAATTACCTAAAGAATTAAAACCCTATTGATAACAAAGAAAATTGGGTACTCACCAGAGATAAATCCAAAACGCGTCTAACTGCATCAGCGGACTCACTCCAACTGGTTTCAATATGCAGCAGAGGTCTTCTAGCACGTCTGGGGTATGGCAAGACAAACCGGCTATAACCAAAGAACTCCGAAACCGCGAAACAGCCCTAGCTGTCAAAGGAAGGATCTGGTGAGCATAAATCCCTGGAGCCCTAGAGTTTGACCTAGTTCGAGAGTAAGTGGGAGGTGGGAGGTATTTCTGTTGTGTTTATTACCTGTAATAAAGTATTCCCCATTGTTCAGAACCTTTTTGTAAGATTTTACAGTTTTATTGGAGTGTGTTTGTGTTAGCTGCTTTCTTGAATAAAATCCAAACCTTCTTTGTACAAAACAGTTGTCTGCTGCACTTTATCACAACCTGATTAATAAATCCAAGGTCGAGACCCAGGGAGTGGGAGCGACTCGAAACCGCTCTGGTCTGGAAGGCAAGCTGACAGACCCATCTTCCCCTACAGCTCAGCTGCTTCTGCCGCTTCCCTCCCTTTCCCTAGTCCACCAGGCCAAACTTCCTCTAAGGTCCCCCCCACCCCAGACCAGTCCTGAATTTGCACCTTTAGTTTCTCTACTATTTCCCATCATGCCCTCTCAGAGCTCCTCTTGTCCATGAGACCCACATCCTGATCCTTCAACCCTCTTCTCACTAAACTGCTGGCCACCCAACTTCTCTTCCTGACTTCCATGTTAGCTAATATTGTTAACGGTTCTCTCTCCTCGGGTACTGCCTCTTACCCTTTCTATTCTGGGGTCATCAACCCTCTCTTCAAAAAAAAAACCTTGACTCTGTTGTCTTTGAAAACTATTTGCAACCTAATTTTCTTCTCCTTGAACATGCTCTCGCCTCCCAAAGCCGTGCCCTTTTTCTACGCAACTCCATGTTTGAATACCTTCAGGTTTCTGCCCTGCCACAGTACCGAAACAGCTCTCATCAAAGTCACAAATGACATCCGATGTGACTATGACCATGGGAAGCTATCCCTCCTCATCCTTCTCAATCAGTCTGTAGCCTTTGACACGCTTGACAACACCATGCACCTCCAACACCTCTCCTCTGTCGTCTAACTGGGTGGGATGGCACTCGCCTGGTTTCATTCTTATCTATCCTGTCGTAGCTAGTGAAGCAGCTGAAATGGCTTCTCTTCCTGCTCCCACACCGATACCTCTTGTTTCCCCAAAGGATCTATCCTTGGCCTCCTCCTATTTCTCAACTCCATGCTATCCTTCGGCAACATCATCCGAAAACACAACATCAGCATGTATGGTGACGACACCTCATCACCACCTCTCTCGACCCCCCCCTATGGGTCTAAGTTTCCACATGATTTGCGCCTGATTTTTAGGAGCAACTGGTGGAGAACGGACTATCTTAGAAATCGCAATTCTCCATATTTTTTTTTTCTGCAGTTCTAGTGAGGTAGAACAGTTCCACTTTGGAACAGAATTTTTTCTTCAAAAGGGGGCGTGTCCGGCCACTGACGCCTGATTTCAAAGTTTCCACAGTGAAAACGTACTCCAAACTAACTTAGAATGGAGCAAGTGAAGATTTTTGTAGAACTGAAAAAACCTTGTCTACACATTAAAAAATCAGGCGCAGGTTACAAATTAGGCGTCCAGAATGAGGTGTAGGGGGGGAAGGGGAGAAGGGAAGTCATTAAATTCTACAATAAATCCTTAGTTATACTTATACAAATATTATATAAATAAATCCAACCTGAATAAAAATTTATAAGCAAAGAAAAGATTAAATAAACCATCTTCCTACCTGTGTGAAAGGCAGCAGTTTGCCGTCGGGACCGAAGTATGAACGGGCCGGGCCCAAGACTTCGGGCAGGGCCCATCCCCAGCACCAGATTTACAGGTAGGTGGCGTTGGGTCGGGTCGGGGAGGGAGGTTTGGTTCGGTTCGGGTCGGTGGGGGAGGGTGGAGGAGAGGGAGGGAGGGAGAGAGGGAGGGATGGAGGGAGAGGTCGGGGAGGGGGAGGTCAGGTTGGATCCAGTCCGGGGGTGGGGGCGGGGGCGGGAGTAGAGTCGGGTTGAGTCGGGTCCAGTCGTGGGGGGGGGGGAAGCAGGAGCGCCAGCAGCAGCGGCAGTCAGGTCGAGTCGGGTCCGGTCCAGGGCGGGGGGGGGAAGCAGGAGCGGCAGCGGCAGTCGGGTTGAGTCGGGTCCGGTCCAGGGCGGGGGGGGGAAGCAGGAGCGCCAGCAGCAGCGGCAGTCGGGTCGAGACGGGTCCGGTCGGTGGTGGGGGGGGAAGCAGGAGCAGCAGCGGCAGTCGAGTCGAGACGGGTCCGGTCTGGGGCGGGGGGGGAAGCAGGAGCGGCAGCGGCAGTCGAGTCGAGACGGGTCCGGTCTGGGGCGGGGGGGGAAGCAGGAGCGGCAGCGGCAGTCGGGTCGAGTCGGGTCCGGTCTGGGGCGGGGGGGGAAGCAGGAGCGGCAGCGGCAGTCGGGTCGAGTCGGGTCCGGTCGGTGGTGGGGGGGGGAAGCAGGAGCGGCAGCGGCAGTCGGGTCGAGTCAGGTCCGGTCGGTGGTGGGGGGGGGAAGCAGGAGCGGCAGCGGCAGTCGGGTCGAGTCAGGTCCGGTCCGGGGGTGGGGGAAGCGGGAGTCGGGAGGAAGCAGGAGCTGGCCGTGGGAGGAGCCTTATTCACGCAGCCCCAGTGAGGCCATTCGGCCAGGGCTAGGGGCTGCGTGCTTCGGGCCCCTCCCACACAGTTTTGGGCGCCTGGAGCTACTGCACTGTAGCGCGCATGTGCAGAGGTGCCGGCACTGTTTTCAGCGCAGGGACCTGGCTCCGCCCCCCCACAGCTCCTGCTGCGCTGCGCCAAGGGCCAGAGGACCTGCAGGGAGGTGGAGAATACGAAGGGTTTTTTCGGTGCACTTTGTGGCGCGAAAAACGGGCGTCCAGGTCGGGACTGCGCCATTCTAGGCACGACTCGAAACTTGGGCCCATTGTCTCTAAATTGTCAGACTGCTTGCCCAACATCCTGTGCCGGATGAGCAGAAATTTCCTCCAACTAAATATGGGGAAGAATGATGCCATTGTCTTCAGTTCCCCGCCACAAACTCTGTTTCCTAGCCTCCGACACCATCCCTCTCCCTCGCATCTGTCTGAGGTTGAACCAGACTGTTCGTAACCTTGGAGTTGTATTTAACCCCGGAATGAGCTTCCGACCACATATCCATGTCATCACAAAGACTGCCTTATTCCACCTCCATAACATCACTCAACCTCATCCCTGCCTCGGCTGTATCTGCTGCTGAAACCTTCTCCCATGTGTTTGTAACCTCTAGACTTGACCTCTGGACTGTTCCAACGCAGTCCTGGCAGGCTTCCCATTTTCCACCCTCCGTAACTCTGCTGACCGCATTTTAACTCGCACCAAGTGCCGTTCACTCATCACCCCTGTGCTTGCTGACCTAAATCGGCTCACGGTCAAGCAATGCCTCGATTTAAAAATTCTCATCCTTCTTTTCAATTCCCACCATGGTCTCGCCCCTCTCTCTCCCTGTAACCTCCTCCAACCCTCCAATACTCAGAAATAGCGGCGCTCTTCCAATTCTGGCCTTTTGCACAGCCCCGATTTTAATCACTCCATCAATGGTGGTCTTGCCTTCAGCTGCCTAGGCCCTAAGTTCTGGAAATCCCTCCCTAAACCGCTCTGCCTCTCTACCTCTCTTTCATAAGAACATAAGAAATAGGAACAGGAGTAGGCCATACGGTCGCTCGAGCCAGTTCCGCCATTCCATAAGATCATGGTTGATCTGATCATGGACTCAGCTCCACTTCCCTGCCCGCTCCCCATAACCCCTTAGTCCCTTATCATTTAAGAAAGTGTCTATTTCTGTCTTAAATTTATAAAATGCCCCAGCTTCCACAGCTTTCTGAGGCAGCGAATTTCTTAGATTTACAACCCTCCGAGAGAAGAAATTTCTCCTCATCTATGTTCTAAATGGGCAGCCCCTTATTCTAAGATTATGCCCTCTAGTTCTAGTCTCCTCCATCAGTGGAAACATCCTCTCTGCATCCACCTTATCAAGCCCTCTCATAATCTTATACGTTTCGATAAGATCACCTCTCATTCTTCTGAATTCCAATGAGTAGAGGCCCAACCTACTCAACCTTTACTCACAAGTCAACCCAGTCATCCCCGGAATCAATCTAGTGAACCTTCTCTGAATTGCCTCCAGAGCGAGTATATCCTTTCGGAAATATGGAAACCAAAACTGCACGCCATCTTCCAGGTGTGGCCTCACCAATACCTTATAAAGCTGCAGTAAAACTTCCCTGCTTTTGTATTCCATCCCCTTTGCAATAAAAGGCAATATACCATTGGCCTTCCTGATCACCTGCTGTACCTGCATACTATCTGGTATAGAAGTAAACATGTATTTACTCTGTACAGCCACCAGAGGGCTCATCCCCTAGAGTCCCAAGAGATCCCATAATCCCTTGGGAACACAGGTATTTAACGAGGCTTTAAAAGACTACGGTCACACTTTACTTTGAGCTCACAGTGTTCAGTCTGACTCTTTCGCCATACACTGCAACTGGTAACGAGATACAGATAGCGAACCCAAAGGTGCAGAGAACAGTGGGCACCCTGGAGAAATTCTCGGAGGGAGATGATTCGGAAACTTTTGTGGAGCAACTCGGCCAATACTCCGTGGCCAACAAGCTAGATGGGGAAGATAGCGCTGCCAAATGAAGGGCGATCCTCCTCACCCTCTGTGGGGCACCAATGTATGGCCTCATGAAGAATCTGCTCGTTCCAGCGAAACCCATGGAGAAATCATACGACGATTTGTGCACACTGGTCCGAGAGCATTTGAACCCGAAGGAATGCGTTCTGATGGCGAGGTACCGGTTCTACACCTATAAAAGGTCTGAAGGCCAGGAGTTATGGCGAGTTATGTCATCGAGCTAAGACGCCTTGCAGGACATTGCGAATTTGAAGGACATTTGGAGCTCATGCTCAGAGACTTTTTCGTACTTGGCATTGGCCACGAAACCATACTTCGCAAATTTTTGACTGTAGAGACCCCAACCTTGAGTAAGGTCATAGTGATAGCCCAGGCGTTCATTACCACCAGTGACAATACGAAGCAAATCTCTCAGCACACAAGTGCTGCGACAAGTACTGTGAACAAAGTGATGTTATTTTCAAATTTTAATGTACAGGGCAGGTCACACATACCGGCAGCTGTATGTCCGCAGATGTCTCAGAGTCCACCATCAAGGGTGATGAATGCAAGGCCATTAACACCTTGTTGGCGCAGCGGGGGTGATCATCGTTTCCAATCATGCCGATTCAAAGGATATATTTGCAAGGGCTGTGGAACAATAGGACACCTCCAATGAGTGTGCAGGCGAGCTGCAAAGCCTGTTAAACCTGCAAACCACCATGTTGCAGAGTAGGACAGATCCACGGAGGATCACGACGAACCAGAGCCTCAGGTCGATGAGGCAGAGGTGCATAGTGTTATGTATCTGTAAAGCATGCACTCCCATGTTTCGCCACTAGGGAGCTCATCCCCTGAAGTCCCAAGGGATCCCAGCATCTCTTGGGAGCACTGAATATAAGCCGGTCCCTATGGCCTGTTCCTCACTCTGGAGTGTCTTATTAAAGACTGAGGTCACTGTTACTTTAACCCCCCTGTGTGCAGCCTCATCTGTGTTAGGAACACAATAACTGGCGACGAGAATACGAATCCAATGCAAAGATGCAGCAAACTCTGGGCATCCTGGAGAAGTTTCCGGAAGGTGATGACTGGGAAGCCTATGTCAAATGGCTAGACCAGTACTTTGTAGCCAACGAGCTGGACGCAGGAAGCACTGTAAAAAGGAGAGCGGTTATCCTCACAGTCTGCGGGGCACCGACCTACAGCCTCATGAAGAATCTTCTGGCTCCAGTGAAACCCACAGATAAGTCATATGAGGAGCTGTGTACACTGGTTCGGGAGTATCTTAACCTGAGGGAGAGCGTGCTGATGGCGAGGTATCGGTTCTACACGTGCCAGCGATCTGAAGGTCAGGAAGAGGCAAGTTACGTCGCCGAGCTAAGGCGACTTGCAGGACAATGTTAGTTTGGTGGCTACCTGGAGCAAATGCTCGGAGACTTTTTTGTACTGGGCATTGGCCACGAGACCATCCTATGAAAACTTTTGACCATTGCGATAGCACAGGCATTTATGTCCACCAGTGATAACACCAAACAAATCTCTCAGCACACAAGTGCAAGCAATGTTCACAAATTAACTGGAACTGTGTTTGCGAGCAGAACTGTACAGGACAGAACCCACGAGTCTGCAACTGCCAGCAGGCCTCAGGTGACCAGATGACTCAGAGTCCCCAACAAAGGTTGAATGCAAAGCAATTCACACCTTGTTGGTGTTGTGGAGGCTTCCATTCAGCCTATTCATGCCGCTTCAAAGGGTATGTTTGCAAGACCTGTGGAACAATGGGGCAACTCCAACGAGCTTGCAAATGAGCTGCAAGCTCTGCAAAACCTGCTAACCACCACGTGGCAGAAGAAGATCGGTCCATGGTGGATCAAAGCAATTTTGAGCCTCAGAGAGAGGAGGCAGATGCTGAAGTACACGGGGTGCACACATTTTCGACAAAATGTCCACCTATAATGCTAAACGTAAAATTGAATTGCTTACCCGTAGCCATGGAATTGGACACTGGCGCTAGTCAATCTATCTTGAGTAAAAAGGTGTTTAAGAGACTGTGGTGCAACAAGGCATTCAGACCAGCCCTGAGCCCCATCCACACGAAACTGAGAACGTACACCTAAGAGCTTATCACTGTCCTGGGCAGCGCCATGGTCAAGGTCACCTACGAGGGCACGGTGCATGAACTGCCACTCTGGAATGTCCCGGGCAATGGCCCCACACTGCTTGGAAGGAACTGGCTGGGCAAAATCCGCTGGAACTGGGATGACATGTCGATGAGGTCTCATGTACCCAGGTTCTTAACAAATTTCCTTCCCTTTTTGAGCCAGGCATTGGAAACTATTCCGGAGCGAAGGTGCGGATCCACTTGGTCCCAGAGGCATGACCCATTCACCACAAGGCACGAACAGTACCTCACATGATGAGGGAGAGAGTGGAAATCGACTGGACAGATTGCAATGCGAGGGCATCATCTTCCTAGTGGAATTCAGTGAGTGGGCCAGCCTGATTATTCCAGTACTCAAAAGTGATGGCACAGTCAGGATTTGTAGCGATTATAAAGTAACTATTAATCGTTTCTCGCTACAGGACCAATACCCGCTACCTAAGACAGACGACCTATTTGCGATGCTGGTAGGAGACAAGACGGTCACCAAGCTTGACCTGACTTCGGCTACATGACGGAGGTGCTGGAGGAGTCTTCGAAGGGTCTCACCTGCATCAACACCACAAGGGACTGTTTATCTACAACAGATGCCCGTTTGGAATTCGGTCGGCTGCAGCGATCTTCCAGAGAAACATGGAGAGCCTACTCAAGTCGGTACCACCCACGGTGGTCTTTCAGGACGACATATTGGTCACAGGTCGGGTCACCGCCGAGCACCTACAAAACCTGTAGGAGGTCCTCCAGCGACTGGATCGCATAGGGCTGTGGCTGAAGAGATCGAAATGCATCTTCATGGCAACAGAAGTGGAGTTATATGGGAAGAAAGATCGCGGCAGACGGCATTCGGCCCACAGAAGCCAAGACAGAGGCTATCAGGAACGCGCCCCGGCCATAGAACGTCATGGAGCTGCGGTCGTTCCTGGGACTCCTCAACTATTTTGGTAACTTCCTGCCAGGGTTAAGCACCCTCTTAGAGCCCCTACATGTGTTATTGTGCAAAAGTAAGAACTGGGTATGGGGAAAAAAACAAGTAATTGCTTTTGAGAAAGCCAGAAACATTTTATGCTCCAACAAGCTGCTTGTATTGTATAACCCGTGTAAAAGACTTGTGTTAGCATGTGACACGTATAGTACAGAGTCGGGTGTGTATTACAACAAGCTAACATTGCGGGGAAGTTGCAACCTGTCGCCTATGCTTCCAAGAGCTTGTCTAAGGACAAGAGGACCTACAGCATGATTGAGAAAGAAGCATTAGCATGTGTGTTCGGAGTAAAAGAAATGCATCAGTATCTGTTTGGCCTCAAATTTGAGCTGGAAACCAATCACAAGCCCCTCATATCCCTGTTCGCTGAAAACAAGGGGATAAATACTAATGCCTCAGCCCGCATACAAAGGTGGGCACTCGCGCTATCAGCGTATAACTATACCATCCGCCACAGGCCAGGCACCGAGAACTGTGCGGATGTTCAGCTACCATTGCCCACCTCGGCGGTGGAAATGGCGCAGCCTGCAAACTTGTTGATGGTGGCGCAGCCCGCAGACTTGTTGATGGTCATGGAAGCGTTTGCCACCCACGGCCTGCCTGACATACTGGTCAGTGACAACGGGCCATGTTTCACCACTGCCAAATTTAAAGAATTCATGACCCACAATGGGATCAAACATGTCACCTCGGCCCCGTTTAAACCAGCCTCCAATGGGCAGGCAGAGCGGGCAGTACAACCAATCAAACAGAACATTAAACGAGTCACAGAAGGCTCAGTCCAAACCCGCCTGTCCCGAGTACTGCTCAACTACCACACGAGACCCCACTCGCTCACAGGGGTGCCACTGGCTGAGCTACTCATGAAAAGGACACTTAAAACCAGACTCTCGCTGGTTCACCCCAACCTGCATGATCAGGTAGAGAGCAGGCGGCAGCAGCAAAATGTAAACGATGGTCGTGCCACTGTGTCACGGGAAATTGATCTGAATGACCCTATGTGCTAAACTATGGACATGGTCCCAAGTGGATCACAGGCACGGGTGATAGCTAAAGAAGGGAATAGGGTGTTTGTAGTCAAACTAGACAATGGACAAATTTGCAGAAAGCACCTGGACCAAACGAGGCTGCGGTTCACAGACTGCCCTGAACAACCCACAGCAGACACCACCTTTTTCGAGCTGACAACACACACCCAAAGGATCAACAACACCACGCCAGACCAGGAAATCAAACCCATCACGCCCAACAGCCCAGCAAGGCCATGATCACCTCGCAGCCCTGCAGGGCCAACAACACTCCAGCCCAGCGAGGGCACAGCCAACACACCAGAACAGACATTTGTACCAAGGCGGTCCACCAGGGAAAGAAAGATTCCCGACCGCCTCATTTTGACTTTGTCGGGGGAGTGATGTTGTGTTTCTGTAAAGCTTGCACTCCCATGATCCGCCACCAGGGAGCTCATCCCCTGAATTCCCAAGGGATCCCAGCATCCAAGGCCTGTTCCTCACTCTGGAGTGCCTTATTAAAGACTGAGGTCACTGTTACTTTAACCTCCCTATGTGCAGCCTTATCTGTGTTAGAAACACAATACATGGGGTGCACACATTCACCACGAATTGTCCCCTGATAATGCTGAATGTTCAACTAAATGGACTCGTGGTGTCAATGGAGCCGGACACGGGCATGTGCCAGTCCATCATTGACAAAAAGACTTTCGAAAGATTGTGGTGCAACAAGGCCTCAAGACCAGTCTTAACTCCAATTCGCACGAAACTAAGAACTTACACAACAGAACTGATTCCTGTAATCGGCAGTGCTACCGTAAAGGTCTCCTACGATGGAGCAGTGCACAAGCTACCACTCTGGGTGATACCGGGCGATGGACCCACGCTGCTCGGCAGGAGCTGGCTGGGAAAGATACGCTGGAACTGGGACGACATCAGAGCGCTATCGCCTGCTGACGACACTTCGGTGCCCAGGTCTTAAACAAATTTCCTTCGCTGTTCGAACCACGCATCGGGAAATTCCAAGGAGCAAAAGTGCAGATCCACCTAATTCCGTGGGCGCAACCCATCCATCACAAGGCGAGAGCAGTACCGTACATGATGAGAGAAAGGGTAGAGATTGAGCTAGACCAGCTGCAAAGAGAGGGCATCATTTCCCCGATCAAGTTCAACGAGTGGGCCAATCCTATCGTCCCAGTCCTCAAGGGAGATGGCATCGTCAGAATTTGTGGCAATTACAAAGTAACTTACAAACGTTTCTCCCTGCAGGACCAATACCCACTACCAAAGGCCGACGACCTCTTTGCAATGCTGGTGGGAGGAAAGACGTTCACGAAGCTGGATCTGACTTCAGCCTACATGACGCAGGAACTGGAGGAAATATTGAAGGCCCTCACCTGCATCAACACACACAAAGGTCTTTTTGTTTATAACAGATGCCCCTTTGGAATCCGATCGGCGGCAGCGATATTCCAGAGAAACATGCAAAGCTTACTGAAGTTGGTCCCGCACACCATGGTTTTCCAGGATGACATCTTGGTCGGAACACAATCGAGCATTTGCAGAACCTGGAAGAGGTTCTTAGTCAACTCAACCGTGTGGGGCTCAGGTTTTCTCCTGGCGCCTGAAGTAGAATTCCTGGGAAGGAGGATTGCAGCGGATGGCATCAAGCCCACCAACGCGAAGACGGAGGCAATCGAGAACGCACCGAGGCCACAGAACGTGATGGAGCTGCGGTCATTTCTGGGACTCATGAACTACCGGGTCTCAGCACACTGTTAGAACCATTGCATATCTTACTACGAAAAGGGGGTAAATGGGTTTGGGCCAAAAGCCAAGAAAACGCCTTTGTAAAATCGAGAAATTGTTATGCTCAAACAAATTCCTTGTGTTGTATGATCCATGTAAGCGTTTGGTACTAGCATGTGATGCGTCGTCATATGGCGTCGGTTCTGTATTGCAACAAGCGAATGATTTCGGGAAACTAAACCGGTTGCTTATTCATCCAGGAGTCTGTCTAAGGCTGAGAGAGCCTACAGCATGATTGAGAAAGAAGCGTCAGCGTGTGTCTATGCGGTAAAGAAAATGCATCAATACATGTTTGGGCTAAAATTCGAATTGGAAACTGAGCATTAGCCACTTATATCCCTGTTCTCCGAGAGTAAAGGGATAAATACCAATGCATCGGCCCGCATTCAGAGATGGCGCTCACATTTTCCGCATACAACTACGCCAGGTCAGGCATAGAAAACTGCGCCGATGCTCTCAGTAGGCAACCATTGCCCACCACGGGGATGGAAATGGCGCAGCCCACAGATCTTACCATGGTTATTGAAGCACTTGAGAATGAGCAATCACCCGTCACTGTCCGGTAGATCAAAACCTGGACAAGCCAGGACCCCTTAGTATCGTTAGTCAAAAGCTGTGTGCTTCACGGGAGCTGGTCCAGTCTCCCAGTGGAAATGCAGGAAGAGATAAAGCCGTTCCAGTGGCGCAAAGATGAAATGTCTATAAAGGGAGACTGCTTTCTGTGGGGCAATCGAGTAGTCGTCCCCAAGAAGGGCAGAGACACCTTAATCAATGACCTTCACAGTACCCACCCAGGCATCGTAATGATGAAAGCGATAGCCATATCCCACGTGTAGTGGCCCGGTATCGATGCGGACTTAGAGTCCTGCGTTCACAGATGTAATACATGCTCGCAGTTAAGCAATGCATCCAGGGAGGCGCCGCTAAGTTTATGGTCTTGGGCCCCCCAAACCGTGGTCTAGGGCACACGTCAACAATGCAGGCCCGTTCTTGGATAAAATGTTCCTTGTGGTTGTAGATGCATACTCCAAGTGGATTAAATGTGAGATAATGTCGGCTAGCACGTCCGTTGCCACTACTGATAGCCTGCAGGCCATGTTTGCCACACACTGCCTACCCGACGTCCTGGTGAGCGACAACAGGCCATGTCTTACCAGTGCTAAGTTCAAAGAATTCATGACCCATAACGGGATCAAACATGTCACATCTGCCCCGTTTAAACAAGCGTCCAATGGTCAGGCAGAGAGAGCACTGCAAACCATCAAGCAAGGCTTGAAGAGAGTAACTGAAGGCTCACTGCAGACTCACGTATCCCGAGTCCTGCTTAGCTACCGCACGAGACCCCACGCACTCACTGGGATCCCACCTGCTGAACTGCTCATGAAAAGAGCACTTAAGACAAGGCTCTCGTTAGTTCACCCTGATCTACATGAACAGGTAGAGAGCAGGCGGCTTCAACAAAGTGCATACCATGATAGCGCAAATGTGTCATTTGAAATTGAAATCAATGATCCTGTATTTGTATTAAATTATGGACAAGATCCCAAGTGGCTTCCTGGCACTGTCGTGGCTAAAGAGGGGAACAGGGTATTTTGGGTCAAACTTTCAAATGGACTCATTCACCGGAAACACTTGGACCAAATCAAACTCAGATTCACGGACTATCCTGAGCAACCCACCTTGGACCCTACCTTTTTTGATCCCCCAACATGCACAGCAGTGGCAACCGGCACCATGGTTGATCACGAAGCAGAACCCATCATCCACAGCAGCCCAGCAGGGTCCAACACACCAAGCAGCCCAGAAAGGTCGGAACAAATGATTCAACAACACCAGCTTTCACACCGAGATGATCAACCAGGGCAAGAACGGCCCCAGATCGACACACATTGTAAATAGTTACACTATTGACTTTTGGTGGGGGAGTGTTGTTATATATGTAAACTTGTATTTACTCTGTACAGCCACCAGAAGGCTTATCCCCTGGAGCCCCATAATCCCTTGGGAGCACAGGTATTTAACAAGGCTTCACAGGTTGGAGAGACTCTCTGGAGACCTGCAATAAAAGACTAAGGTCACACTTTACTTTGAGCTCACAGTGTTTAGTCTGACTCTTTCTTCATGCACTACACTATCCTTTTGTGTTTCATGTACAAGTACCCCCAGGTCCCGCTGTACTGCGATACTTTGCAATCTTTCTCCATTTAAATAATAACTTGCTCTTTGATTTTTTTTCTGCCAAAGTGCATGACTTCAGACTTTCCAACATTATACTCCATCTGCCAAATTTTTGCCCACTCACTTAGCCTGTCTATGTCCTTTTGCAGATTTTTTGTGTCCTCCTCACACATTGCTTTTCCTCCCATCTTTGTATTGTCAGCCAACTTGGTTATGTTACACTCGGTCCCTTCTTCCATTTCGTTAATATAGATTGTAAATAGTTGGGGTCCCAGCACTGATCCCTGCAGCATCCCACTAGTTTTTAGTTGCCAACCAGAGAATGAACCATTTATCCCGACTCTCTGTTCTCTATTAGTTAGCCAAACCTCTAACCATGCTAATATATTACCCCCAACCCCGTAAACTTTTATCTTGTGCAGTAACCTTTTATGTGGCACCTTCTGGAAGTCCAAATTCACCCCATCCACAGGTTCCCCTTTATCCACCCTGTTCGTTACATCCTCAAATAACTCCAGCAAATTTGTCAAACATGATTCCGCCTTCATAAATCCATGCTGACTCTGCCTGACTGAAGTTTGCCTTTCCAAATGTCCTGCAACTGCTTCTTTAATAATGGACTCCAACATTTTCCCAACCACAAATGTTAAGCTAACTGGTCTATAGTTTACTGCTTTTTGTCTGCCTCCTTTTTTAAATAGGGGTGTTACATTTGTAGTTTTCCAATCTGCTGGGACCTCCCCAGAATCCAGGGAATTTTGGTAAATTGCAACCAATGCATCCACAATCCCTGCCGCTACTTCTCTTAAGAACCTAGTATGTAAGCCATCAGGTCCAGGGGATTTATCTGCCTTTAGTCCCATTATCTTACTGAGTACCACCTCCTTAGTACCACCTCCTTTCCTCCTTTAGACGATCCATAAAACCTACCTCTTTGACTAAGCTTTTGGTCGCCTGCCCTGATAGCTCCTTACATGGTTCGGCATCAAATTTTGTTTGATAATGCTCCTGTAAAGCACCTTGGGACGTTTTACTACATTAAAGGCACTATATAAATGCAAGCTGTTGTTGTTGTTATCAATGTACAAAAGCATTAAACTTCTATGCCACAGGATCCTTCCAGATAACTAAAGGGATTATCTACTCGATAAGCCAGTCTGTAGTTTATACATATTCCATAAAGTGACTGATGCCGAATTTGCCCAGGGAGTTGGGTGATGTGGTACAGCAGCTGTTATGGCTGATATGATCACTCCTTTATCATTTTCCCTGTAGAAAGGAGACATCAACAGGAAAGAGCTCAGGGCTTTTATTGCCTGTCGGTCTTACAAAGAGTCCAGGTTGTTATCGGTGGAACACATGTAACCATCAAGTCTCCAGATGTCAATTTTACTGCCTTTTTGAACAGGAAGAGGTGTCACTTCATAAATGTGCAGGTGGCTTCTGACCACAGAAATATCTTTTTGCACAGTAATGACCGTTATCTAGGGAGCACATATAATTATTTTATTATGCACAGAGCTTCAATATTTATGTGGTGTTATTAATAAGTATCAGATGCTCTAAGATCTTTGTCCATATATCATCTTGGTGTGTGCTTGTCCTAATTCTTTGCCTAAAGATGTGTCTAAGTGCCCCCTGATTTGGAGGAGCAACTGTCGCACTAGGTTTCTGTCAGGTATTAGAAACATCGAGACATGGAAACATAGAAAATAGGTGCAGGAGTAGGTCATTCGACCCTTTGAGCCTGCACCACCATTCAATAAGATCATGGCTGATCATTCCCTCAGTACCCCTTTCCTGCTTTCTCTCCATACCCCTTGATCTCCTTAGCCATAAGGGCCATATCTAACTCCCTCTTGAATATATCCAATGAACTGGCATCAACAACTCTCTGCGGCAGGGAATTCCACAGGTTAACAACTCTCTGAGTGAAGAAGTTTCTCCTCATCTCAGTCCTAAATGGCTTACCCCTTTTCTTAAACTGTGTCCCCTGGTTCTGGACTTCCCCAACATCGGGAATATTCTTCCTGCATCTAACCTGTCCAGTTCTGTCAGAATTTTATATATTTCTATGAGATCCCCTCTCATCCTTCTAAACTCCAGTGAATAAAGCTCAGTTGATCCAGTCTCTCCTCAGATGTCAGTCCAGCTATCCCAGGAATCAGTCTGGTGAACCTTCTCTGTACTCCCTCAATAGCAAGAACATCCTTCCTCAGTTTAGGAGACCAAAACTGAAAACAATATTCCAGGTGAGGCCTCACTAAGGCCCTGTACAACTGCAGTAAAACCTCCCTGCTCCTATACTCAAATCCCCTAGCTATGAAGGCCAACATACTATTTGCCTTCTTCACCGCCTGCTGTACCTGCAGTGACTGATGAACCATGACACCCAGGTCTCATTGCACCTCCCGTTTTCCTAATCTGCTGCCATTCAGATAATATTCCGCCTCTGTTTTTGCCACCAAAATGTATAACCTCACATTTATCCACATTATACTGCATCTGCCATGCATTTGCCCATTCACCTAACCTGTCCAAGTCACCCTGCAGCCTCTTAGCATCCTCCTCACAGCTCACACCGCCACCCAGTTTAGTGTCATCTGCAAACTTGGAGATATTACACTCAATTCCTTCATCTAAATCGTTAATGTGTATTGTAAAGAGCTGGGGTCCCAGCACTGAGCCCTGCGGCACTCCACTAGTCATTGCCTGCCATTCTGAAAAGGATCCATTTATCCCGACTCTCTGCTTCCTGTCTGCCAGTCACTGCTTTCCAAATGCGCTGCTATTTCATCCTTAATGATTGATTCCAACATTTTCCCCACTACTCATGTCAGGTTAACCGATCTATAATTACCCGTTTTCTCTCTCCCTCCTTTTTTAAAAAGTGGTGTTACATTAACTACCCTCCAGTCCTTAGGAACTGATCCAGAGTCGACAGACTGTTGGAAAATGATCACCAATGCATCCACTATTTATAGGGCCACTTCCTTAAGTACTCTGGGATGCAGACTATCAGGCCCCAGGGATTTATCGGCCTTCAATCCCATTAATTTCCCTAACACAATTTCCCGCCTAATAAGGATATCCTTCAGTTCCTCCTTCTCACTAGACCCACTGTCCCCTAGTACATTAGGAAGGTTATTTGTGTCTTCCTTCGTGAAGACAGAACCAAAGTATTTGTTCAATTGGTCTGCCATTTCTTTGTTCCCCATTATAAAATCACCTGAATCCGACTGCAAGGGACCTACTTTTGTCTTCACTAATCTTTTTCTCTTCACATATTTATAGAAGCTTTTGCAGTCAGCTTTTATGTTCCCTGCAAGCTTCCTCTCGTACTCTATTTTCCTCCTCTTAATCACCTCTGTTGAATTCTAAGTTTCTAAGAATTCTAAGTTTCTCCCAGTCCTCAGGTTTGTTGCTTTTTCTAGCCAATTTATATGCCTCTTCCTTGGCTTTAACACTATCTTTAATTTCCCTTGTTAGCCGTGGTTGAGCCACCTTCACCGTTTTATTTTTACTCCAGACAGGGATGCACAATTGCTGAAGTTCATCCATGTGATCTTTAATTGTTTGCCATTACTTATCCACCATCAACCATTTAAGTATCCTTTGCCAGTATATTCTAGCCAATTCACGCCTCATACCGTCGAAGTTACCTTTCCTTAAGTTCAGGACCCTAGTTTCCGAATTAACTGTGTCTCTCTCCATCCTAATAAAGAATTCTACCATATTATGGTCACTCATCCCCAAGGGACCTCACACAACAAGATTGCTAATTAGTCCCTTCTCATTACACATCACCCAGTCTAGGATGGCCAGCTCTCTAGTTGGTTCCTCGACATATTGGTCTAAAAAACCATCCTTAATACACTCCAGGAAATCATCCTCCACCGCATTGCTACCAGTTTGGTTAGCCCAATCAATATGTAGATTAAAATCGCCCATGATAATTGCTGTACCTTTGTTGCACACATCCCTTATTTCTTGTTTGATGCTGTCCCCAACCTCACTACTACTGTTTGGTGGTCTGTACACAACTCCCACTAACGTTTTCTGCACTTTGGAATTCCGCAGCTCCACCCATACCGATTCCACATCATCCAGCCTAATGTCCTTCCTTACAATTGCATTAATTTCATCTTTAACCAGCAATGCCACCCCGCCTCCTTTTCCTCTCTGCCTATCCTTCCTAAATGTTGAATACCACTGGATATTGAGTGCCCAGCCTTGGTCACCCTGGAGCCATGTCTTCATGATGCTAATTACATCATATCCGTTAACTGCTGTCTGCGCAGTTAATTCATCCACCTTATTCTGAATACTCCTCGCATTGAGGTACACAGCCTTCAGGCTTGTCTTTTCACACATTGCCCCTTTAGAATTATTCTGTAATGTGGCCCTTTTTGTTTTTTGCCTTGGGTTTCTCTGCCCTTCACTTTTACTATTCTCCTTTCTATCTTTTGCTTCTGCCTCCATTTTATTTCCCTCTGTCTCCCTGCATAGGTTTCCAGCCCCCTGCCATATTAGTTTAACTCCTCCCCAACAGCACTTGCAAACACTCCCCCTCGGACATTGGTTCCAGTCCTGCCTCGGTGCAGACCATGCAGTTTGTACTGTTCCCACCTCCCCCAGAACCGGTTCCAATGGCCCAGGAATTTGAATCCCTCCCTCTTGCACCACTCCTCAAGCCACGTATTCATCTGAGCTATTCTGCGATTCCTACTCTGACTAGCACGTGGCACTGGTAGCAATCCTGAGATTACTACTTTTGAGGTTCTACTTTTTAATTTAGTTCCTAGCTCCCTAAATTCGTCTCGTAGGACCTCATCCTGTTTTTTACCTATATCGTTGGTACCTATATGCACCACAACAACTGGCTGTTCACCCTCCCTTTTCAGAATGTCCTGCACCCACTCAGGGACATCCTTGACCCTTGCACCTAGGAGGCAACATACCAGCCTGGAGTCTCGGTTGCGGCTGCAGAAATGCCTATCTATTCCCCTTACAATCGAATCCCCTATCACTATAGCTCTCTCACTCTTTTTCCTGCCCTCCTGTTCAGCAGAGCCACCCACGGTGCCATGAACTTGGCTGCTGCTGCTCCCCCCTGAAGAGTCATCTCCCTCAACAGTACCCAAAGTGGTGTATCTGTTTTACAGGGGGATGACCGCAGGGGACCCCTGCACTACCTTCCTTGCACTGCTCTTCCTGTTGGTCACCCATTTACTATCTTGCTGTGTACCCTTTTCCTGCGGTGAGACCAACTCACTAAACGTGCTATTCACGTCATTCTCAGCATCGTGCATGCTCCAGAGTGAATCCACCCGCAGCTCCAGTGCCGCAATGCGGTATGTCAGGAGCTGCAGGTGGATACACTTCCCGCACACCGGAAGCATCCCTGACTCCCCACATAGTACAGGAGGAGCATGACATGTGTCCGAGCTGTTCTGCCATGACTTAACCCTTAGATAAACTTAATTTGGCAACAACAATGCTAAAGGTTACTTACTGATATAGAAAAGAATAAAGAAAAGCTACTTACCAAACACCAGCCAATCACTTACCCCTTTGGCTGTGATGTCACCTTTCAATTTCTTTCTACTTCCTTTTTTGCCTTCTCTCCCTGCTGCAGCTGCATCGACCATCTCCTCGACGAATGCTGGGCCTTTTTATAGGCCTCGGACGCTGCCCCGGACTCCCACCTCCTCGACTGCCTCCTCGATGAATGCTGGGCCTTTTTAAATGCTTCAGACGCTGTCCCGAACTCCCACCTCCTCGACTGCCTCCTCAACAAAAGCTGGACCTTTTTAAAGGCCTTGGATGCTGCCCCGGACTCCCGCCTCCTCAACGAACGCTTGGCTTTTTTATATGCCTCGGACACTACCCCGGACTCCCGCCTCCTCAACTGCCTCCTCGGCAAATGCTGGGCCTTTTTATAGGCCTCGGACCCTGCCTCAGACTCCCGCCTCCTCGACTGCCTCCTCGACGAATGCTGGGCCTTTTTATAGGCCTCAGATGCTGCCCCTGACTCCCGCCTCCTCGACTGCCTCCTCAGCTGTTATGGCTGTTTCGGGCAAGTCATGGCTTTGAACCTCTCTGTGCAGGATCAGTTTTTGTCTCTGAAACAATTGGAGCCACATACAATGGGAAACAGGGAAATGGCAGATTTTAACAAGTATTTTGTATTGGTCTTCACAGTAGATGACAATAAAAGCATCCCAATAATTGATAATCATGGGGCTATTGCGAGGGGGGATCTTAAAACAATCACTATCACTAGAGAAAAAGTACTCGGCAAACTAATGGGATTAATGGTGGACAAGTCTACTGGACCTGATGGCCTGCATCCTCAAGTCTTAAAAGAAGTGGCTGCAGAGATAGCGGATGCATTGGTTGTAATCTACCCAAATTCCCTGGATTCTGGAGAGGTCCCAGCAGATTAGAAAACCGCAAATGTAACTCCCCTATTTAAGAACGAAGGGATTCAGAAAGCAGGAAACTATAAACCAGTTAGCCTAACATCTGTCATTGCGAAAATGCTAGAGTCCATTATTAAGGAAGTAGTAGCAGAACATTTAGAAAATCATAATACAGTCAAGCAGAGTCAGCATGGTTTTATGAAAGGGAGATCATGTTTGACAACTTTTCTGGAGTTTTTGAGGATGTAACAAGCAGGATGGATAAAGGGGAACCAGTAGATGGCGTGTATTTGGATTTCCAGAAGGCATTCGATAAGGTGCCACATAAAAGGTTACTGCACAAGATAAGAGCTCACAGGGTTGGGGGTAATATATTAGCATGGATAGAGGATTAGCTAACTAACAGAAAACAGAGTTGGGATAAATGGGTCATTTTCAGGTTGGCAAAGTGTAACTAGTTAGGTGCCACAGAGATCAGTGCTGGGGCCTCAACTGTTTACAATCTATATTAATGACTTGGTTGAAGAGACCGAATGTAATGTAGCCAAATTTGCTGATGATACAAAGATAGGTGGGAAAGTAAGTTATGAGGAGAACACAAAGAATCTGCAAAGGGATATAGACAGGCTAAGTGAGTGGGCAAAAATTTGGCAGATGGACTATACTGTGGGAAAATGTGAGGTCATCCACTTTGGTAGGAAAAATAAAAATGCTAATTATTATTTAAATGGAGAGAGATTACAAAATGCTGCAGTACAGAGGGACCTGGAGGTCCTTGTACATGAAACACAAAAATTAGTATGCAGGTACAGCAAGTAATTAGCAAGGCAAATAGAATGTTGGCCTTTATTACAAGGGGGATGGGGGATAAAACTAGGGAAATCCTGCTACAACTGTACAAGGTATGGGTGAGACCACACCTGGAGTACTGCATCCAGTTTTGGTCTCCTTATTTACGGAAGGATATACTTGCATTGGAGGCAGTTCAGAGAAGATTCATGAGGTTGATTCCTGAGATGAAGGGGTTTGTCATATGAAGAAAGGTTGAGCAGGTTGGGCCTATATTCATTGGAGTTTAGAAGAATGAGAAGTGATCTTATCGAAACATAGAAGATTCTGAGGGGACTTGACAGGATAGATGCAGAGAGGATGTTTCCCCTCGTGGAAGAATCTAGAACTAGGGGGCATAGTTTGCCCATTTAAAATGGAAATGAGGAAGAATTTCTTCTCTCAGAGGGTCGTGAATCTTTGGAATTCTCTACCCCAGAGGGCTGTGGAGGCTGGGTCATTGAATATATTTAAGGTGGAGATAGACAGATTTTTGAATGATAAAGGAATCAAGGATTATGGGAAGCGGGCAGGGAGGTGGAGTTAAGGCCAGGATCAGATCAGCCATGATCTTATTGCAAACTCAAGGGGCAAATGACCTACTCCTGCTCCTATTTCTATGTTCTTATGTTCTACAACAATACAATGGCAGTCAACACCTGTCCAATCGAGGCAATTCCTCAATACTTTGGATGGCTTGGCTTGATTAGGAGAATGTACAAGTACCTTGAGAAGAAATTTCTCTTGCCAGACCCCTTGTGCTGGGCACAGTTGGGTGATCAGCAACACATGAGAACAGTCGGTCAGGTGTCTCTCTAATGTGTCACGGCTCTTTACAATCCATCACGCTGGTTCAAAGGGTAGGGTAAATGGGCATGCCAGAAGCAGCAACAGGCAGACATTTGATAGTGGTACCAATCTAATGAATCCAGAACACAGGGTTACCTGTATGCAAAACACAAAAAACATCATGCTATATACTGAGCTGAACAGTCCCATAACCAATGAATCATCGGTACCAATGTCCAGCCAATTTGAATCACTCCATGTGACATTAAGAGATGGTTGAGTGCACTAGACACAGAAAAGACTATGGGCCTTGATAAGCTGCCAACTGTAGTGATACAGACCGAGACATCAGAATTAGTCAATACCCTAGCCAAGCTGTTTCAGTGTATCTAACTGACAATACAGAACATTTGCCAGGTATGTACTATCCACAAAAAGCAGGAAAATTTAACCTGGCCAATTACCCCACAATCAGCAAATTGATGGAAGGAGCCATCAATAATACCCTCAAGCAACACCTCCTCTCCAATAACATGCTCATTGGCACTCAGTTCAGAACAACTTCGCTCCTGAACTCATCACAGTCTTGATTCAGAGCTGGATGCAAGAGCTGAATTCCTTGCACATCAGGCTTGCAGAGTAGATGGACCAATGGCAAATGGAATGCAATATAGTAAAATGTGAGGTGGTTAATTTTGGCAGGATGAGAGCAGATGAGGAATTCAAGTGCAGCATTTGTCATGCCTGAATCACAAGCCACATCATTTTCCATTCAAATCACAGGTGATTCCATGATTTGTCACTTCAACAACAACAAGAACAACAACAACTTGCATTTATATAGCTCCTTTAACATAGTAAAATGTTCCAAGGTGCGACACAAGAGCATTATCAAACAGTATTTGACACCATAAGAAGATATTGGGGCAGGTGAGTAAAAGTTTGGTCAAAGAGGTAGGTTTTAAGAATCATCTAAAGGAGGAAAGAGAGGTAGAGAGGTAGAGAGGTAAAGAGGTTTAGGGAGAGAATTCCCAAGCTTATGACTTTGCTAAAGGCAAGGCCAACATTGGTGGAGTAAATTAAAATTGGGGCTGCACAAGAGGCCAGAATTGGAGAAGCACAGATATCTCTGAGAGGGCTGAAAGAGGTTACAGAGATAGGGAGGAGCAAGGCCATGGAGGGATTTGAAAACAAGGATGAAACTTTTAAAATTGAGGTGTTGCTTGACCTTGAGTCAATGTAGGTCAGCGATCTCAGGGCTGATGGGTGAACGGGATTTGGGGCGAGTTAAGATACAGGCAGAAAAGCTTTGGATGAGTCTTAGTTTAAGTAGGGTGAAGGATGGGAGGCCGGCCAGGAGTGCATTGGAATAGCCAAGTCTAGAGGTAATAAAGGCATGGATGAGCGTTTCAGCAGCAGATGAGCTCAGGCAGGGGCAGAGTCGGGTACTGTGATGGAGATGAAAGTATGTGGACTTAGTGATAGTGGGTGTCATGTATCTCACATTACTGTATATAACTGTATCTTACCATGCTATACATGACTGGAACTGGATATGACCTGTAACAATAAGCATACCTTACCACCAGGGGTGCACTTGCAGGAGACACTCCATACATGTCCCACTGAGGTATATAAAGGGAGGTCTCAGGCAAGTGCAGCACTGAAGAGCTGGAATTAAAGGTGCAGGTCCTGAGTGACCTTGACTTCAGCATGTGTCTCGTATAAGTCAGTGCATTAGAGTCAGGACTTAACAGTGGGGATATGTGGTCGGAAGCTCATCTTGGGGGAAATACGAAACCAAGTGGTGAAAACTCACAGGGCCCAAATTTGGCCCACCTGTTTTTTCAGCGCAATCACATGAGATGCACCGACTTCCTAGGCTCAAAACGGCGCCAGAAAGATGTCCTCGGATTCTGGCCACTCTGTCAACTCTCCCGGGGCTTGGCACGGCGTGGCGATTACATTGGAGGGGGCGGAACTAGGGGCCTGCGCGTGAAAGAGTGCCGGAAGCTCAACACATGCGCACTGGAGGTTTCGTGCATACACAATAGCTCCTGCCCCCAGCTGTGCTGCAGCGTGGGACCCGATGTGTCCCACCCTTATCCCAGGCCGAGTGGCCTCACGACACACGCTGGGTAGTCAGAGAGAGAGAGAGAGAGAGAGTCGGAGTCGGAGTCGGAGTCGGAGGGAGAGTCGGAGGCGGCCCGCTGACTTCCCGGGCCGAGTTAGGAAGGTAGGACTTAAGTTTTATTTTTTATTTATTATTGATGGTTTTTATGCTTCTTGAATGTTGTTGTGAACGTGTTTAGTACTTTGCAAGGTCCTCTCTGCTTCCCTTCCCCCACCCCTATCTCTGGCTACCTGCGCTGATTTCTTAGCTCTCCGCAAGGGTTTTCCGTGCGGCCACAAGTGGCCACATACGCTGGTCTAAGTTAGTTTGGAGCAACTATTAATTGTCCAAAATGGCTTAAATAACCAAAATGGGCTTAGGTGGCTTGTAACGCCCCCTTTTGAACGAAACTAAACTAAATTTTTAAAATTCTAACTAACTCACTGGCACAAATTGAATGTGCAAAATGTTTTTTTTTAAGATACTCTAGAAAAATCAAGCTGCTCCAAAAAAAACAGCAAATTCTGGTCAATTTTGGGCCCACAGAGAGCATATCTTGGGAAATTGGGTACATTCAGGCCTGTGACTTTCCACCCATTAAAATTAATGGACTGAAAATTGTGGCCTGTGTATCTGAAATGCTCTGCCCCAGATCATAAACATAGAAACATAGAAAATAGGTGCAGGAGTAGGCCATTCGGTCCTTTGAACCTGCACCGCCATTCAATGAGTTCATGGCTGAACGTGCAACTTCAGTACCCCATTCCTGCTTTCTCGCCATATCCCTTGATCCCCCTAGTAGTAAGGACTACATCTAACTCCTCTTGAATATATTTAGTGAATTGGCCTCAACAACTTCCTGTGGTAGAGAATTCCACAGGTTCACCACTCTCTGGGTGAAGAAGTTTCTCCTCATCTCGGTCCTAAATGGCTTACCCCTTATCCTTAGACTCTGATCCCTGGTTCTGGACTTCCCCAACATTGGGAACATTCTTCCTGCATCTACCCTGTCTAAACCCATCAGAATTTTAAACGTTTCTATGAGATCCCCTCTCATTCGTCTGAACTCCAGTGAATACAAGCCCAGTTGATCCAGTCTTTCTTGATATGTCAGTTCCGCCATCCCGGAATCAGTCTGGTGAACTTTCGCTGCACTCCCTCAATAGCAAGAACGTCCTTCCTCAAGTTAGGAGACCAAAACTGTACACAATACTCCAGGTGTGGCCTCACCAAGGCCCTGTACAACTGTAGTAACACCTCCCTGCCTCTGTACTCAAATCCCCTCGCTATGAAGGCCAACATGCCATTTGCTTTCTTAACCGCCTGCTGTACCTGCATGCCAACCTTCAATGACTGATGTGCCATGACACCCAGGTCTCATTGCACCTCCCCTTTTCCTAATCTGTCACCATTCAGATAATAGTCTGTCTCTCTGTTTTTACCACCAAAGTGGATAACCTCACATTTATCCACATTATACTTCATCTGCCATGCATTTGCCCACTCACCTAACCTATCCAAGTCACTTTGCAGCCTCATAGCATCCTCCTCGCAGCTCACACTGCCACTCAACTTAGTGTCATCTGTAAATTTGGAGATACTACATTTAATCCCCTCGTCTAAATCATTAATGTACAGTGTAAACAGCTGGGGCCCCAGCACAGAACCTTGCGGTACCCCACGAGTCACTGCTTGCCATTCTGAAAAGTACCCATTTACTCCTACTCTTTGCTTCCTGTCTGCCAACCAGTTCTCAATCCACGTCAGCACACTAGCCCCAATCCCATGTGCTTTAACTTTGCACATTAATCTCTTGTGTGGGACCTTGTCGAAAGCCTTCTGAAAGTCCAAATACACCACATCAACTGGTTCTCCCTTGTCCACTCTATTGGAAACATCCTCAAAAAATTCCAGAAGATTTGTCAAGCATGATTTCCCTTTCACAAATCTATGCTGACTTGGACCTATCATGTCACTCTTTCCAAATGCGCTGCTATGACATCCTTAATAATTGATTCCATCATTTTACCCACTACTGATGTCAGGCTGACCGGTCTATAATTCCCTGTTTTTTCTCTCCCTCCTTTTTTAAAAAGTGGGGTTACATTGGCTACCCTCCACTCGATAGGAACTGATCCAGAGTCAATGGAATGTTGGAAAATGACTGTCAATGTATCCGCTATTTCCAAGGCCACCTCCTTAAGTACTCTGGGATGCAGACCATCAGGCCCTGGGGATTTATTGGCCTTCAGTCCCATCAATTTCCCCAACACAATTTCCCGACTAATAAGAATTTCCCTCAGTTCCTCCTTCTTACTAGACCCTCTGACCCCCTTTATATCCGGAAGGTTGTTTGTGTCCTCCTTAGTGAATACCGAACCAAAGTACTTGTTCAATTGGTCTGCCATTTCTTTGTTCCCAGTTATAACTTCCCCTGATTCTGACTGCAGGGGACCTACATTTGTCTTTACTAACCTTTTTCTCTTTACATATCTATCGAAGCTTTTGCAGTCCATTTTAATGTTCCCTGAAAGCTTCCTCTCGTACTCTATTTTCCTTGCCCTAATCAAACCCTTCGTCCTCCTCTGCTGAGTTCTAAATTTCTCCCAGTCTCCGGGTTTGCTGCTAATCCTGGCAATTTGTAAGCCACTTCCTTGGCTTTAATACTATCCCTGATTTCCCTTGATAGCCACGGTTGAGCCACCTTCCCTTTTTTATTTTTACACCAGACCGGGATGTACAATTGTTGTAGTTCATCCATGCGGTCTCTAAATGTCTGCCATTGCCTATCCACTGTCAACCCCTTAAGTATCATTCGCCAACCTATCCTAGCCAATTCACGCCTCATACCTTCAAAGTTACCCTTTAAGTTCTGGACCATGGTCTCTGAATTAACTGTTTCATTCTCCATCCTAATGTAGAATTCCACCATATTATGATCACTCGTCCCCAAGGGACCTCGCACAATGAGATTGCTAATTAATCCTCTCTCATTACACAACACCCAGTCTAAGATGGCCTCCCCCCTCATTGGTTCCTCGACATATTGGTCCAAAAAAACATCCCTTATGCACTTCAGGAAATCCTCCTCCACCGTATTGTTTCCAGTTTGGTTAGCCCAATCTATATGCATATTAAAGTCACCCATGATAACTGCTGCACCTTTATTGCATGCACCCCTAATTTCCTGTTTGATGCCCTCCCCAACATCACTGCTACTGTTTGGAGGTCTGTACACAACTGCCACTAGCGTTTTCTGCCCCTTGGTATTCCGAAGCTCCACCCATACTGATTCCACATCATCCAAGCTAATGTCTTTCCTTACAATTGCCGTAATTTCCTCTTTAACCAGTAACGCCACTCTGCCTCCTTTTCCTTTCTGTTTATCCTTCCTAAATCTGAACATTTACTGCATGGAAGGCAAAAGATTAAACTGTGTACCAATCCTCAGCAGTATTATGTCTTGCTGTATTTTCAACACAAAATACAAACAAGTATAATTATTTAAAACATTAATCAAAATGCAGAATAAAAAGCTAAAGGGGAATAAAGTATTCGAAGGAAATAAAGTAGATTAATGAAACAAATTCCCAAACAAAAGAAGTAAGAAAAAAGTAAATACAACAATGTACACAATTTAAGAACATTGACAAAGAGCAGGTCGCTTGCCAAAAGCATACCTGACCTGACAATCTACAAGATATGCAGCAATATACAAATATACTTTTATGACCTGCAACTGAACTCCAATTTTGGTTTAATGAGCAAAATCATTTTATTAACTGTCAATTGCCCATATATATTGCACACTGTGGATTATTTATTTTTAATACATTACAGGTAAATTCCGCAGAAATTACAAGCTATAAACAGGCTGGTTGCCCAACCAGTCAATGTTGGTGTTTATCCTCCATACGAGCAGTAGTCTTAATCCCATGTTCCAGCTCTGTTCCTATATCCCTTTATCCTTCTTTCCTCAAACCACTTATTTAACTTATTTTTAAACATTGACTCTGCTTCAGTCATTAACTCTGGCAGTGCATTCCACAGTCTCACAACAGTCTGTATAAAAAAAGTTTCTCCTGTTCCCTGTCCTAAAAATAAAATCATAGGGGCTGAAATTACCGTCCACTGCTGCCGACATTCCTCTGCAAGATCTGCCCAGTGCCACTTTCGACATGGCCTGGAGCAGGCGGGAGGGGAGAGCCGCCGGGAACTGCCCATTGACGTCAGCAGACGGCCAAGTGGCACAACTGACCTCCCGCCTGCTGAGCTCCCATATTCATGCAGGCGAGAATCGGCGCCAGAACAGGGGTGGACCGCTGGCTGGAGGTTTGTCTATCCCCGACGGTAAGTCTGAAAATCCTGAAAAAAAGGTTACTGAACATTTTTTTTGTTCCACAGTGACCTACCTGGATGGGGTCCCCTGAAGGTCTTCCGATAGTTTTTTAATTTTTTCCTGATGATTTTTATTTTCAGCTGTTCGACCCTCCGTGGGCCCGATGCAATCTTCGGTGGCACTTGGGCGGCAAGCGCCTTTGGCGCCGAGAATGGGAGCTTCCACCGGCTGCCGCCCAGATTGGCAGCATAAGTCCCTCATTTCCTGCCCGCCAACCTTTGAGGGACCCTGTTGATGAATATCCCGCCCAAACTACCGTCCGGTACCCCGCTGGCCAGCGCCGGCACTGTGGACGGCACTTGGCCGGGCAGAGGCCTTAACCAAATTCGGCCCCATAGAATCATAGAATGATACAACACAGAAGGAGACCATTTGGCTCATCGTGCCTGTGCCAGCACTTTGATAGAGCTATCAAATTAGTCCCACTCCCCTGCCCTTTCCCCGTAGCCCTGTATATTTTCCCTTCAAGCTTTTATCAAATTCTATTTTGAATGTTGCTATTGAATCTGCTTCTACCACCCTTTCAGACAGTGTATTCCAGATCACAACAACTCGCTGTGTAAAAAAAAAATGTTTCCTCATGTCGGCTCTGGTTCTTTTGCCAATCACCTTAAATCTGTGTCCTCTGGTTACTAATCCTTCTGCCACTGGAAACAGTTTTTCTTTATTTACTCTATCAAAGCCCTTCATGTTTTTGAACCCCTCTATCTATTCTCCTCTTATCCTTCTCTGCTTTAAGGAGAACGACCCCAGCTTCTCCAGTCTCTTCACATAACTGAAGTCCCTCATTCCTGGTATCATTCTAGTAAATCTCTTCTGCACCCTCTCCAAGACCTTGACATCTTTTCTCAAGTGTGGTGCCCAGAATTGAACACAATACTCTAGCTGAGGCCTAACCAATGTTTTATAAATGTTCAGCATAACTTCCTTGCTTTTATATTATATTCCTCTATTAATAAAGCCAAGGAGCCCATATGCTTTTTTTAAACAACTTTTTCAATTTGTCCTGTGACCTTCAAAGATTTGTGTACATACACCCCCAGGCCTCTCTGTTCCTGCATCCCCTTCAATATTGTACCTTTTAGTTCATATTGCCTCTACTCATTCTTCCGACTAAAATGTATCGCTTCACACTTCTCTTCATTAAATTTTATCTGCCATGTGTCTGCCCATTTGACCTGTCTATGTCCTCCTGGAGTCTGTTACTATCCACCTCATTGTTAATTACATTTCCAAGTTTTGTACCACCTGCAAAATTTTAAATTATGCCCTGTTCCCTGTATACCCAAGTCCGGTTCAATAAAATATATCAAAAAGAGCAGTAGTCCTAATCCTGACCCCTGGGGAACACCACTGTATACTTCCCTTCAGTCTGAAAAACAAGTATTCACTACTTCTGCTTTTTGTCCCTTAACCAATTTTGTATCCATGCTGCTACTGTCCTTTTAATTCCATGGGTTTTAATCTTGCTAACAAGTCTACTATGTGGTAATTTTTCAAATGCCTTTTTAAAGTCCATATATACAACATCAACTGCACTATCCTAATCAACCTTCTCCTTTACTTCAACAAAGAAGTCAATCAAGTTGGTCAAACATGACTTGCCTTTAACAAATCAGTGCTGACTTTCATTTATCAGCCTATAAATGCCAATTAATTTTGTCCTGGATTAATACAACCAAACTGCATTAAAATAAGATCCATGACCCAGCTACAGCCCTGATCAAAGAGACGATTGGAGACCTCATGCAACAATTCCACTCCCTGCACAGGTCTGGTAATTTCTTACAATATAGCCAACAAAGTGTGTCCCATATGTGATTGTTTCCTGTATGCTGCATAACTTTGCATCCCCAACAAGGACAACACATGGAGCCACCATTGGGCAAGAACCTTGAGCATAATGAGGAAAACGACAGTGATGACAGAGGATGGTGTAGAAGCAGGAGGGCTCCAACACTAGCCTATGGCCAGGGCTCTTTAACAGCAGGTCTGAACAATTTCTGCTCCCCTGTATTAATGGCCATGTCCAACATATGCCCAGTCCTTCCATCCTCGAATAAACCAGCTATAATTGATATTCATGCCTATTAACATTGCAGTTACCAACAACTACAAGAACACTTAGAATCATAGAATCATAGAATGGTTACAGCACGGAAGAATGCCATTCGGCCCGTCAAGCCCATGCCAGCTGTCCGCAAGAATACTTCAACTAGTCCCATTCTTCCACGCTTCCCCGTAGCCCTGCAAAATTTTTTCTTTCAGCTACTTATCCAATTCCTTTTTGAAAGCAGTGATTGAGTCTACCTCCACCACCCTTTCAGGCAGTGCATTCCAGATCCTAACCACTTGCTGTGTAAAAAAGTTTTTTCTTATGTCGCCTTTGGTTCTTTTGCCAATCACCTTACATCTGTGTCCTCTGGTTCCTGACCATTCTGCCAATGGGAACAGTTTCTCTCTATCTACTTTGTACAGACCCCTCATGATTTTGAACACCTCTATCAAATCTCCTCTCACTCTTCTCTGCTCTAAGGAGAACAACCCCAGCTTCTCCAGTCTACCCATGTAACTGAAGTGCCCCATCCCTGGAATCATTATCGTAAATCTTTTCTACACCCTCTCTCTAGCCTTCATATCTTTCCTAAAGCGTATGGCCCAGAATTGGACACAATAATCCAGTTGAGTATTGCACTTTGCACACAAATATTTCAAAAACATTTATAGTTTTACTTATTTGTACGAACAATTCACATAAATTATCATCCTGGTGTGAGCCACTGGTGCCTGTCTCAAATGCTCTCTTAACTAGTCCAGTGCTCCCACGAGGTGCTCCCTAAGTGGCTTCAGCAAGGAAGGCGGAGGACTGCTGTGACTCAGCTAAGGGTTCTTGAAATGCTCGTAGTAGCTGACCCAGGAGCTCAGGCCCAAGAAGAACCAGATGCATACTGAAGCAACTCAGGGGGTTCTGCGGCAGTCTGGCCCAACTGGTTTTCTGACACCAGGGCAGGTGTTGGTTCGGGGGTCGCAAGGGTGGAGACATAATGTCATCCTGAGAGGGAGCAACATGTTCTATACCCACTGCATGATTGTCCCTACTACCGGGCTGTGGCTCAGCACTGCTGTTGATCTGCAGGAGAGCAAAGTGTAGGAGATCTGTAAGCGAACTGAATTCTCTATCCATTTGGTCTCCCAACCTGTCGAAGGCAAAGGAGATGGTGAAGCCCAGAACTTGCAAAGCCCCAGAATGAGTATCCTTGATAAGTTTGGGCATATGGCTACATGTGACAGGTACGACCATGGCCCTCTACTGCATGTTAACTACAAGTGTCCTTGTAGCAGAAGGTAAAGCTCTAATTCTGGCTCTTTACTGACTCTGTGAAGACAATCTCCACAGTCAATGCCAGGTAGAAACAACAATGCTTGCAAATATGGCGGGTGCAACAAATCAGGCTTTGCCAACTAATGACACCTTGTCCTGCTTTCTTTCACACAGTGCCACTCAAAGCATAACATATTTTGATCGGTGTATCGCTGAAGAGCCATTCCATATTATAGCTAGTCAAGCATTCACATATCTTAGTAATGCTCTCAGGGGAAGAGAAGCCTTCGCTTGTACTAATCATCTGTAAAAGCAAGGCATAAGAACATAAGAACATAAGAATTAGGAACAGGAGTAGGCCATCTAGCCCCTCGAGCCTGCTACGCCATTCAACAAGATCATAGCTGACCTGGCCGTGGACTCAGGTCCACTTACCCGCCCGCTCCCCGTAACCCTTAATTCCCTTATTGGTTAAAAATCTATCTATCTGTGACTTGAATACATTCAATGAGTTAGCCTCAACTGCTTCCCTGGGCAGAGAATTCCACAGATTCACAACCCTCTGGGAGAAGAAATTCCTTCTCAACTCGGTTTTAAATTGGCTCCCCCGTATTTTGAGGCTATGCCCCCTAGTTCTAGTCTCCCCGACCAGTGGAAACAGCCTCTCCGCCTCTATCTTGTCTATCCCTTTCATTATTTTAAATGTTTCTATAAGATCACCCCTCATCCTTCTGAACTCCAACGAGTAAAGACCCAGTCTACTCAATCTATCATCATAAGGTAACCCCCTCATCTCCGGAATCAGCCTAGTGAATTGTCTCTGTACCCCCTCCAAAGCCAGTATATCCTTCCTTAAGTAAGGTGACCAAAACTGCACACAGTACTCCAGGTGCGGCCTTACCAATACCCTATACAGTTGCAGCAGGACCTCCCTGCTTTTGTACTCCATCCCTCTCGCAATGAAGGCCAACATTCCATTCGCCTTCCTGATTATCTGCTGCACCTGCAAACTATCTTTTTGGGATGGTTCGAGTCCTGCCGCAGTCAATTCACTAGCACATTTTTCCAGGGTGTCCTTGGAGATGGAGCACGCGGTGTCCACCGGTACGCTCGCGGCCTTCCGCGAGAGGTGGGCACCGGAGGGACTGGAGTGCATCATCACGCCCGGCAACCAAATTTTAATTTGATTTTATGTTTTTAAGTTAATTTGTTTTAATTGCCGGTGCTTTTAGTGTCCCCCTCCCCTTTTATAGGGGGCACTTGGAGAAAAAATATGTTTTTTGTGTCCAAAAAATAAACCACAAAAAATACCACAAAAAAATAAAAGGGCCTGTAAATGTTTGGTGTTTCCCCCAGATCGGGGGGGCATGGTTTAATGTTTTTTGTTTACTCCCAAAAAGAGTTTCATGCACAAGGACCCCCAGGTCCCTCTGCACCTCAGCATGTTGTAATTTCTCCCCATTCAAATAATAATCCCTTTTACTGTTTTTTTTTCCCAAGGTGGATGACCTCACACTTTCCGACATTGTATTCCATCTGCCAAACCTTAGCCCATTCGCTTAACCTATCCAAATCTCTTTGCAGCCTCTCTGTGTCCTCTACACAACCCGCTTTCCCACTAATCTTTGTGTCATCTGCAAATTTTGTTACACTACACTCCGTCCCCTCTTCCAGGTCATTTATGTATATTGTAAACAGTTGTGGTCCCAGCACACCATTAACCACCAATTTCCACCCCGAAAAGGACCCATTTATCCCGACTCTCTGCTTTCTGTTAGCCAGCCAATTCTCGATCCATGCTAATACATTTCCTCTGACTCCGCGTACCTCTATCTTCTGCAGTAACCTTTTGTGTGGCACCTTATCGAATGCCTTTTGGAAATATAAATGCACCACATCTATCGGTACACCTCTATCCACCATGCTCGTTATATCCTCAAAGAATTCCAGTAAATTAGTTAAACATGATTTCTCCTTCATGAATCCATGCTGCGTCTGCTTGATTGCACTATTCCTATCTAGATGTCCCGCTATTTTTTCCTTAATGATAGTTTCAAGCATTTTCCCCACTACAGATGTTAAACTAACCGGCCTATAGTTACCTGCCTTTTGTCTGCCCCCTTTTTTAAACAGAGGCGTTACATTAGCTGCTTTCCAATCCGCTGGTACCTCCCCAGAGTCCAGAGAATTTTGGTAGATTATAACGAATGCATCTGCTATAACTTCCGCCATCTCTTTTAATACCCTGGGATGCATTTCATCAGGACCAGGGGACTTGTCTACCTTGAGTTCCATTAGCCTGTCCAGCACTACCCCCCTAGTGATAGTGATTATCTCAAGGTCCTCCCTTCCCACATTCCCGTGACCAGCAATTTTTGGTATGGTTTTTGTGTCTTCCACTGTGAAGACCGAAGCAAAATAATTGTTTAAGGTCTCAGCCATTTCCACATTTCCCATTATTAAATCCCCCTTCTCATCTTCTAAGGGACCAACATTTAGGCATGGACATCTTTCTCTGCAGATGCGAGTGTGTGAGTACAAGCAGGTGGGCACAGAGCTGCTCTAATGCAATCTGGTCTACCAAGCATCCCTCCATTGCTCCTCCTCTTCTCCTTCTTCCAAGCTCACCAGTTAGCATGATTTCTATTGGTGGCAGTAATGGTGTGGTGAGAAAAATAAAATTATACCAATTGCCACAAAGGCTCATGGCTAAGTGCCAGCAGAAAAAAGAAAAGAAAAGCAGGATAATAATGGCCTTACAAACTGTTGGATTGGGAAATGTTTTTAAGCCAGCAGAGAATGACAAAAAAAATGTTTGAGAGGGAAGCTAGATTCAAGTCCCCTGAAAGTAAACTAGCACGAAATATAAAAACAGATAGTAAGAGTTTCTACAGGTATATAAAAAGAAAAAGATTCACTAAAGTAAATGTTGCTCACCTGGAGGATGAGATTGGGGAGTTAATAATGGAGAACAGGGAAATGGCAGAGACGTTGAACAAATATTTTGTATCGGTCTTAACAGTAGAAGACAGTAAAAACATCCCAATAGTGGATAATCAAGGGGCTATCGCAGGGGAGGAACTTAATCCAGTCACTATCACTAATGAAGTAGTACTTGGTAAAATAATGAGACTAAAGGCGGACAAGTTCCCTGGACCTGATGGCTTACATCCCGGTATCTTAAGAGAAGTGGCTGCAGAGATAGTGGATGTATTGGTTGTAATCTACCAAAATTCCCTGGATTCTGGGACGGTCCCAACAGATTGGAAAATCACAAATGTAAATCCCCTATTTAAAAAAGGAGGCAGACAAAAAGCAGGAAACTATAGACCAGCTAGCCGAACATCTGTCATTGGGAAAATGCTGGAGTTCATTATTAAGGAAGCAGTAGCGGGACATTTAGAAAAGCATGATTCAATCAAGCAGAGTCAGCATGGTTTTATCATGTTTGACAAATTTGCTGGAGTTCTTTGAGGATGTAACAAGCATGGTGGATAAGGGGAAACCAGTGGATGTGGTGTATTTGGATTTCGAGAAGGCATTCGATAAAGTGTCACAAAAGAGGTTACTGCACAAGATAAAAGTTCACAGGGCTCGGGGTAATATATCAGCATGGATAGAGGATTGGTTAACTAACAGAAAACAGAGAGTTGGGATAAATGGGTAATTTTCCAGTTGGCAAACAGTGACTAGTGGGGTGCTGCAATGATCGGTGCTGGGTCCTCAACTATTTACAATCTATATTAATGACGTTGATGAAGGGACCAAGTGTAATGTAGCCAAGTTTGCTGGCTACATTACACTCGGTGGGAAAGCAAATTGTGAGGAGGACACAAAAATCTGCAAAGAGAGTGGCTAAGTGAGTGGGCAAAAATTTGGCAGATGGAGTATAATGTGGGAAAATGTGAGGTTATCCACTTTGGCAGAAATAATAGAAAAGCAAATTATAATTTAAATGGAGAAAAATTGCAAAGTGCTACAGTACTGAGAGACCATGGAGTCCTTGTGCATGAAACACAAAAAGTTAGTATGTAGGTACAGCAAGTAATCAGGAAGGCAAATGGAATGTTGGCTTTTATTGCAAGGGCGATAGAGAATAAAAGCAGAGAAGTTTCTGCTGCAACTAGGGTATTGGTGAGGCCACATCTGGAGTACTACGTACAGTTTTGGTCCCTGTATTTAAGGAATGATATACTTGCATTGGAGGCTGTTCAGAGAAGGTTCACTAGGTTGATTCCGGAGATGAGGGGATTGATTTATGAGGATAGGTTGAGTAGGTTGGGCCTATACACATTGGAGTTCAGAAGAATGAGAGATGATCTTATTGAAACTTATAAGATAATGAGGAGGCTCGACAAGGTGGAGGAAATTTCCATTCATAGGGGAAACTAAAACTAGGGGACATAGGGCTAGAATTTACACTTTTGTGCAGATCGTCCAAAAATGGGCGTTATTTCCGGCGTGAGCGGTAAAAATGGGTTTTCAGATCGCTGGCTTGTCACCCATTCTCAAAGCCCCTCGTCTCCAATTTTGAAGGTGGGCATTACCGCAAGCGATATGAAATGGGCGTTAGCGTTAAATCACTCTGACTGTCTGCCATACAAGTGTGACCGTCCTTAGAAACGGCATGGCAACGCTCGATTGCCGCGATTCAGGAGGTCAAGGCTCATCATGACATGCACATAAGAGGAGACAGACAGAGAGAGAGAGAGGTAGCTGAGAGGGAGTGAAGGTGTGTGTGGGTGTGCTGTGGCTCCTTTGGGAGGAAGGAGGGAGAGCTTCGAGCTTTATAGCAAATTGGGAAAAAAAACTAGCTGTTACCAGCCAGATATTTGCCCGAATGTGGTGCCTATAATGGAGGGAGAGGAGAAGGCATCACAGCACGCAGTGGAGATTGACGCTGGCGAGAGCAATGAGCTGGGAGATGATCACATTGGAGGGCGCAAAAGAGCGAGGAGGTTTTCAGACGAGGCAAATGCCTCCTTCCTGCAGGAGGTCAAGTTACACTGGGGTGATTTGACCCAGGGAGGGCATGGGAAACCCACCCCAAAGATCTACCAGAAGATATGGATCCAGATAGCAGAGGTGGTCTCATCAGCGACCAACAAGGTGCATGAGGGCAACCAATGCCGCAAGCGATGGAACGATCTTGTTGGATCCGCAAGAGTAAGTATTACATTGATTTACATGTACTTATATATTTATATAAGTTGATTTGTAAGAGTCAAGACTGCCTATAATCAAATGTGAGGTCTTTCACTTTTACCGGAAATGTTGTACTCAAAGCTTGCGTTCATGGTGTACGTCTTTAGGTGAAGACTGATAAGTTTCATAATAATCATGATTTCATCTGTCGGTTATGTATTGTATCACTCTCTGTGACAGTACCTAACAATGATATCACGCAATGATCTCATGCCATGTCATCCTGTTACCTTTTACAAAAGAAGCTATCGACGATTAGATCCGTGCAGAGGCGAACGGGTGGGGGGCCACCAGTCACCAGCGATATCACTGACATCGAGGAGCAGGTGCTCACACTCATGGGGAAGCACACCCGGACGGCCACGCAAGCAGCTGCAGACACTGAAGTGATGCCACGTGAGTAAAGTATACGCCATTGCGTGATGTAAGGTCAATTGATGCCACACTCACTCATATCCGAACAATAATATATGATAGATGGGTTCTAAAATTGTCCTATAAGTAATGCTGGCCTAATGAAAATCATTGCAATGCAGAATGTGTTGATGGTCATGAAATGTGATGTCTGTGATGATTTTGATAGCAGTGGTGCTTTTATCGTGCATATGCTGTGTGTAGCGCTGGACTGACCTTGTGACCCCAGCACCCCCTTCTCCTCTAATAACCTCATTTGTGTTTTGCAGCTCAACCAGCAGCACGGCCCCAGGCAAGACCGCAGAGGCCAAAAGGTGGGGGCGCGATGCTGGATTCGGCGGACGATCCTACATCTGCTGCTGAGGAACTCCGATTCTCGCCCGTCAATCCACTGGGTCTGTTCTCTACAGATGAGAGCGCCGACTTCGAGGGACCTGCATCGCCAGGCTCCAGAAGGCACTCAACCCTGAGGCCATCGAGTGCTCCTTCGGCCATTCCCAACCCAACTCTGGAGGTACCGGAACCAAGCTCCTTGCCACAGGGCACACCATTTGTCCCCAGGACCGCGCCGATCTAGCGAAGGTTTCGTGGACGCAGCAGTTCTGGTCCACGAGTACCAGATGAGAGCGGGGAGATGGTTACGTTGTCCAGGAGGACAGTAGCCATAGGTGACTAGATCCTCAATGCATTGGGGAGCATATCCCGTCAGCTGGCCACCATCTCCGGCACCATGACTGAGTACGTTCAGCGGATGGCGGAGGCTCTGGAGGCGATAGCCAGGAACACTGCTGGCACAGGCCTCCCAATGGTCCCGGAATGCGGCAGTCCACCCCTAAGTTCCGCACCACCAGTGCCAACGACACATGAGAGGCAGGACCAAGATCCTGCTTCTGGATCTGAGAATGTTCCCACCTCGGTACCCCCTGCTCCTGTACCCGTGTAACCACCACCTCTGCCTTCGTCCCCTCCAATGAGACACCGCCTGAGGAGCTCTTAGGCCAGGTGGCATGGAACAAGGAGGGGAAGGGGTAGAGGTGGGGAGAAGAAGGGGAGGGAGGAAGGCATGTATGGGGAGAGGGGGCCACCCTCCTGCTTTGCATTTGTATTCTGTGTTGCTGGAGATGTTGACCATTTGATTGGTGTCAATGGTCGAAAAAGTGGGGTGGTGGTGGGGTGATTTTGCCCGTGATATTTATGATTTCAGACCAATGGTCGTACATAATGTTTTTTATTCCACATAATCTTGTTGCGCATTGTCTCTGATAGCTGGACCGTTACACACTGGTGATTCCTTAACATGAAAGGGTTAAATAAAACTTAACTTGAATCAACTTAAACTTTAACTGGCACCAAGTTGATGCCCACCATGGATGCCTAAGCTGCACACACACAGCAGTGTGTCAGCTTTGTCAATTACAGCAACGTTCTTTCAGGAAAATCACTTATTTATGAGCTCCTGACATAAGACTCTTGCAGTATGTAGCCACCACGGGCCTTTCCTGTGGTCTGGAGGGGGGCGTGGGCATGGTTGCATCGTCAGCCTGATTGTCTGGCCCTCGGTCAGCGTCCAACCCCTCATCCTCCTCTTCCTCTCTCTCCTGAGGTGGACCATCAGTCCCTTCTGGCAATTCTAGTCCCCTCCTGATAACCAGGTTGTGCAGCATGGAGCACACGACCATGAATTGAGCTACTTGCTCAGGGTTGTATTGTAGCTCGCCTCCTGAGTGCTCCAGGCATCTAAAGCGCTGCTTAAGCACAGTTATTGTTTTCTGGACCATGTTGCATGTGTCTCTGTGGCTCTGGTTGTTTCGCTTCTTGGCCTCGGTATGGGTGTCACGCAGGGGTGTCATCAGCTAGGTGGCTAGGTCATATCGGTTGTCACCAAGCATCCAGCTTTGTCCTTGTTGTGTCCTTAGTTGTTCTAACAATGACTCCATGAGGCAGTGTTTTGTACTTGAACTGTAGTGACCTTAGTCCTTTATTAGTTAACTCCAGAGTGAGGATCACACCTGGTGACCTGCCTTTTATACTAGGCCAAGCACACCTGTACAGGTAACCTACGAGTCTCCCACTGCTGTGCCCTCTGGTGGCACACCTTGTGATAGTACCAACAGTAGCCATGTAGGATACATGACAGTCCTTGTGGCTGACTCTTAAACATGTCAGAGACAGCGCTCTCACGCAGGATGTGAGCCTCATCAAAGCTGCCCGGACATTTGGCATTCACTGCCATTATTATCTGGTTGTGGTCGACAACTGTTTGGACCTTCAGGGAGTGAAATCCTTTTCTGTTACGAAAAAGCTCTAGGTCCTGAGAAGGTGATTGCATGGCGATGTGAGTGCACTGTATTGCTCCCTGCACCCTGGGGAACTTAGCAATGAGGTAGAATGCTCCAGCCATGTCAGTCTGAGCCTCCGTGGTCACGGAGAAGCTGATAAAATCCATCCTACGCGCGTATAGGGCCTCCGTGACTTGTTTAATGCAGCGATGTGTGGCATGTTGAGACAGAGGGGAAATGTCGACCACGGAGGCCCGAAAGGAACCGGACGCGTAGAACAACAGTGCCGTGGTGACCTTGACCTCGACCGAAAGTGATATCCTGATGGTAGGCTGCATATTTGCCCTGATGAGCTCACATATTTCAGTGATCACCATCTTGTGGAAGCGCAGTCTCCGAAGGCAGGTGTTCTCTGACACATCGAGGTAAGACCTCTTCTCCCTGTAAGTGCGGGATGTGTATGGTCTGGACCTCCTCCTCATTCTGGCAAGTCTTAGATTGGGCACATAATGATGTGCATTAGACGTTGCGCCATTTGCACTCTGCAGCATCTGCGTATTAATCGATGCAGGCTAAGAAATGGCTGGCCCCATTCCAATGAAAGTATAATAGCGATTGATCAGAAGCAATAATTTCCAAACTAAAAGACACCTACAGTAAACCCCAATCGTCCTCAGTCTGAAAAGATGTCTGTTGAGATGGTCACTTCACCTGCAAAGAACTCCAAAGTCAATCCACACTCCCCCGAAGTTGAAGCAGCCTTTTCAATGAAGCGACCTGCGATTTGAAAACTGCCGCCCATACCACTGTGATTAGTTCAGAACAGTTCCAGCTTTTCAGAGCGGTGTTTTGGGCGAGCGATACTGTGGGCGAGATGTGTGCGAGGTGGTGAAAGTGACGCTGGGCGATATACTCGGTATGAGTTTTGGCAAATTTGATCTTTACGACAAAAGAAAGTGGGCAGTCAGTATTAGAAACATAGAAAATAGGTGCAGGAATAGGCCATTCGGCCCTTCGAGCCTGCACCACCATTCAATAAGGTCATGGCTGATCATTCACCTCAGTACCCCTTTCCTGCTTTCTCTCCATACCCTTTGATCCCTTTAGCCGTAAGGGCCATATCTAACTCCCTCTTGAATATATCCAATGAACTGGCATCAACAACTCTCTGCCGTAGTGAATTCCACAGGTTAACAACTCTCTGGGTGAAGAAGTTTCTCCTCATCTCAGTCCTAAATGGCTTACCCCTTATCCTCAGACTGTGTCCCCTGGTTCTGGACTTCCCCAACATCGCGAACATTCTTCCTGCATCTTACTGTGATCCTAACACAGATGAGGCTGCACACAGGGAGGTTAAAGCAACAGTGACCTCAGTCTTTAATAAGACACTCCAGAGTGAGGAACAGGCCTTCAGGACCGGCTTATATACAGTGCTCCCAAGGGATGCTGGGATCCCTTGGGACTTCAGGGGATGAGCTCCCTGGTGGCGGAACATGGGAGTGCATGCTTTACAGATACACAACACATCTAACCTGTCCAGTCCCGTCAGAATTTTATGTTTCTATGAGATCCCCTCTCATCCTTCTAAACTCCAGTGAATAAAGGCCCAGTCGATCCAGTCTCTCCTCGTATATCAGTCCAGCCATCCCGGGAATCAGTCTGGTGAACCTTCGCTGCACTCCCTCAATAGCAAGAACATCCTTCCCCAGATTATTGAATATCGGCATTAATTACATGCCGAAAGTAACGCTGGGCAATATTATGGGCGTTGGTTTCGCCCATTCTGATGATTCCACCCAAAAAAGTGGGCGGGCGGTGTTATTTTTCCCGGGGACATGGAGAAAGTAACGCTTGGTGATAAATCTCCGAAAAATGGGCGTCAGTTTCCATTTTGTGGCTAAATGGGCGATATCTGGGCGTTACACCTCATTTCAGTAGTAAAATGGACGTTACGTGGGCGTTATGCATGCAAAAATAATGGAAAATCTAGCCCATAGTCTTTGATTAAGGAGCCGTCAATTTAAAACTGAGATGAGGAGAAATTGTTTCTCTCAGAGTGTTGTAAATCTATGGAATTATCTGCCCAGAGAGCTGTGGACGCTGGGTCATTGAATATATTTAAGGCGGAAATAGACAGGGTTATGAGGAGCGGGCAGGGAAGTGGAGCTGAGTCCATGATAAGATCAGCCATGATCTTATTGAATGGTGGAAAAGGCTCAAGGGGCCAAATAGCCTACAGCCACTCCTATTTCTTATGTTCTTCTTATGTTCTTATAAAGAGGTAGCCTCAACATTTCTGTAACTTTAAAAAATATTTTAAAATTAATTTATACTCGGCATGACTCAAGACATAACCTTTCCTGAGAAATATAGATGAAACATCAATAACAAACACATACTGAATAGGTCAGTGAATTATATTTTGACCCAATTATCTACTGTATTCTTGAATAATGAAATAATTTGCATATAGACTGCCTGAAACTTAAAGTTCATGAATGCTTCTCTGTGAAGACATTTCCAAAGGTATTGAGAGTTGTGAGATTTACGTGTGATATGACATGTGTATTACTTTCTCTTCTTTTAAAGATGCAGTGATTTTAAATATTGTTATGTACTGGGTGAGACTATTTCAGGAGTACTGCCCCCGCCACATGCTTACTGTGCATTTCAGTCAGCTTGTGACAACTGTACTGATGACCTTTCCGATCCACTAATATGGCATAGTTGTTTGGCATGAAAGGATCAATGGAGTATTTGAGTCAGATTATTTCAAAAAATCATTAAAATCTTTGTTCTAATGATTTTTCTAAAGATTGTCTATTTTTGTTTTCCCTTCCTAGAAAATCTATTGTCTAACCTTAGCTTTGTCAGGGAGGTTGAGAAATACAGGGGTCAGAGGGGATTGATAGCCTGCATGGACAAAGGCTCCATTGGGAGTGAAGACTTCTTTGGCTCGATTTTTTTGCAGCACCAAAGCTCATGGGCCCACTCCACCCTCCAGCAGGTATAATGAGGTGAGCACCATTGAAGCACCTTTAAAGGCACCATGCACCCACCTAGCCATGCAAATTATTCCATCCCTAAGATTTGCAACGAGGTCTATAGTTTCAGATTATGTTGAACAGGGTTTCATTCCACTGCAGTTGAACAGGCCCCCACATATTTCAAGCCTAATTATGTAGGGGGCAAATTAAATATGGTAAATAACACAAAAAAACAATGACATACTTTTCTAATTGGCTCAAATAACCTCTATCGATGAAGTTAACCATGCTGATTCATTGAATTATAAATGTTATATCCTTGGATGCTCTGATAATGACTCCACGAGACAATGTGTTGTACTTGAACTGTAGTGACCTTAGTCCTTTATTGATAACTCCAGAGTGAGGATCACACCTGGTGGCCTGCCTTTTATACTAGGCCAGGCACACCTGTACAGGTAACCTACGAGTCTCCCACTGCTGTGCCCTCTGGTGGCACACCTTGTGATAGTACCAACAGTAGCCATGTAGGATACATGACAATAAACATGTAAAGAAAGTTACCAATTACAAATCAACAACCCACACAAAATGAAAGTTACTCCATTTTGTTTCAATTTTTTTTGATGATCATGTGCTTTCTCAGTCAGCAAACAACATGTAGCTAAAAGGAATAATGACCCGGAATTTGTGATCAGGATGATGGCAAACTGGCAGTGTTCCCCGTCATTCCGCCTTTGAAACTGACCGCAACTTCGGGATTTGGCGCAGGTGCATGTGGAAATCCTGAAATTGTGGTCAGTCATTGACAGCTCCGAAACAAGCTGCACTGTGCATCTCCCCCACTGCCACCGCCTCCCTCACCCACCACAGAGTTGGCAATCTGTGTAATCAGCGAAATCAGGGAAACTGATGCAGACTTCGGCTCTTCCGCAGCAAGTATGCTATTGAATTCCCCACTAAACGTTAGACCCAAGGGATTTGGTGTAACTGGGGTTTTGACAGCATTATTGTTGTTAAACAAATGTTAAGGGTCTGGAAAACTAATTTAAATTTTGTACCATGTGAAATTTGTCCATTTTAATAAGAAAATATATTTTTTAAGAAACATTAAAAAAAACCTCTTTGGATTTTTTATCAAAGTTCTCGGCACAGGGATCGCTAGATCATTATGCGAAGTGTCAGTGAATGGCTTTGCTTCACTGCTGACCACAAATTCCGAGCCAACGTTTAAAACATACCAAGCAGGTAAGAAATGAAAACATTCACAAGAAAATCTTCAAACTTATATGCGTCCTCTTTAAAATGCATTCAATAAATTTCCTCCAAAAGGTCTCCCTCTCATGGCAGGGCCTTGACTTTGGGCCATTCCTGGAGTTTGCTTTATTCCGTTGAGTCTTCCTTCTATTTTTGAGGTCTCCATGTATGCATAACAGTGCACAGCTACATCAACCTGGGATTCTACCTGGTGTGATTAGCCACCCATCCAGAAGCCTGTGTGAAAATCGTGGTCGATGGCATCCGGGAAGCTTTCCGGCAGTTAAGTAACCCGAGACAATTTAACTGCCCACCCGCCTGGTTCCACACTCCATACATCCCAAATATGTATTTAAATTGATTGATAATTTGACATGTCACAAAACTATGGTCCCGATTTTAACTCCAGGCAGGTTTTGGACTGGTGGGTGGCAGGGTGAGTTTAAAAACTCACCCGCTACTCGAGAAAACGCCCATTGCTATTTTAACTCCCAACTCATTAATTTGCTGGCTGCCCACTTCCCACCCAGAATGACTGACAGCTCCTGGAAAATCGGGTGGCCCTTGACTACCTCAATGTGGGGAAGGGGGTTCCTGGGGTCATGCAGTAGGAATGGGGTGGGGGGGGGGCGGAGTCTGAGGCAGGGGAGGTCTACTCTATCCTTATGAGGATGGAGAAGCACTCCTACTCCTCCTGGCCCTACAAAGCAAAGTGTAAAATGTATCTTTTGCGGCCTCCTGCAGGCAAGTGTTGATTGATCTTACCTTCGACTCAGACTGGAATTAAATTCATAATTGGGCCCTATGAGGTAATCGGACCCTGATCTGCATATTTAAAGAAAGACTCTACCAGCTGTGAGCAGACAGCTTAGCCACCTGTCCAGAATCCTGAATGAAAATTGCATCAGCAGGATCAGAGCGGCTTTGTGACGGATAAGTAACCCAGGACATTTTAACTGCTCAGCTTCCTGGTTTCTGCACCCCATATATCCCAGACACTTTGGAAAGTACATGTGGAGTCTCGTCATTCTTTCACTTGTTAATTCTATGGGTGCCTTATGCTTCCGCATGCATCTGACAGGTCCTGCGTCCGCCACCAAATCACCGCCAGCTGAATAGGAAGGACCCTCCACCAGCGCTATTTAAAGGGATCAACAACTTGCAGCTTTTTCAGTTCTACTGGCTCTGTGTAAATTTTTGCAACTGTTTGGAGCTTTCTACAGTTACTTAAAATTGGTGTTACAGAATGGGGATCTGCTGCCTGCAGAGTTGGGAGTGTTGTTGCAAGGGGAGAATGCCTTGTTTCTCACTTAAAGGGCTCTGTGTAGTTCTGCTCAGACCACTTGCTCCCAGTCATGGGGACTCTACTTGCAGTGCCCTTCGTGAGTATAACAGGGAGATGGAGCGGATGCAGCAAAGTGGAGGGGAAGATGCTCACAGAGGGAGGAGGACGAAGGGCAGATAGGCTCTCAGCCAGAAGCCTTACCCACCTAGGGTCTTCCGAGAGCACTTCTCCTACCAGCACCTAAGCCAGGAGCAGTGTATTAGGGGGCTCCACTTCACCAAGGAGATGGTCACCATGGCCCTGAATTTTTTCGCCATGGGATCCTTCCAGGCTGGAACAGGTGACATAGCAAACATCTCCCAGTTCGCCGTCCATCACTTCATCTGGGAGGTCACAGAGGGTCTGTACTCCAGGAGAAGGGACTTAATTGATTCCTTTCTAAACACAGAGAAACAGGATGAGCCACATGTGGCTTGGCCAGGATATTGGGCTTCCCCATGGTGCAGGGCGCCATTGATTGCACACACGTGGCTTTGTGGGCGCCATATACAAATCCTAAGATGTTCCGTAACTGCAAAGGCTACCACTCATTTAATTTGCAATTGGTGTGCAACCACACCCGGCGCATCATGATGGTGAATGCCTAACATCCTGGCAGCAGTCATCATCAATATTCCCGCTAAGCTGCGCGCATGAATGGCCATGCAGTTATCTGCACGGTCCACACAGGCCGCTCACTGACTTTTACCGTGCATGCGCAGAAATTTAAAGGGAGCGCACATTAAAAGAAACAGTCGTGCAGAACAAAGTGCAGCTTACAGGGAACATTGGTCATGATGCCTACATCCTGCGCCAGTCCAGTGTGCCAGCAATCTTCCAACCACCACATCAAACCCAAGGGTGGCTGTTCGGAGACAAGGGCTTTCCGCTCTGCACTGGCTGATGAACTCCTCGCAACCCCACCACTTGTGCCCAGCAATCATATAATGAAAGCCATGCTGCCACATAAAACATCATCAAGCAGACCATCGAGATTCTCAAGCAATGGTTCCGCTCAGGAGGAGCTCTCCAGTACACGCTGGAGTGTCCCATTTCATGGTGGTTTGTTGCATGCTCCACAACTTGGCCATCATGAGGGCGCAGCCCCTGCCACCACGGGTGCTAGGACCACCTCAGGAAGAGGAGGAGGAAGGGAGGAAGTAGGCAGCAGATCCCTGTTCTGGACAGGCTGTCCCTGAGCACCTCATCAGACTCCAGTTCCAATGATTTACATAATGCTGGATGGGACAAGGGTGTAAGTCTGGCCAATTATGCTGGGGGTAGGGTGGGGGAGCAAGAGGTCGACTTGGAAAGGGGGCAGAGTAAGGGGACAAATGCTTCATTTAAAGGGCTCAATGAATTTACAAGGTTAAGGAGGCTCTGGTAAAAGGAAATGCAATGGCAGCTGAAAGAATAAGAAAAAGGCAAACTTTGTATTTTTCTGAGGTTGATGTTGAAGTTTTGTTGTCAAGAAACAGATAAAGGAGAGACACAGTTGTTGGGATAGAAAGAAAGAAAGAAAGAAAGAAAGAAAGAAAGAAAGAAAGAAAGAAAGAAAGAAAGAAAGAAAGAAAGAAAGAAAGAAAGAAAGAAAGAAAGAAAGAAAGAAAGAAAGAAAGAAAGAAAGAAAGAAAGAAAGAAAGAAAGAAAGAAAGAAAGAAAGAAAGAAAGAAAGAAAGAAAGAAAGAAAGAAAGAAAGAAATATATGTGAACTTGTATTTACTCTGTACACCAACCAGAGGGCTCATCCCCTGGAGTACCAAGGGATCCCATAATGCCTTGGGAGCAGAGGTATTTAAGGAGGCTTCACAGGTTGGAGAGGCACTCTGGAGACCTGCAAGAAAAGACTAAAGTCACACTTTACTTTGAGCTCACAGTGTTCAGTCTGACTCTTTCTCCATACACAACAACTAACGATGAGATCCAGATAGCAAACCCAAAGATGCAGAGAACAGTGCGCATCCTGGAGAAATTCTCAGAGGGAGATGATTGGGAAACCTTTGTGGAGCGACTCGACCAATACTTTGTAACCAACGAGCTAGATGGGGAAGAGAGCGCTGCCAAATGAAGAGCGATTCTCCTCACCGTCTGTGGGGCACCAACATATGGCCTTATGAAGAATCTGCTCACTCCAGCGAAACCCATGGAGAAATCGTCCGACAATTTGTGCACACTGGTCCGAGAGCATTTGAACCCGAAGGAAAGCGTTCTGAAGGCGAGGTATCGGTTCTACACCTACAAGAGGTCTCAAGGTCAGGAAGTGGCGAGTTATGTCGCCGAGTTAAGACACCTTGCAGGACATTGCGAATTTGATGGACATTTGGAGCACATGCTCAGAGACTTTCTCGTACTTGGCATTGGCCACGAAACCATACTTCACAAACTTTTGACTGTAGAGACCCTAACCTTGAGTAAGGCCATAGCGATAGCCCAGGCGTCCATTGCCACCAGGGACAATACGAAGCAAATCTCTCAGCACACAAGTGCTGCTATAAGTACTGTGAACAAAGTGATGTTATTTTCGAATCATAATGTACAGGGCAGGTCACACAGAGACACCTTCATCAATGACCTCCACAGTACCCATCCAAGCATCGTAATGATGAAAGCGATAGCCAGATCCCACGTGTGGTAGCCCGGTATAGATGCGGACTTAGAGTTCCGCGTTCACAGATGTAATACATGCTCGCAGTTAAGCAATGTACCCATGGAGGCGCCGCTAAGTTTATGGTCTTGGCCCTTCAAACCGTGGTCTAGGGTACACGTCGACGATGCAGGCCCATTCTTGGGGAAAATGTTCCTTGTGGTTGTAGACGCGTATTCCAAGTGGATTGAATGTGAGACAATGTCGGCTAGCACGCCCACTGCCACGACTGAAAGCCTGCGGGCCATGTTTGCCACTCGAGGCTTACCCGATGTCCTGCTGAGTGACAATGGGCCATGTTTTACCAGTGCTAAGTTCAAAGAATTCATGACCCATAACGGGATCAAACATGTCACATCTGCCCTGTTTAAACTAGCATCCAATGGCCAGGCAGAGAGAGAGCAATGCAAACCATCAAGCAAGGCTTGAAGAGGGTAACTGAAGGCTCGCTGCAGGTTCGCCTATCCCAAGTCCTGCTTAGCTATCGCACGAGACCCCACTCACTCACTGGGATCCCACCTGCTGAACTGCTCATGAAAAGAGCACTCAAGACAAGACTCTCGTTAGTTCACCCTGATATGAACAGGTAGAGAACAGGTAGAGAGCAGGCGGCTTCAACAAAGTACATACCATGATAGCGCAAATGTGTCATGCGAGATTGAAATCAATGATCCTGTATTTGTATTGAATTATGGACAAGGTCCCAAGTGGCTTCCCGGCACTGTCGTGGCCAAAGAGGGGAGCAGGGTGTTTCAGGTCAAACTTTCAAATGGACTCATTCACCAGAAACACTTGGACCAAATCAAACTCAGATTCACGGACTATCCTGAGCAATCCACCTTGGACCTGTAAAGTCCTGACCCTGCAGTACAGACTTACACGAGGCACATGCTGAAGTCAAGGTCACTCTGGACCTGCACCTTTATTTCACAGCTCTCGAGTGCCACACTTGCCTGAGACCTGCCTTTTTATACCTGTGTGGAACAGGTATGCAGTGTATCCTGCAAGTGCACCCCTGGTGGTAAAGTATGCTTATGGTTACAGGTCATATCTAGTTACAGTCATGTATAGCATGGTAAGATACAGTTATATACAGTAGTGTGAGATACATGACATCACCCTCCCCCAAGGTCTTATTGTCTTTATAGATTCAGTCTCTCAGGTGGTCTACGCTCTTGTGTGGAACATCTTAGTTGTGGTTCAGTTGTTTGCCTTGGTGCCTGTTTTTCTTTCGGTGTGATAGCTGGTATCTCGCCTGGGCTGTCTGTTTCGTTCAGTATGATTGTTGGTATCTCGCCTGGGCTGTCTGTTGAGACTGCCCTTTCCTCAGGTTGTTCCCTCTGTCTGTCCACCAGGTGTGGTGTGAGTTCCACATTGTAGTCTGCCTCTGGTTCTGCAGTGTTGTTGGTGAATCTACTTTTTACTTGGTCTACATGCCTCCGGCAGGTTTGGCCATTGTCCATTTGTACAACCAGTAGCCTGTTTCCTTCCTTGCCTGTTACTCTCCCTGCAAGCCATTTGGGACCTCTGCCATAGTTTAGCACAAACACTTTGTCCTCATTCTCATTCTACCTCCCCCTCGAATTTCGGTCATGGTACTCAGTTAGCTTCCGGCGCTTTGCCTCAACAATTTCATGCATGTCTGGGAGGATTAACAAAAGCCTAGTCTTTAAGGTCCGTTTCATCAATAGTTGCACGGGGGGAACCCCAGTCAACGAATGTGGACGAGATCTGTATGCCAGCAGCAGTCGCGACAGGCGGCTCTGCAGCGTGGGACCTTGGATTTTTAACATGCCTTGTTTAATGATCTGCACTGCTCGCTCCGCCTGGTGATTGGAGGCCGGCTTGAACGGTGCCGTCTTAACGTGATTTTGCCGTGGTCAACTATAAAATCTTGAAATTCTGCGCTGGTGAAGCATGGACCATTATCACTAACCAATATGTCAGGAATTTCATGCGTTGCAAACATGGTTCTAAGGCTCTCCACAGTGGTGGAGTTGGTGCTCGAGTTTAAAATGGTGCACTTGATCCACTTGGAAAATGCATCGACAACTACGAGGAACATTTTGCCCATGAATGGGCCCGCATAGTCTACATGCACCCTCGACTACAGTTTGGTGGGCCAGGGCCAGGAGCTTAGGGGTGCCTCCCTGGGGGCATTACTGAGTTGGGCACAAATGGTGCACCGCCGGATGCAGAGCTCCAAGTCCGCATCAATGCCAGGCCACCAGACGTGGGATCTGGCTATGGCCTTCATAAGGACAATCCCCGGGTGCTCGCGGTGGAGCTCCCGGACAAACGCCTCTCTGCCTCGCAAGGGCATAACTACTCAGCTGCCACAAATCAGGCAGTCTGCCTGTAGTGTGAGTTCATGCATGCGCCTATGGAAAGATTTGATCTCCTCGGGGCAGGCACCGCGAGCCTCTGCCCAGTCACCAGTTAAAACACATCTTTTGACTAAGGATAACGTGGGGTCGCTGGTCGTCCAGGCTCTGATTTGGCGAGCCGTCATGGGCGAACCTGTGGATTCAAAGGCATTGATTGCTATGACCATCTCACAGTCCTGTTCGTCGGACCCTTCCGTGGTCGCCAGGGGTAGCCTGCTAAACGCGTCGGCACAGTTGTCTGTGCCTGGTCTGTGCCTTATTGTGTAGTCGTAAGACGCCAGCATGAGTGCCCACCGTTGAATGCGCGCCGAGGCGTTGGCGTTTATTGCCTTGCACTCTGATAGCAGAGACGTAAGGGGTTTGTGGTCGGTTTCTAACACGAACTTGGCCCCGAAAAGGTATTGGTGCATCTTTTTGACACCATACACGCACGCGAGCGCCTCCTTCTCAACCATACCGTACCCGCGCTCCGCCCACGAAAGTGACCTGGAGGCATAAGCAATGGATTGTAATTTACCCGCATCATTGACATGCTGTAAAACGCACCCGACCCCGTACGCTGATGCATCACATGTAAGAACTAGCTTTTTACCTGGGTCAAAAAAGGCTAAAACACTGTTGGAACATAGAAGGTTGCGTGCCTTATTGGAGGCGCGTTCTTGGGCATCCCCCCAAAACCAATCACACCCCTTTCTGAGTAGCACGTGGAGAGGCTCCAGCAGCGTGCTCAACTTCTGCATAAAGTTCCAAAAGTAATTGAGTAGCCCGAGAAAGGCGCGCAGTTCCGAGATATTCCGGGGCCTGGTTGCCAGGCAAATTGCTTCTGTTTTGGATTCTGTTGGGCGGATTCCATCAGCGGCAATCCTTCTGCCCAAAAATTCGACCTCGGGCGTAAGAAACAGACACTTGGATTTCTTAACTCTTAGGCCTACCCGATCCAATCGACTTAGTACTTCCTCCAAATTGCAGAGATGGGAGTCGGTGTCCCTGCCCATGATGAGTATGTCATCTTGAAACACAACCATCTCCGGGATGGACTTGAGCAGACTCCATGTTGCGCTGGAATATAGCAGCTGCCGACCTGATGCTGAATGGGCATCGATTGCACATGAAAAGGCCTCGATGTGTGTTGATGGTGGTGAGTAGCTTAAACTCTTCAGTCAGTTCTTGCGTCATATACGCAGATGTGAGATCTAGGTTCAAGAAAAGTTTTCCTCCAGCCAATGTGGCAAATAGGTCCTCCGCTCTGGGCAGCGGGTATTGGTCCTGTAGGGAGACTCTGTTTATGGTAGACTTGTAATCCCCACAGATTCGTACGGATCCATCAGGCTTCATGACGGTGACGATGGGACTTGCCCAGTCGCTAAATTCCATGGGTGAGATGATGCCTTCCCGCAGAAGCCGGTCCAGTTCGTGTTCAATCTTTTCCCTCATCACATAAGGCACAGCTCTAGCCTTGTGATGGACTGGTCTGGCATCCTGTGTGATGTAGATTTTAACTTTAGCCCCTTTGAAGGTGCCCATACCTGGCTGAAAGATGTTCAAAACGACTTAGAACTGTTGAGCAGAAGGTTCGTTCCTCTGATGACATGGCGTGAACATCATCCCATTTCCAATTTAGTTTTGCCAGCCAGCTTCTCCCCAACAGTGCTGGGAGATCTCCGGGGACAATCCACAGGGGAAGTCGGTTCACCGTCCCTTTGTGTGTGACTGAGAGCATGGCGCTGCCAAGGACTGGGACGATTTCATTGGTATAGGTCCTTAGTTTGGTGTCGACTCTTGTGAGTTTTGGTCTATTGCTTTTGTGCGGCCACAGCTGTTCAAATTGTTGGACGCTCATGAGAGATTGACTAGCTCCCGTGTCCAGTTCCATGTTGATGGGTGTCCTGTTGAGTAGGACCCTCATCATTATTGGAGGCATCTTGTTTTAAGAACAGTGGACATTGGTCGTGTTGACCCGCTGTACCTCGGTGTCCCGGGCACTGTCCCCACCGTCTTCTGGTCCGCTTTCCGACCCTTCCAATTCGTATACCAGCCGAGCAGCTGTTTGTCTGCACATGCGAGCCAGATGCACTGTATAGTTGCAGTTTCTGCAAACAGCATGCTGAAATCGACACAACCTTGATGAGTGCCTTCCCCCACATCTCCAGCACAGACCACTTCCATTGTTTCCGAAGGATGAGCTGCATCTGGTTGATCTCTCTTGAGCTTCTCTCAGTCTGTAGTTGATTGCTCGCATTGTGGGTTGATGAAGTGTGAACAGCCGTTCATGTGGCCCTTGGTGGCTTCTGGCGCCACTGCCTGTTGTTGAAGGCCTGCTCTCCTGCCTTTGTTTGTGTGTGGGGGTAGCGGCTTGTTTCACGCTATGAATCCCTTGTTCCGATGTTTCGTTAGTTGTCGTACCCGCAGTATAGATCAACCTCGTTTCTTCTTCTCCTGCCAAGAATGTCTGTGCGACCAGTGCTGCTGTCTCTAGGGTCAAGGACTTGGTCTCTATAAGCTTTCGAAATATGCCTGCGTGGCCTATTCCTTCAATTAAAAAGACTCTCAGTACTTCTCCTCTTAGTTCATCGGAGAACTCACAAACTAGCCAGCCTCCGAAGTTCCGCCACAAAGTCGGGTATGCTCTGGCCCACACAGCGTCTGTAGTTGTAGAACCTGTGTCTGGCCATGTGTAGGCTGATCGCTGGCTTCAGGTGGTCTCTTACCAGTGTGCTCAACTCCTCAAACGACTTGCTTGCTGGTTTATCGGGTGCCAGCAGGTCCTTCATTAAGGCGTATGTTTTCGAGCCACAGCTGGTCAAGAGATGGGCTCTTCTCTTGTCTGCCTTATCATCGCCCAACCAGTCTTTGGTTACAAAGCTTTGCTGGAGCCTTTCTATAAAGTCCTCCTAATTGTCTCCAGCATTGTATTTCTCATCTGAGCCGTTGGTAGCCATTCTGTCGATTCTGTGATCCTGTAACTCGTCGCCACTGTAAAATCCTGACCCTGCGGTACAGACTTACACGAGGCACATGCTGAAGTCAAGGTCACTCTGGACCTGCACCTTTATTTCAAAGCTCTCGAGTGCCACACTTGCCTGAGACCTGCCTTTATATACCTGTGTGGAACAGGTATGCAGTGTCTCCTGCAAGTGCACCCCTAGTGGTAAAGTATGCTTGTGGTTACAGGTCATATCTAGTTACAATCATGTATAGCATGGTAAGATACAGTTATATACAGTAGTGTGAGATACATGACAGGACCCTACCTTTTTTGATCCCCCAACATACACATCAGTAGCAACCGGCACCACAATTGACCACAAAGCAGAACCCATCATCCACAGCAGCCCAGCAGGGCCCAACACACCAGGCAGTCCAGCAAGGCCAGCTGCACAGCAGCCCAGCGAGGGCCCAAGAAATGATTCAACAACACCAGCTTTCACACCGAGACGATCAACCAGGGCAAGAAGGGCCCCAGATCAACTCACATTGTAAATAGTTGCACTGTTGACTTTGCGGGGGAGTGTTGTTATATATGTGAACTTGTATTTACTCTGTATAGCCACCAGACGGCTCATCCCCTGGAGTCCCAAGGGATCCCATAATCCCTTGGGAGCACAGGTATTTAAGGAGGCCTCACAGGTTGGAGAGGCACTCTGGAGACCTGCAATAAAAGACTACGGTCACACTTTACTTTGAGCTCATAGTGTTCAGTCTGACTTTTTCTCCATACATAACAGAAAGATAGAATAAACTGTAACCTGCAATCACTCATGTCCAGTGTCTCACATTTTGTAATACACACTCACACATCATCGGACTTTGTTCCATTCCTCCAACGACTATCATCATCTATTCCATGAATCCTGACAGATTGTGACTGCAGGATCTGGAAACTGCAACAGCCAATTAACACAATTCATTTCTCCTGTTGTAAAAGAGAGTACAGACAGCTCGTCTCTTGCTTCTGGTTATAATCGAGGTTTAATTGCTATTTTTGATTTGTAGGAAGATGCCTCAGAGTACAGGCCTCTCCCTTCCATCACCACTGCCATTAACCCCGGAACACACAGACCTAGAAATTGAATAAGTCCCAAAAACAGCCGCGGGCAGCACGAAGCACAATGTGCCTGTACCCGGTCAAAGTAATGCAGGCAGCACGCAAGATCCATGCTGCCTGCTCATTATAGTGATTGCAGCACTGATCTCGGCACTCAACCCACTGCTAATTGGCTTAGTGCTGAACAGGGGGGCCAATATTGGGTTCAGTCTACTTGCCAATGAAGCTTGGCCTGGGGTCTCTGCACTACTTAAAGGGGAGGTGCTTTGTTGCACAAGGACCTCATTGTCATTGTGAACAGAGCCATGGCCCAACAGCCAAGAGAGAGGGCGAAGAGATTTTCCGATGCAGCATTGGTGGTCTTGGTCCTGGGGATTCAAAGACGCCATCAAATCCTCTACACACAGGGAAGCAGGAAGCCTGCAAGACAGCAGAAGGCTGTGGGAGATCGCTGAAGCTGGCAGTACGACGAGTGTTGTCCCCATGATCTGGATCCAATGCCGCAAAAAGGTTAAAGACCTCACACGAGTAGTCAAGGTGAGTGAATGCATCTTCAAATGTTTCACTCTTTGCGCATGCGCATTTTTTTTTCTTTTGCACATGCGCAATTTCCCCCCCCCCCCGCGTTTCAGGGTCAGGGGTTAGCCCACACATGCGCAGTTAAGAAAGGGAGGGGTAAAGAGAGAGAGAGGGAGAGGAGAAATCATAGAGCAAGCAGCATGTTAGGAATAGAGAGAGAGACATCACTTACAAATCTCAAAGAAAAATATTTATTTATCGCAAAATAAATATTAATAATATAAAAATAAACACCCAACTAAAAAATGGAAGCTCAATTAATGGTCGCAGTGGAGGTCGAGGCCGAGGCAAAGGTAGGAGGGAGGAAAAGGGCGAAGAGGTTTACGATGGATGCCCAAGTTCCCTCGGTCCACAAAGTGGAGGCGCGCTGGGATCATGAATTCGGCTCTGAGGAAACGGCCGAACCAAGCGGTGTTTTGCAGAATCCTGGAACAAGACTTGAAACTTTCATCATAGAATGTAACTGCTTTGACCATTGATGTCAAGGTAGCCAGAGAGCTTCAAATTCATGCCTTGGATTCGTTCCAGTCAAGTGCAGGAGATCTCTACAACATTTCACTGTCAGTAGTCCACTGTTACAACAGACAGGTGACTGATGCATTGTTCACAAGAGTTGGCAAGTTCATTTCATTCTTTATGGACGCAGCTTCTCAATGTGAGAGGGAATTGGACCTTTTCAGGTTGGCAGGCTTTCCGAGGGTACTTGGGGCTAGATTTTCCACTTTTATGCAGATCGCCCAAAAATGGGCGTTATTTTCCAGCGTGGATGGTAAATATGGGTTTTGAGATTGCCGGATTATTGCCCTTTTTCGAAACACTAACTTTCCATTTTTTAAAATGGCCGTTACCGCGAGCGATCTGAAATGGACGTTAGTGTTAAATTTTTTTGATCTTCTGCCGTAAGGTGTCGCCGTCCATAGCAACGGCATGGCAATGCTCGTTTCCCACATTTCCGGCGGTCAGGGGTCATCATTACATGCGCAGAAGAGAAGACAGAGAGAGAGGGAGCAGAGAGGAACTGAAAGCATATGTGGGTCTGGTGTATGCTTGTTTGGCTGTTTTGGGAGGTAGGAGGGAGATTTTCGACCAGTAGAAAGAATTCTGAGCAAAAATTAAGTTGTTCCCACCGAGATATTTGTGGAAATTTGGTTGTTACAATGGAAGGGATGGAGGAGGTGACACAGTACACTGTGGAGACTGACGCTGGCGATGGCAGTGAGCTGGGAGAGGAACAATTGAGAGGTCGAAAAAGAGCGAGGAGATTCTCGGACGAGGCAGATGCCTCCCTCATGCAGGAAGTCGAGTCACGCTGGGGTCAATTGACCCAGGGAGGGCGTGGGAAGCCCACCCCAAAGGCCTACCAGAAGATATGGGCTGACATAGCCGAGGTGGTCTCGTCGGTGACCAACGAGGTGCATGAGGGCAGCCAGTGGCACAAGCACTGGAATGATCTTGTCAGATCCGCTGGAGTAAGTATTACATTTATTTACATGTACTTATATATTTATTTAATTTGATATGTAAGTGTAATGAGTGATTAAAATCAGATGTGATATCTTGCACTTATACCGGGAATACTGCACTCAAAGCCTGCATTCACGGTATACGTCTTTAGGTAAAGAATGATAAGTTTCATAATAATCATGATTACATCTGTCGGTTATGTGTTGTATCAGTCTCTGTGACAGTACCTAGCAATGATATCATGCAACGATCTCATGCCATGTCGTGCTGTTGTTACCTTTTACGGAAGAAGCTTTCCAAGAATAGGGCCAAGCAGAGGCGAACAGGCGGAAGACCACCAGTCATCAGCAACCTCACCTATATCGAGAGCGGGTGCTGGCACTAATGGGGAACTACCCCTGGTCGGCCACACATGCAGCTGCAGAACCTGATGTGATGCCATGTGAGTAAAATATACACCATTGCGTGATGTAAAGTCAAAAGATGTCACACCCACTCATATCCGACCAATAATATATGATAGATGATTGATAAAAGTGTTCTCTAAATAATGATGGCCTCATGAGAATCATTGCAATGCAGAATTTGGTCATGGTCCTGTAATGTGATGTCTGTGATGATTTTGATAGCGGTGGTGCTTTTGTCCTGCATGTGCTGTGTGTAGCGCTGGAATCACCTTGTGATCTAGCACCTCCTTCTCCTCTAATAACATCAATTGTGTTTTGCATTTCAGCTAGCAGCGCAGCCCCAGGCAAGACCACCGAGGCCAGAAGCTGGGGGCGTGGGCCCGGATTCACCGGATGATCAGACATCTGGTGCTGAGGAGCACCGATTCTCACCCGTGGATCTGCTGGGGAGGAGCCTGCATTGCCAGGCTTCCTAATGCATTCCACCCCAAGGCCATCCAGTGCTCCTGCAGCCATTCCCACCTCCACCGTGGAGGTACCGGGCCCAAGCACCTCACCACAGAGCATCCGAGGTGTTTCCAGGATGGCGTTGACCAAGCGGAGGTTGGTTAGATGTGGCAGGTCTGCTCCACGAGCGGCAGATCTGAGCGGTGTCATGGTCGACTTGTCCAGGAGGAGTGTTGTCATAGGTCAGCAGATCCTACAGACAATGGGGGGCATATCCCAACAGATGGCCGGCATGTCCGCCATCATGACGGAGTACATGCCACGGATGGCGGAGGCCCTGGAGGTGAAAGCCAGAAACACTGGTGGCAGAGGCCTCCCAGTGGTTCCGGAGCGTGGCATTACTCTCCAAGGTGCCACCCCCCCCCCCCATTGCCAATGACACATGACAACCAGGAAGAAGATTTTGCTTCTGGCTCGGAGCACGCTCCCACCTCAGGAACGTCCTTTCCCGTATCCGTCCAACCACCGGTTCTGCTGTCATCCCACCGCAATGAAGCAGCACCTGAGGAGCTCCTCGGCCAGATGGCGAGGATTCAGGAGGGGAAGGGGTAGAGGTGGGGAGAAGAAGGGGTGAGGGGGGAAGGAAAGTGAGGTGCATGGCCGCAGGTGATGGCTTGGCAATATTTCCAAGTTGTTGTAGCAATTTTTTGGGGAGGTTTGGGGGAAGGGGGAGGGGGCTACCTCGTTGGTTTGAATTTGTGTTCTGTGTTGCTGGAAATGTTGACCATTTGATTGATGTAAATGTTATAAATTTGTTGTGTGGTGGGATAGGGGTGGCATGGGGGTGGGTGTTTTTTACAGTTATAATTATGATTACACACAAATGTTCGGGTTAAATGTTTTTTATTTAACATAACCTTGTTGCGCATTGTCTCAGACAGCTGCACCGTTACACACTGGTGATTCCTTAACATCAAAGAGTATAATTAAACTTAACTTCAATCAACTTAAACTTTACCTGTCACCAAGTTGATGCACACCATTGATGTATGAGCTGCACACACAGCAGTGTTGCAGCTTTGCAAATACCAACAACGTTCGTTCAAGCAAAGCGTTCATTTATGACCTGCTGACGTAAGAGTCTTTCAGCTATGTAGCCACCACTGGCCCTTTCCTGCGGTCTATAGGGGAGCGGGGTATGGTTTCGTCAGCCTGATTGTTTGACCCAAAGTCAGCGTCCACCTCCTCGTCCTCCTCTTCCTCTCTCTCCTGAGGTGGACCGTCAGTCCCTTCTGACAATTCTTGTCCCCTCCTGATAGCCAAGTTGTGCAGCATGGAGCAAATGACCACGAATTGAGCTAACTGCTCAGGGTGGTGTTGTAGCTCGCCTTCTGAGTGGTCCAGGCATCTAAAGCGCTGCTTAAGCACTCCAATGGTTTTCTCGACGATATTGCGTGTGGCTCTGTGGCTCTAATTGTTTTATTCCTCGGCTTCTGTGTGGGTGTTACGCAGGGTGTGGGGAGTCATCAGCCAGGTGGTGAGGCCATATCCTTTGTCACCAAGCATCCAGCATTGACCTTGTGGCTGACTGGTAAACATGTCAGATACAGCGCTCTCACACAGGATGTGAGCATCATGGATGCTGCCCAGAAATTTGCCATTCACTGCTATAATTATTTGCTGGTGGTTGACAACGAGTTGCACATTCAGGGAGTGGAATCCCTTTCAGTTCCAAAAAGACTCTGCATCCTGAAAAGGTGCCTGCATCGCGATGTGCATGCAGTCTATTGCTCCCTGCACCTTGGGGAAGTTAGCACCTCGGTAGAATCCTAGAACCCTCTCAGTCTGAGCCTCTTTCGTCATAGGGAAGCTGATAAAGTCCATCCTGTGTGCGTAAAGGGCTTCAGTGACCTGTCGAATGCAGCAATGTGTGGCATGCTGAGATACAGCGCAAATGTCGCCAGCTGAGGCCTGAAAGCAACCGGCCGCGTAGAATGAAAGTGCTGCGGTGGCCTTGACCCCGACGTAAAATGCGGTCCTGATGATGCTGGCAGGCTGCAGATCTCCCCTGATGAGCTGGCATATCTCACTGATAACCTCTTTGTGAAAGCGCAGCCTCCTAAGGTAGGTATTATCAGACAAGTTGCGGTAAGGCCGCTTCTCCTTGTAAGTGCGGTGGGTGTAAGGTCTCGTCCTCCTTTTCAGTCTGGCACATCTTAGTTTGGACACATAATGCTGTCGAATATACCTTCTGCCATCTCTAGTCTGCATGTGCGTGGTCATCGAGACAGGCTGACAAATTACAGGCCCCATTCCAATAACTATCAGTATTATACGTATTGTTCACAAACAATAAATTTCCCCACTAAGATACCTAAGCTAAATTCCAATCGTCCACAGTATGATAAGATGTTTGTTCAGATGTTCACATCACCTTAAAAGAACTTCAGAGTACATCAAAATTCCCAAGACGTTGAAGCAGCCTTTTAAATGAAGCGACCTACGATTTACAAAGTGGCGTCCATACTGCTGTAATTAGTTCAGCTGAGAGCGTTTTTTTCGGCGAGTGATATTTTTGGCGATATGTGTGCGAGGTGCCGAAATTAACGCTCGACGATATTTTGGCCGTTAGTTTCGGCAAATCTAATCTTTACGACAAAAAAAGTGGGCGGGCGGTATTATTAAATCTCGGCATTAATTAAATGCGGAAAGTAACGCTGGGCGATATTATGGCCGTTGGTTTCGTCCATTCTGATCTTTCCGCCAAAAAAAAGAGGGCGGGCGGTATTATTTTTAAATAATAAGTCTAGCCCATAGGCCATAGATTAGACCATTAAATCCCCAACAGATGATAGCATGGCATATATTAATAAGAAGGGAAACTGTAATGTATGTATGCCTGGGTTTACCTGCCACCAGGGGGAGCGACCGTCGGAGATCATTGGGCCACAGACACACACGTGCAACCCTTGTATATAAAGAAAGCCTCCATGTTTAATCCTCAATTTGAGAGCTAATAAAGTAGAGTCAGGTCGCACCTGATTGAGTTCACGGTACTAAGCCTATTGAGTTATTGCATACGCAACATTAGGCGACGAGGCACAATACGAACTTTGACACACATCCTGGAGCAATTCATGGAAGGAGAAGACTGGGAGGAGTTTACAGATCGCCTCGACCAGTACTTCGTGGCCAACAAGATGGATGAAGACGCTTACGCAGTTAGGTGCAGGGCGGTTTTCCTCAGGTTTGTGGTCCAAAAATCTATCGCCTCATAAAAAATCTGCTCTCACCTGTGGAAAAGACCTATGAGGAATTGTGTGCTCTGATTCGGGACCATCTCAAACCTAAAGAAGGCATCATTATCTCGAGATATCGCTTTTACAAGCATGTTCATTCTGAGGGCCAGGACGTGGAGGAATTTGTCGCTGATCTGAGACGTCTCGCTGGGCCGTGTAAGTTTGGAACCGCGTTGGGAAACATACTGCGTGATGTCTTTGTAATCGGCATAAACCACGAGGTGATCCTGCGGAAGCTGCTGGCTGCGGAAACGCTGGATCTGAGCAGGGCCATCACGATCGCCCAGGCTTGCCTGACCACGGTCGATAGTACAAAGCAGATATCCTCGCAGAGTTGGACTCTACAGCAAGTACTGTGCACCAGATTGTGTCGTCGGTTGGCAGAGCTGCACCTGGCAGGGCCTACCGACTGTGTTTGTGAAACCTGTAGCTGCTCGAAGTCTGCCATTGGGCACGAATCCAATTTCATCCTGATGGCGTTGTCGGGGCAATCATCGGCCTCATCAGTGCTGTTTCAGGCAGTATATTTGTAGAGGCTGTGCGAAAATGGGGCACCTTCAGCGGATGTGTCCGCAGCTCAGCGAGCGTGCTGCGACACACCACTTGGATGATGATGACCGATCCGGAGCGGATCCGGCAATGCAACATGAGATACCCAAGGAGGAAATGTATAGTGTACATTCGTTCCTGACAAAGAGCCAACCAATAATGATTGAAGTAAAATTGAACGGCATGCCGGTATCTATGGAATTAGACACGGGTGCAAGTCAATCAATTATGGGCCAGAGGACTTTCTAAAAGCTGTGGGGCACTAAGGCCATGAAACCCAAGCTGAGTCCAGTAAATACAAAATTGCGTACCTACACAAAAGAGCTCATAAAAGTGATTGGCAGTGCAGCAGTCAAGGTGTCATATGATGGGGCGGTTCATAATCTATCGCTGTGGATCGTTCCAGGCAATGGTCCAACGCTGTTTGGCAGGAGTTGGCTCGAAAAAAATAAAGTGGAACTGGAACGATATTAAAGCTTTGTCATCGGTGGATGACGCTTCGTGTGCTCAAGTACCGAGCAAATTTCCCTCACTATTTGAACCGGGCATTGGCAACTTCACGGGAGCCAAGGTGCAGATCCACCTGGACTCAGATGCAAGACCCGTCCATCATAAAACCCGGGCGGACATGATGAGGGAGAAGGTTGAAATCGAACTGGACAGACTAAAACGTGAAGGGGTCATTTCACCGATCGAATTTAACAAATGGGCCAGTCCCATTGTTCCTGTGCTGAAGAGTGATGGCACTGTCAGGATTTGTGGAGACTACAAAGTTACGATCAATCGAGTTTCAAAACAAGCCGGTGGAAAGTTGTTCATCAAATTGGATCTGACGTCGGCCTATACGACACAGGAGCTTGTCAAATCGTCGAAGAAACTTAAGTGCATCAACACGCATAAAGGGCTGTTCATTTACAACAGGTGTCTTTTCGGAATTTGCTCAGCTGCAGCCATATTTCAGAGAAACATGGAGAGTTTACTGAAGTCCGTCGCTAGAACCGTGGTGTTTCAAGACGACATTCTGGTCACAGGTCGTGGCACTGCCGAACACCTACACAACCTGGAAGAGGTTCTACGTTGTCTGGACAAAGTGGGGCTCAGGCTGAAACATTCAAAGTGCGTCTTTATGGCACTGGAAGTCGAATTCCTGGGAAGGAAGATTGCTGCAGACGGCATCAGGCCTACGGACTCAAACAGAGGCCATCAAAAATGCACCCAGACCCCAGAATGTGACGGAACTGTGTTTGTTCCTTGGTCTTCTCAACTACTGCGGTAATTTCTTACCTAACTTGGGCACATTATTAGAGCCACTGCACATGCTGCTCAGAAAAGGCGACAACTGGGTTTGGGGTGTATCTCAAGATATGGTCTTCGAGAAGGCTAGAAATCTGCTTTGTTCCAATAAATTGCTGGTACATTATGACCCGTGCAAGCGTTTAGTATTGGCCTGTGATGCTTCATCACATGGGGTTGGTTGCATGCTCCAACAATCCAATGAGTCGGGCAAACTACAACCCGTTGCGTACGCATCGAGAAGCATGTCCAAAGCAGAAAGAGTCTACGACATGGTAGAGAAAGAAGCTTTAGCCTGCGTATATGGGGTTAAAAAGTGCACCAGTATCTGCTTGGGCCTCGTTTCGAGCTTGAAACCGATCACAAGCCGCTCATATCTTTGTTTTCAGAGCATAGAGGTATCAATACCAACGCGTCGTCCCGCATCCAGAGGTGGGTGCTGGCATTATCTGCCTCTGATTATGTCATTCGCCATAGACCTGGTGCCGAGAATTGTGCCGATGCATTGAGCCATTTACCGTTGCCTATGCCGGAGGTGGAAACGCCACAACCCGCAGACCTACCGTTGGTCATGGATGCCTTTGAGAGTGAAGGGTCGCCTGTCACTGCTCAACAAGTTAAGGTCTGGATCAGCCAGGAACCGATCTTATCGGTTGTAAAATGTTGTGTCCTTAGTGGTGATTGGTCGGCCATTCCCAGGGAAGTGTGTGATGAGACCAAACCTTACAGCTGTCGCAAAGACGAACTATCCATTCAATCTGATTGTTATGCCCAAGTAAGGCAGGGAGAGATTTGTACGGGATTTACACAGTACCCATCCCGGTATTGTGATGATGAAGGCCATTGCCAGGTCTCATGTTTGGTGGCCTGGCATTGACTCTGATTTGGATCAGAGCAACACTTGTGCATCAGTGCAACACTTGCATGCAGTTAAGCAATGCACCAATGGAATCTCCGCTAAGTCTGTGGTCATGGCCATCCAAACCATGGTCGAGGATCCACATCGACTATGCGGGTCCTTTCCTGAGCAAAATGTTTTTGGTGGTGGTGGATGGTGTGATATATTCACAGAGCACAAGCACACACAGCTTCCTAACATGGCAGGCAGCTCTCTCGGAAGTCTCCGGAAATTTGCCTGGGCTGTTTAATATTAACCCTGCACTTGCAGTACACAATACGTCCACATTCACAGTTTGGCGCTACAAACATTACAAGTTTACAGACATTACACTTCTCCCTACTTAATGAAGAAGCCATCATAACAAACATCATACATAACTTTCATGTTTATACATAACACAGGATATAAACTTTTTTTTTTCCATATTTACAAATTTAACTTTACCACTCACTTTCTGTTTCAAAGAGGATACCTTCACTCTCGAACAGAACCTTCCAAACATGGTTTCGAATCTAAACTCATTCGAGGCTCATCCTGAGGAACAATTTCCTCCACGGAATTCCCTTGATTTTCATTTGAACTCACTCTAACTTCAGGCTCTTTGTTTTCCTGACTCGGACTCAGACTTTCATTCTGATTCTCTCCTGGATTTGTTTCCAGTACATTGGATTTAGGATTTGCTACTAGTGTATCAAAACTATCTGATAAGTCAGAAATAATTGAATCATTCCCACCTTCAACTCCTTCCATGTCTGTAGGTAAAATATCAATATGAACAAACCTAACCTGTCCATTATCAAACATCTTTACCAAATATGTGCGAGGACCACAATCTTCACCACTCTTCCTAGTAACCACTTTAACCATTTATGGTGATAGTTCTTCACTCTCACCTTCTGGTTTAATTTCACATTTCTCTCTTTTACTCTACCTCTATCCTGATTCTCTTTCTGTCTTAATTGTGTCTCTTCTATGGACTGTGCCAAATTTGGCTTTAACAACGAGAATCTGGTTCGTGGCTGTCATTTGAGAAACAACTCTGCTGGTGTTCTACCAGTAGTTGTATGAGGAGTATTTCGATATGTTATCAAAAAATTAGCCAATTTGTGATCCAATGACAACTGTCGTTTCCTTGGATTTGGATCTAACATTTGTTTTATGAGGGCACGTTTTACAATTTGTACCATGTGCTCTGCTGCACCATTCAAAGCAGGATGGTATAGTGGAACCTTGGCATGTTTCACACCATTTTTTCTCGTGAATTGTGCAAATTCTTCTGAATGAAATTGTGGTCCATTATCCGAAACAATTTCTTCAGGGAGGCCAAATGCAGAAAATAATTTTCGTAAAATGTCCAATGTTTTACTTCTTGTTATTTTCCACATTGGAAACACCTCAACCCACTTCGAATGGCTATCAATCACAATGAACAATTGTTGTCCTTCTAACTCAGCAAAATCAATATGTAGCCTTTGCCACACCCTGGAAGGCCATTTCCATGGCTGTAATGGTAATGGTGGTGGCTGCTTGATTACTGATTGACATGTCGTACACTGACTCACGATGTACTCTATATCTTTATCAAGACCTGGCCACCATAAATAACTGCGTGCAAAACTCTTGGTCAAGCACATTCCCAGGTGCTGGTCATGGAGGTCTCCTAATAATTTGGATCTGAATTTATTTGGTATAACCACTCTTGCACCCCACATGATACAATCTTTATCGACTGATAATTCATTCCTACGAATGAAGAATGGATGTGTATCTTTGTCTGTTACATGTTTGGCCATCCATTGGCAATATAATCATACACCTTTGATATCACTGGGTCACGTTTGGTTGCTCTACCAATCTCTTCAGCTGTGACTGGCAGTTCATCAATGTATGAAAAATAAAACACTTCTTCCTTATCGGGTGTAACTTGTGATGGGGAAGCAATCTAGACATTGCATCAGCATTACTGTGATCAGCTAATCGTCTGTATTCAATATCATATGTATATGCTGACAAAATCAAAGCCCATCTCTGCATTTGGGCTGCAGCTAATGTTGGAACTGGGGACTTTGGATGGAGGATTGCTGTTAGGGGCTTATGGTCTGTAACAATGGTAAACTTACGACCATACAAGTATTTGTGAAACTTCTTGACCCCAAAAATTAATGCCAAAGCTTCCCTTTCAATTTGCGCATAATTACTCTCACTGGCACTGGGAGTGCGTGAAGCAAAAGCAATTGGTCTCTCCTCCACTACTTAATACATGAGAGATCACTGCCCCAACTCCATACGGAGAGGCATCACATGCTAGCTTAATTTCCTTAGATATGTCATAGTGAACTAACATGGTGCTCTCTACCAATTTGCTTTTACACTCCTTGAATGCTGTATCACATTCTTTTGACCACTTCCAATGGACCTGTTTTTTTTCAAAAGTTCATTCAGTGGATGTAATACTGTAGCCAAATTTGGTTGGAGCTTCCCATAATAGTTCAAAAGACCCAAGAATGAACGAAGTTCAGTGACATTCCTGGGAGTGAGTGCATTTCTGATTGCATCCAATTTTTCCATGGTTGGATGTAAACTATCTTTGTCTACTCTGTACCCTAAGTACTCCACTGAGTTTTTAAATAACTCACACTTACGAGCACACACTCGTACTCTGTGCTTCTCTAGCTGTTTGAGGACTTCATTTAATATGTTATTATGAATTTGCCTATTTGGTGCTGAAATTACTATATCATCCAAATAACATACTACCCCTTCAATGCCTTGCAAAATCTGGTTCATCACCCCTTGGAATATGGCAGGGGCGGAAGACATTCCAAACGGTAGCCTATTAAATTGATATAGGCCTAGGTGAGTATTTATAGTCAAACATGACTTGGACTCCTCATCTAGTTCAAGCTGTAAGTAGGCATTCGTAAGATCCAGTTTTGAGAAGATCTGACCACCTGTCAGTGTTGTGAACAAATCTTCTATATTCGGCAATGTATTGGGGACATTACCCTCTAGAACCTGGTTTACGGTTACTTTATAATCACCACACAATCTTACCTTACCATCAGACTTAGGTGCAACAACAATGGGTGTAGCCCAATTACATCGATATATCTTACAAATAATGTTCTCAGTCTCTAGTCTTTTGAGTTCTTGCTCAACCTTCTCCTTGAGTGCATATGGTACGGAACGTGGTTTAAGTAAACCGATCTAGCGTCCTTCTATACCCTGACACTCGCCTTGAAGCCTTGGATCGGACTGCCCGTTTCGCAGAACACCTTCGGATACTTCTTGATAACCTCATCCGTTGATGAAAATCTCGCTTCAACACAGGAAATCTTACTCCAATCCAGCTTCAGTGAGCTCAACCAATTTCTTCCTCGTAAGGCAAACTTGTCTCCTTTCACTACTATTAGAGGCAAGTTCTGAAATTGATCTTTATATTTCACCGGTACAGTGATACCACAGGAATTTTCTCTCCCGAGTAGCCTTGCAGCTCTATCTTGGATTTCTCCAGTTGGAAATCACGTAATTTGTCGAGGTACAGTGACTCCGGTACTACACTCACGAATGCACCCGTGTCAATTTCCATTGGTATCTTGAATCCCCCAACATCTATGTGGATTTTGATGCTTTCCGAATCGCTGTCCATTAACCTCGTGCTCCTGATGACGTGTAACTCTAACATCTCCTCGTCCTTTTGTTGTTCTTCCATGCTATGTAGTCTCTTGGGATTTCTACTCATAGCTTTGAACGCTGGACTCATAGCTTTAAAAACTGGTTTACCCTTCAGTCGGCATGCCTTCGCAAGATGCCCAGTCCTTCTGCAGAAGAAACACTCTGCCTTCTCGTATGGACAACTTTGAGCAATGTGTTGTCCCAGGCACCGATAGCACAACTTCGACGCTCTGTTAGAATTTCCAGTTTCTGAGACTTTGGGCCCCCACCGCCTTTTACTTTGAACCTGCAGGTGATTTACCTCGGTTGACAGATGACCGTAATTATTATTTAATTCTGGGGAATATTATTCGGCCATGCCCATCGACCTCGCTGTCTGACAAGCAATCTCAAAAGTCAAGTCATCTGTCATCAATAACTTCCTTCTGATCGCATCATTTTTCACCCCACAAACAAAACGATCCCGTAATGCTCGGTTTTGAAAGTTTCCAAAATTACAGTGCATCGATAGCTTTTTTAATGCTATGATGTAATCACTGATACTTTCATAAGCCTTTTGATTCTGAATCCCAAAACGATAGCTTTCAGCAATTTCTAACGGTTTGGGGTTATAGTGCTGCTCCAGCTTCATTAAAATCTCTTTAACCATTGTGTCCTTTGGCTTGTCAGGTACAAGCAGATTTACAAGAGTGTCATATAATGCCGGACCTGCCTCCGATAAGAAGATCGCTCTCTTACATTCCAACACAGCCCAGTTCTGGACTGCATTGTCTGGAACTGCGATTATTGGGGGTTGGCGGGGTATCTGCACAGAGGTAGGAGGTGGCAGAATCGAGACTTGGTGAGTTTTCCAAACAAACGTCTCGAGCCTCCAGGTCTGCAGAGACCGACCAGGGCTGCCGCCCAACCGAGGGGGCGGGGGGCAGGTCGGTTCGGCTCAAATCATTAACCAAAGCCGAGACTTGGTCTCGCTGGCGCAACCGAAGTGCCAGGCTGGATAACTCATTAACCAGAAGGCGGCTGGAGGCAGGCAGTGTTATTTGCAATGAAATACATTTCTAGCCGATCCACATACACTTTAAAATGTTCCCGGTCGTGTCTATATTCACCCAAATGTCCCAATACACCTGCCATTTTAATCTCTAGCTGTTCACACCTTGTGCTGTATTTTACCTCGGACTTTGTAGCTTTTTCCAAAGACAGAAACTTCCAAAGTCTCTCTGATGCTGGCTGAATCCTTCACCAACAAAATTTAAGCTTTAAATCTTCCAAAAAATCCCATCCTCCGTCGCCAAATGTGATATATTCACAGAGCACAAGCACACACAGCTTCCTAACATGCCAGCAGCTCTCGGGGAAGTCTCCGGAAATATGCCTGGGCTGTTTATTAGCTCAGGCTGAAACATTCAAAGTGCATCTTTATGGCACTGGAAGTCGAATTCCTGGGAAGGAAGATTGCTGCAGACGGCATCAGGCCTACGGACTCGAAAACAGAGGCCATCAAAAATGCACCCAGACCCCAGAATGTGACGGAACTGTGTTTGTTCCTTGGTCTTCTCAACTACTGCGGTAATTTCTTACCTAACTTGGGCACATTATTAGAGCCACTGCACATGCTGCTCAGAAAAGGCGACAACTGGATTTGGGGTGTGTCTCAAGATAGGGTCTTCGAGAAGGCTAGAAATCTGCTTTGTTCCAATAAATTGCTGGTACATTATGACCCGTGCAAGCGTTTAGTATTGGCCTGTGACGCTTCATCACATGGGGTTGGTTGCGTGCCCCAACAATCCAATGAGTCGGGCAAACTACAACCCGTTGCATACGCATCGAGAAGCATGTCCAAAGCAGAAAAAGTCTACGACATGGTAGAGAAAGAAGCTTTAGCCTGCGTATATGGGGTTAAAAAGTGCACCAGTATCTGCTTGGGCCTCATTTCGAGCTTGAAACCGATCACAAGCCGCTCATATCTTTGTTTTCAGAGCATAGAGGTATCAATACCAACGCGTCGTCCCGCATCCAGAGGTGGGTGCTGGCATTATCTGCCTCTGATTATGTTATTCACCATAGACCTGGCACCGAGAATTGTGCCGATGCATTGAGCCGTTTACCGTTGCCCATGCCAGAGGTGGAAACGCCACAACCCGCAGACCTACTGTTGGTCATGGATGTTTTTGAGAGTGAAGGGTCGCCTGTCACTGCTCAACAAGTTAAGGTCTGGACCAGCCAGGAACCGATCTTATCGGTTGTAAAATGTTGTGTCCTTAGTGGTGATTGGTCGGCCATTCCCAGGGAAGTGTGTGATGAGACCAAACCTTACAACTGTTACAAAGAAGAACTATCCATTCAATCTGATTGTTTGCTATGGGGTAATTGTGTTGTTATGCTAAGGCAGGGAGAGATTTGTACAGGATTTACACAGTACCCATCCCGGTATTGTGATGATGAAGGCCATTGCCAGGTCTCACATTTGGTGGCCTGGCATTGACTCTGATTTGTATTAGAGCAACACTTGTGCATCAGTGCAACACTTGCATGCAGTTAAGCAATGCACCAATGGAATCTCCGCTAAGTCTGTGGTCGTAGCCATGGTCAAGGATCCACATCAACTATGCGGGTCCTTTCCTGGGCAAAATGTTTTTGGTGGTGGTGGATGCATATTCCAAATGGATGGAAAGTGTAATCATGTCATCCAGCACATCCACAGCCACCATTGAGAGCCTTTATGCCATGTTCGCCACTCATGGTCTGCCCAACATCGTTGTGAGTGACAACGGATCGTGCTTCATGAGTTTGAAGTTTCAAGAGTTTATGAGACTCAATGGTATCAAGCACGTAATGTCAGCACCGTTCAAACCCGCGTCCAACGGTCAAGTGGAGCGGGCCGTCCAAACCATCAAGTAGAGCCTGAAACGCGTAACTCACGGTTCTTTGCAGACTCGCTTGTCATGCATACTGCTTAGTTACAGGACGAGACCCCACACGCTTACCGGGGTCCCCTCTGCTGAACTGTTGATGAAGAGAGGTCTCAAGACCAGGCTCTCGCTTGTCCACCCTGATCTTAACGATCACATCGAAAACAGACGTCAACATCAGCAGTGGTATCATGATTGCACTGCTGTGTCACGTGACATCTCTATTAATGATCCTGTGTATGTGCTAAATTATGGTCAAGTCCCAAGTGAGTCACTGCCACTGTTACGGCCAAGCAGGGTAACAGGGTGCTTATTGTCAGGCTCACTAATGGGCAAGCATGCAGGAGGCACATTGATCAGACGAAATTGCGCCACACAGGCGAACCGGAACAGCTTGAAGAAGACACCATCAATGACCAATCGATTCATATTCAGCCATCAGAAGACCCTGCTGTTGTCAATGAATCTGGACCTTCAATCCCCAACATGGACACTGCCACTCCCTGTAGATCGGCGAACCAGCCTCAAGTCATGAATGACTCGGAGAGCTCACCCAGATCTGGAATTGAACTGAGACGAACAACTAGGGAGCGAAAAGCCCCAGACCGTCTCAATTTGTAAATAGAACTGATACCAAGATCTTGTGGGGGGAGTGATGTAATGTATGTATGCCTGGGTTTACCTGCCACCAGAGGGAGCGACCATCGGAGATCATTGGGCCACAGACACACACGTGCAGCCCTTGTATATAAAGAAAGCCTCTATGTTTAATCCTCACTTTGAGAGCTAATAAAGTAGTCAGGTCACGGTACTAAGCCTATTGAGTAATTGCATACGCAACAGAAACCATTCCCTAATTCTTCAGCTGGTTTGCAATCACAAGCATAGGATGCTGCACGTCAACGCAAGGTACCCTGGCAACTGCCTTGATGACTTTATAATATGACAATCACCTGTACCAGTTTTTGCCAACCAAAGGCAGGTGTATGGATGACTTCTAGAAATATGGGGTACCCTGTCCAATCGGGCTCAATTTTCCCCAAAGCCGTTTTTGGCATACTTGAAGAGTTACGCCCATTTTTTGGGGGGCCCAACTACGCCCCCAAAACATCATCCAACTTTCCCCGTTTGAATTGTTGATTTTGGCGGCACGTGGCCTGTCCTTTAGCTTTGGGGGTGGAGCCTAAGATCTGTGCCAAAAGATTGGGTTGCCAAGGTAACGAGGGACACACTGCGGGCTGAGGCGCAAAGTGAAACATGCAACACATTCTGGCCAGCTCACAGCAACCTGCACAAGCACTTTACACATTGCAGCAGCATTCCAGCATTAAATGATTATGCTAAAACTCAATTCCCTCTCCAACCCCCACCCCGTCCCGGCAGCTGGTGCCACTCGTAACCCTGGCCCAAAGGCCTCCTGGTGCCGGTTACCACCGATCACCCTGGCCAAAGAGCCTCCTCCTCCCGATGCCGGTTACCACCACTCACCCTGGCCAAAGAGCCTCCCCCTCCCGATGCCGGTTACCACCGATCACCCTGGCCAAAGAGCCTCCTCCTCCTGATGCCGGTTACCACCACTCACCCTGGCCAAAGAGCCTCCCCCTCCCGATGCCGGTTACCACCGATCACCCTGGCCAAAGAGCCTCCTCCTCCCGATGCCGGTTACCACCGATCACCCTGGCCAAAGAGCCTCCCCCTCCCGATGCCGGTTACCACCGATCACCCTGGCCAAAGAGCCTCCCCCTCCCGATGCCGGTTACCACCACTCACCCTGGCCAAAGAGCCTCCCCCTCCCGATGCCGGTTACCACTGCTCATCCTGGCCAAAGAGCCTCCTCCTCCCGATGCCGGTTACCACTGCTCACCCTGGCCAAAGAGCCTCCTCCTCCCGATGCCGGTTACCACCGCTCACCCTGGCCAAAGAGCCTCCTCCTCCCGATGCCGGTTACCACTGCTCACCCTGGCCAAAGGGCCTCCCCCTCCTGCTGCCGGTTACCACTGCTCATCCTGGCCAAAGGGCCTCCCCCTCCCGCTGCCGGTTACCACTGCTCATCCTGGCCAAAGGGCCTCCCCTTCCCGATGCCGGTTACCACTGCTCATCCTGGCCAAAGGGCCTCCCCCTCCCGCTGCCGGTTACCACTGCTCATCCTGGCCAAAGGGCCTCCCCCTCCCGATGCCGGTTACCACCGCTCACCCTGGCCAAAGAGCCTCCTCCTCCCGATGCTGGTTACCACTGCTCACCCTGGCCAAAGAGCCTCCTCCTCCCGATGCCGGTTACCACTGCTCACCCTGGCCAAAGGGCCTCCTCCTCCCGATGCCGGTTACCACTGCTCACCCTGGCCAAAGGGCCTCCCCCTCCTGCTGCCGGTTACCACTGCTCATCCTGGCCAAAGAGCCTCCTCCTCCCGATGCCGGTTACCACTGCTCACCCTGGCCAAAGGGCCTCCCCCTCCTGCTGCCGGTTACCACTGCTCATCCTGGCCAAAGGGCCTCCCCCTCCCGCTGCCGGTTACCACTGCTCATCCTGGCCAAAGGGCCTCCCCCTCCCGCTGCCGGTTACCACTGCTCATCCTGGCCAAAGAGCCCCCTCCTCCCGATGCCGGTTACCACTGCTCACCCTGGCCAAAGAGCCCCCTCCTCCCGATGCCGGTTACCGGTGCTCACCCTGGCCGAAGGGCCTCCCTCCTGTCGGAGCCGCTCCTAACCCTGGCCGAAAAGCCTCCCGCCCCATCTCTCCTCTCCTTCCTTCTCCTCTCTCTCCTCTCTCCTCTCCCACTCTCTCTGCTGCTGCTGTCCAGGCCGTGGAACTGCATCTTCTGCACTAATTCTCTTACCTGCCTGATTTTGTTAACTGTCCAGAAGGTTTTTCCAGAGTAGTCACATACGCCATCCTAAGAAAAATTGGAGTAAATCGGAGCTGGCCAAACTTGCTTAAATGGCCAGAATTGGTACGGGTTACGCCCCCAATGACACAAAAAAAAAACTTTAAAAATCGTAACTAACTGAGTTACGCTGACACACAATCTTTGGGGAAACTTGGATATTTTAATTTAGGCCAAAAAGAGTGGCGTGCACCAAAAAAACGGTGCACCTAGCTGGGGAAAATTGAGACCCTGGTTCCTAATCCTGGTGAGAATAGTTCACAGTGGTACTGAGGAGAGTTATAATATGGGCCATTCAGCGATCAGAAACATAATAGTGCACACCTTTGGAATTCCGCTGTTTGGACAGGTGTGGAAGTGTTCTACAATAGGCCGCAGCACAGCTATCCAGAATTGTCATCGCTTGCTACAACCTGTATAGTTACGCACCGAAGAGAAGAATCCAGCTGCAGGAAGAGGAGGATCTCAATGCAGATAATGATCAACAGGAGAATGAGGAACGTCCAGTATCACCCATCATCCTGGTCCAAGAACTGTCAGAAGTGCCTTGATAAAGGACATGTTCTCATCAAAATAAATGCATCCTCAACAAATTCATAGAGGCACCCAGACCCCTATATCTGTTATCATTGTTTGGCATTGTAATCTCATATTTAAAATTCAAATTTCAGTTCTCCAAGATTTATCATGACCCAATCCTCAGAACCCTCATTAATGGCAAGGTAATAAAAGCTGAAAATTAGTGGCAATCAAATTTATGACTTCATAATAGACTTAAACCGCACATTATTCTCAAACATCACCATAGTGTTTTCCTCTTGTGCTTCTACGTGCTCTTTTACCTATTTCTAACCATAAGCTTCTTCTAGGTTCCCTCCCCATTAGTACTACACGTGCTGATAGTGGACTTGAGCAGCTGACCAGTGTCCAGAGTGTAGGGGTTGGATTGCTGCTGACTGGCTGTTGCCTCCACTAGCTCCTCTTCTGAGAAGGACCAACTCCAGGCTGCATCATCAAAATCAGACAAACTAAGATATTCAGGCAATTGGTGGACATGACAGTGAGTCTCATTCGACCTGGATTCCTGGAAGAAGGCTTCATCCTGAAATAACCTGCTTGGTTGACATTATCTGAAAGGTAACTGATAGTTGGGAAGCCAGAATGAATGTTCTGATTGAGACCAATGAATCCTCTCAATCCAGGTGCCTAAGGCATCCATGGCACTAGTATAAGCTGTCACTAGGGAAGCTGACATTGCACCAGAGGCCTTGTTCATGAGAGAGCCCTTTTCAGGCTTTTCTGAAGCGACTACTCTCTTCTGTAAATGCTGCAGTGAGGAGAAACCCTCCCCATTGCTACTACACGTGCTGATAGTGGACTTGAGCAGCTGACGAGTCATTTCCAGTACATTCTGAAAGACAGTCTGCAATGTCTCTCCATGAGTACGATGCGCAGGTAACATTCTTCATTTAAATGTAGTATCCACAAAATCTGTACCTCAAAGCTCCGTAACCAAGGCCTGATGTCTCTGGCTCCTCCAATCAGAGAAAACATCATCCATTCCCCCTGACCACTTGTGCATTGTGTACTGGCCAGTGCTTTGCCACCCTAATCACTATCCTGATGCCATCAGATGCTTATGTTTATGCTGACGCTTAAAACTGATGAAACAAATGACAGGGTGGGTGATGAGGTGCGGGCAGGGCAGCAGCCAGAGTGCAGTGGTTCTTCTTTCTCCATAAAGTCAGGGACATCTCTCCGGGAATGGTCTATTTGGAGGACAGAGTAAAATAAATTATTATGTAGCCATTCAACAGTGAGTGACACTGAATCATGCAGAGTAGCACGCAATAACATTAGGTTTGCTGAGGGTGAGTATTTCTGCTGAACCCATAGATGCCAGAGATGCGTCATCTATGTGCAAACCTGTTATTCCATTTATGAGCAACTTCTCCAACACCTTCTGGCGCCAAATGACTCTCGATGATAAGTGCTTTCTCTTCATAGGGGTCAATTAGTTACTCCTCCCTTATGGATTTTATGTTCTTGGCATTATGCATTGTCTTATCACAACTGTCATTGTCACAAATGCAGATGATATTAACTGTCTGATTCTTCCTGGTTATGTGGAAATTTGGTAGGGGATTGAGTGAGTGCATGCAAACTGCAAGACTCATGACTGTGACACTGAGCGGGCTGATACTGAAAGTTTCACTGAGGAGCTTGGGATCTTGGTGGCTTAGCAATATTTTGCATAGGTGTTGATAGATTGACAACTCTGTGCATGAGCATTAATGCTTCACAACGTCCATACAGGCAGCACTCGAGCCCTGAGACATTGATTCTGCCAGAAGGACAACGTACAAAGGAAGGAGCTTTGGGGGAGTGAGTAGTGCACTTACATTTCCAATTCTGATCAAATCATTTATCTTTTCTGGAGGTTCTGAAGCTGCTTCAGGTATCTTCTTCCATTGTGCCCTCACCATTGCATGAGACAGTCTCTTCTTACTAAATAATGCTGCTTGCCTTTCAACTCTGTTCCAAATGCAGATCATTCCTTTATCAGCTGCTACATGACTTTAAATTCTGTCGCATTTTCAGTCCCCCACAGGTGAATGCAGCCAATCCCTGATGCGACTCCAGGGGAACCTGCCAACAAATATGCATACTGCTGACCCCGGGAAATCTTCCAGGGTCAGCAGCGTAGTCAAGGAGCAGGCGGAAGTGCATGCCTGCTGAACTTCTTCCAATGCAACAAAACAACAAGAAATCCAGGCCTAGCCTCATTTTTGTCGTAATATTTCATACATTGTCTGCCACATAAAACAGCATGTCATCCAAATGGCTGTGATCCACAAATCTACTAGTTATAACCAGAAACCAGTGATGTTCAAATTCAATATTGAAATCATCTAGATTGTCTCAAAGATTTAAAGCAGTCGTATAAGTTAAAAATTACTTTTTAAAATAGAACATCTGTAAAATGATACCATCTTTTGGATGAGATGTTAATCAGGGGAGTTCTCCTGGAGTCCTGGCCAACAGTTATTCCTCAACCAACACGACTTCAATCAGGGTCACTTAACTCATTGCTCTTACTGGGATCTTGCTCTGCACAATTTGGTTGTCAAGTTTGCAAGTATTACAGCAGTGACTATATTTAAAATACTTAATTGGCTGTGAAGAGCTTTGGGACATCCTGAGGTTGTAAAAGATGCTATATAAATGCAAGTTATTTCCTTCATTTACATCACATTCATCGTCTCAGTGTACATGTACTTACCTAAGGCCAGCACTTCAGTTAAAAGTCGATCGCGAGGGCCGCCATTGTCGGGCCGACGCAAGACTCAGGCGACAAAATAAAATGGCAGCCTGGGGGTGCTAAAGGCCTCTCCTTTAAGGGGTGCCACATCGGCGGATTTCCACCAGCTTCATGGCCCGAAGCTGGTGTTGGCATCAGCTCGCGCCAGCCTCATGGCCCGTGGGGCAATTTCCCCCGCAGGGTGCAAAGGGGTCGGTGCAGGTCGGTGAGGGGTTGGCGCGCACGGTGATGACATCATTGCCGGGTGTGCACCGGCCCAAGGCACTAATCGCGGGGTGCAGTGCTACCGGCACAGTGCCCCCCAAACCTCTGGGGCAATTTCCCCGGAGGTGCCAGTGTCCCCTTCTCCTGGGCGATAATGCCATTGTGCCCTGTTAGCGCCCCCCCCGAGGCGCTAACTGGGCTATAGAAAGGGGCAATTTCAGCCCTATTATTTGGTCATTATCACATTGCTGTTTGTGGGAGTTTGCTGTGCGCAAAATGACTGCCAATTTCCTACATACAACAGTGACTACACTTCAAAAAGTACTTCATTGACTGTAAAGCACTTTGAGACATCTGGTGATCGTGAAAGGTGCCAAATGACTGCAAGTCTTCCTTTCTTTCTTCTTTTTATTAGTGTTTGGTTAACCCTTTCTATCACTCCCGATGATCGTGGGTGGTGGGATAAATGCAATTTATGGGTTTTCCCTATCATTTTCTGCAACACAGCAAATAATCTTCCAGTAAAATGTGATCCTTGATCACTATGGGGGACGAATTTGGCCTCCTTTGCACTTCTCCTTACTGCCTCCTGGGGAGCGATAACAGGGTGCTAACAGCATATCGACTGGGCGCTGCGAAATTACCAACGTCCGCGAACTTCCCTGGGGGTTCGCGCTGGCACTAAAACTTACAACCTCATTCTCCTGCGCCCCAGAGATCATGACGTCATCCGGTGTGCAGTGCCCTGTTAGCGACCCGGAGTAAAATTCGCTTCCACCCCCTGCAGCATCGCCGGGCGTCAACAACGGCAGCTGCAGGAGGCATTGAAACCTCGGCCAGCCGCTTAAGGAGCGGTAATTAAAAGCATTGACGGTCGGGTAGGCCAAAGTTTAATGATGCCCTCTTGGTGCTGTGTTTTCTTTTTTTTCCAGGCCATGATTGATCAGCTCTGCACTCTCTTGGAGTGCTTGGGGCTGCTCTTTGCAGATCACCGGTGCCGTCACCGACCATTCTCAGTCTTAGCCTCCAATGACCTCAGCATTGGCCCTTCCCTTTAAGGAACATTGTTCAGCGCTCTGTCGCTACTGCCCTGTTGCTCCATTTAGCACTCCAAGGGAAGTGGTAGCGCTTGATTAAGTGCTCCACTTCCATTCTGGAGCACAAACTGGAGGTTCCCGTCGGAATCAATTGTGTCGTGCCCGCCGATACTTTTGCGCTCCCGCAAAGGTTATCGCACCAGACAGGACGCGACGCAATTTCTAGCCCTATTTACCTGGATTGGTGCTCCGCATCTGGATTGGTACTCCCCACTGCAGATTGCATTGTGCAATAGAATCCAAGCCGTGGTCAGAGCAGTATTAGTGTGCGTTGGGAAAGCCTCTATCCATTTAGTAAACTTATCTATAATCACGAGGCAGTGCATATAGCTACTCTTTGCTTAGGGCAGGGGGCCAATAATATCAATCTGGATATGCGTCCATGGACCTTCAGGAAACGGGGCAGATTTTAGCAGAGCACAAATCCCCCCCCCAGTATCAGCATTATGCTGCAGGCACACAAGACATCTTACAACACGGTGGGCGATATCCTACTTAATTGAGGGTCATCATGCAATTGTTAGAACTTTGGCCATGGTGGTTTCAACTGAGTTGCCACGGAGGGAGTGGAACAACTGGAAAAAGTCCACTCTCTATTTGGGGGGGTCACACACACACCTGCCTAGGCATCTGATTGGTACATAAGAATGGGGTGGGATTGGTGATAGATGAGGGTGGTCAAATGGGCCCATGGTGTAGGCTGGGGAAGGGGTCAATTCTGCAGCTGTCATTCGCAGAGGACAACATAGGACATTAATTCATCCTGAAGCATTCAGGTCAATCGCATCTTGTCAGTCAGACTCATTGGAGTGGTCCAGGAGTCCCAATGCGAACCAAGTGAACTGCTTGCCCTGCACGTCTATAGGGGAGTCAAGAGTTATGGGGATCAGGTAGGAAAGTAGAGTTGAGGCCAAAATCAGATCAGCCGTGATCTTATTGAATGGCGGAGCAGGCTCAAGGGGCCATATGGCCTACTCCTGCTCCTATTTCTTATGTTCACATAATATCAGGAACCATGTGTAGTGCCTCTCTGATCGGGGTCTGGGAGACGGGTGAGTGTCGAAATGCAACAGTGGAATTGGGCATGAGTGGGGAGACCCATCATTGATCAGGATGTGAGGCAGCAGTAACATTTTCTTAGGGGTAATGTCAAGGTCTCTCTCCATTAGTAAGAGCGTCCAATGGTTCAATCGCAGTGACGAAACAAGGGTATCCATGGCTTCAACATGAGATTCAAAGTGGCATGTAGCGAATGAAGGATAAGTCTCTGAAATCCAGTAATGTAGGTGAAATGCTTCAACTGCTGCGAGACTTTGGTCAGTTGCAGTGACATCCATGTGGAAGTGGGAATTCCATGGGAATGGCGGCCGCCGCTCTTTTGGCAGCCAGTGGCAGTTTCTGTAACGGTCGGCATATTCCTCTCTCCCTTTGCGCTGCCAGTAACTGAATTCAGTGTTGGGTCCTAAGCATGCCAGGTTAACCTGCTGTGCAAGCAGACTAACCATGGCAATGCCTGCAGCTCTTAAACGGACACACAACGTCATTCAAGTAAGTTTGAATTTAGGGGTTTGGACTTTGTTTTTATGATTTTATTGAAGTGGTGGCTTGCTGCAATACTTGTGAAAAGATTTTTTAAGTGTGTAGGGAGTGCTGCTGGACACTTGTAAGGGCTCAGATGATAAACGAAGGCCTTTGAGAAGACAGAACACACTGAGAATACTCAGCCAGTCACGCAACATCCGTGGAGAGAAAAACAGAGTTCACGTCTCAGATCGACATACTGCCTAACCAACTGAGTATTTCCAGCATTTTATGCTGCCATTTCACACTTAGAGCAACAGCTTGCAAAGGGAAGAAGAAAACGCAGAAGAGAAAGGCGCAGAAGAGGAGGCAGCTGAAGAGGAGGAATCAGACAGATGGATGCATCCCAGACAACCCCTTTGTGGTCGAGATATCCGGGATGGAAACATCCACATGCAGTCCCATGGGCTGGGCAGGCTGCATTTCTTGAGTGCGTGAAATAAGGAAGGTACAAGGATGGAATTGTGGTGAGAGGAGGGTGGGAAAGCATGAGCTGCATTCCAGAGGAGGGTAACTTACGAGGATACTCACATCTTGTATACTTTCAGACCTGCCGCTGGCCAAGGGCTCAACTATGTAATTGCCAGGAATGGCCTGCACCGTCTCCTCCAAGGGGGTGAGGTGAGGCTAGGAATGTGAGATGTGCCTCGTCATTGGCGCAGATTGTTGATAGGTGAGTGATTGGGGGTTGTGCATTGAGCAGTGTGCGAGGCTGGTAGTGCAGTTGGTAGGAGATGGCTTTTGAAGATGCTTTCACTGATCTTGACCACTTGTCTGAGGTCATGAAGCTTCTTTGGGCACTGGAGCCAGGTAGTGGGGGCAACACTGCTGGCAGTGATGGCCTTAGTGATGTATTCCCACATCGTTCTTTCTGGAGGGTCTCCTGGCCCCTGTGTGTCGAGGGCCACTCTTGCAGTGTTGACCCCCTTCACAAAGCTAGAATGCTGGATGTGAGAATCTCAGTGCTCCTTCCCTGGCTTGCTGAGCCATTGTGTTACTGCTGAGGCAGTTATCACATTTGTTGAGGTTAGGAAGGTAATTCAGATTTAACAGCTGAATATCACATTTGGAACTTCTTTTAAATATTGAATATTTCTTAAAAGGCAGAAAGGACTGATAAAAATATGTATTGATTCACTGCATTTTATTTTGTATTGCTTCAGTGTGCATGGCCCCTTTAAATTGCAGACCTCTTCATTGCCCATAATGCCTTGTGAGCTCCACAGCTTTGCTCCCAGAAGCTGTGGGAAGCTGCAATGCCGCACCTGGACAGGAACTTCGTGTTGGATCCCTCCATCAATGCCACCAGGACGACGTTGCACAGAAGATGAACGCTGCATCACTTATCTCCATGTCCCCAGACCAATTTCACTGGGTTAGCATTGAGGCTATTTCCAGCGGCCGTTAACTGCAGTTGCTGGTGACATAGAGAATTCCAAAGATTCACCACCCTCTGAGTGAAGACATTCCTCCTGATTTCAGTCTTAAATGGCCAACTCCTTATCCTGAGACTATGCCCCCTAGTTCCAGACTCCCCAGCCAGGGGAAACAACCTCTCAGCATTTATCTTGTCAATGCCCCACAGAATCTTATATTGGATGCCATGCTGCCATTTTTTAAACTCAACACTGGAGCTAACCTCCCACAGCTGAACATGCATGCAGCAGCAGGAAGAACCCCCCACCAGTGCTATTTAAAGGGATCAGGTTAGTTGCTGATTGATTTCTACTGACTCGGTGAGTTTGTGGCGATGTTTCTTGGTTTGGTGCCTTATTTGAAGTTGCTGAAGTCTCCAGGGAGCGGTGTGATAGCTTACTTCAAGGCTTCTGCTCAGACCAGTTTCTCCAAGACATGGTGCTGTAATTTGTATCCACCTTAGCCTGCAGCATGATGGGGAGAATGAGCAGAGACGACACAGAGGAGGTCAAGTTGCTCGAAGAGGGAGGAGGAGGGGGGGGGGAGAAGGGCTCTCACCAGAATGCCATATCCACCCAGGGTCTTCAGGCAGCAATTCTTCTACCTCAACCTCAATGCATGCGAACAGTGCATGCGAATCCTCTGCTTCACTCAGGAGGTGCTCACTGAAATCTGCCACCTGTTGCGGGTAGACCTGCAACATCAAAGCAGGGTGAGGCCGATATTGCCAGTGGCTGTGAAGGTGAGCGTGGCCATGAATGTTTATATGTCGGGCTTCTTCCAGGCTGGAGCAAGTGACATTTGCAATATCTCACAGTTAGCTGTTCACTGTTTCATAAGGGTGGTCACTGAGGCTCTGTCTGGAAAGAAAAGTGACTACATTTCATTCTCTCTTGCCAGAGAGCAGCAGGTGGAGCAAGAACGCAGCTTCGCCAAGATAGCAGGGTTCCCCATGGCACAGAGTGCCATTGACTGCACACACGTTGCTTTGTGGGCACGCATGTGAATTCAGAGATGTCATGCCACCGGACTGGATTCCACTCCCTTAACGTCCAGCTGGTGTGGCTATACTCAACGCATCATACATCATCATCATAGGCAGTTCCTTGGAATCGAGGAAGACTTGCTTCCACTCTTAGCATGAGTTCTTAGATGGCTGTACAGTCCTGACGTTCCAGGTCCTGAACTTCATGTTAGAGGAGTGGAAGATGCCTGTGCGTGATTTCTTTTAACATGGGGTGAGTGTTGCATGCCGGCTACCACACGGGCTTAGCTGAGTGAGGTCTTGGTCCAGTGGCAAGGGAGTCCAGGACGACTGGAGACCAGGCACTGCTATATGGGACGCATCATACAGGTCAATGTTCAGTAACCTGGCAGCAGCTATGATGCCTTCATTCTGCAGCAGTCCACTATATCATCTGCATTTGATCCACCAACACAAACCAGAGGGTGGACACTGGGCAACAAGGGCTATCCGCTGACCACCTGGCTCATGTTTGCGGTGTGCAACCCAACCACAAGTGGGGTAACATACATACAATGAAAACCATGCTGCCACACGGAATGTGATTGAGAAGACCATTGGGGTCCTTAAACAATGCTTCCACCGCTTGGACCGCTCTGGAGGAGCCCTGCATTACTCGCCAGAGTGTGACTCAAGAGGGGTTATGGTGCACATTGGTACCAACGACATAGATAAAAAAAGGGATGAGGTCCTACGAAAAGAATTTAAGGAGCTAGGAGCTAAATTAAAAAGTAGGACCTCAAAAGTAGTAATCTCGGGATTGCTACCAGTGCCACGTGCTAGTCAGAGTAGGAATCACAGGATAGCGCAGATGAATACATGGCTTGAGCAGTGGTGCAGCAGGGAGGGATTCAAATTCTTGGGGCATTGGAACCGGTTCTGGGGGAGGTGGGACCAGTACAAACCGGACGGTCTGCACCTGGGCAGGTCCGGAACCAATGTCCTAGGGGGAGTGTTTGCTAGTGCTGTTGGGGAGGAGTTAAACTAATATTGCAGGGGGATGGGAACCTATACAGGGAGACAGAGGAAGACAAAAATGAGGCAAAAGCAAAAGACAAAAAGGAGATGAGGAAAAGTGGAGGGCAGAGAAACCCAAGGCAAAGAACAAAAAGGGCCACTGTACAGCAAAATTCTAGAAGGACAAAGGGTGTTAAAAAAGCAAGCCTGAAGGCTTTGTGTCTTAATGCAAGGAGTATCCGCAATAAGGTGGATGAATTAACTGTGCAAATAGATGTTAACAAATATGATGTGATTGGGATTACGGAGACGTGGCTCCAGGATGATCAGGGCTGGGAACTCAACATCCAGGGGTATTCAACATTCAGGAAGGATAGAATAAAAGGAAAAGGAGGTGGGGTAGCATTGCTGGTTAAAGAGGAGATTAATGCAATAGTTAGGAAAGACATTAGCTTGGATGATGTGGAATCTATATGGGTAGAGCTGCAGAACACTAAAGGGCAAAAATCGTTAGTGGGAGTTGTGTACAGACCTCCAACCAGTAGTAGTGATGTTGGGGAGGGCATCAAACAGGAAATTAGGAGTGCATGCAATAAAGGTGCAGCAGTTATAATGGGTGACTTTAATATGCACATAGATTGGGCTAGCCAAACTGGAAGCAATACGGTGGAGGAGGATTTCCTGGAATGCATAAGGGATGGTTTTCTAGACCAATATGTCAAGGAACCAACTAGGGGGGAGGCCATCTTAGACTGGGTGTTGTGTAATGAGAGAGGATTAATTCGCAATCTCATTGTGCGAGGCCCCTTGGGGAAGAGTGACCATAATATGGTGGAATTCTGCATTAGGATGGAGAATGAAACAGTTAATTCAGAGACCATGGTCCAGAACTTAAAGAAGGGTAACTTTGAAGGTATGAGGCATGAATTGGCTAAGATAGATTGGCTAATGATACTTAAGGGGTTGACTGTGGATGGGCAATGGCAGACATTTAGAGACCGCATGGATGAATTACAACAATTGTACATTCCTGTCTGGCGTAAAAATAAAAAAGGGAAGGTGGCTCAACCGTGGCTATCAAGGGAAATCAGGGATAGTATTAAAGCCAAGGAAATGGCATACAAATTGGCCAGAAATAGCAGCGAACCTGGGGACTGGGAGAAATTTAGAACTCAGCAGAGGAGGACAAAGGGTTTGATTAGGGCAGGGAAAATGGAGTACGAGAAGAAGCTTGCAGGGAACATTAAGGCGGATTGCAAAAGTTTCTATAGGTATGTAAAGAGAAAAAGGTTAGTAAAGACAAACGTAGGTCCCCTGCAGTCAGAATCAGGGGAAGTCATAACGGGGAACAAAGAAATGGCAGACCAATTGAACAAGTACTTTGGTTCAGTATTCACTAAGGAGGACACAAACAACCTTCCGGATATAAAAGAGGTCAGAGGGTCTATTAAGGAGGAGGAACTGAGGGAAATCTTTATTAGTCGGGAAATTGTGTTGGGGAAATTGATAGGATTGAAGGCCGATAAATCCCCAGGGCCTGATGGACTGTATCCCAGAGTACTTAAGGAGGTGGCCTTGGAAATAGCGGATGCATTGACAGTCATTTTCCAACATTCCATTGACTCTGGATCAGTTCCTATCGAGTGGAGGGTAGCCAATGTAACCCCACTTTTTAAAAAAGGAGGGAGAGAGAAAGCAGGGAATTATAGACCGGTCAGCCTGACCTCAGTAGTGGGTAAAATGATGGAATCAATTATTAAGGATGTCATAGCAGCGCATTTGGAAAATGGTGACATGATAGGTCCAAGTCAGCATGGATTTGTGAAAGGGAGATCATGCTTGATAAATCTTCTGGAATTTTTTGAGGATGTTTCCAATTGAGTGGACAAAGGAGTACCAGTTGATGTGGTATATTTGGACTTTCAGAAGGCTTTCGACAAGGTCCCACACAGGAGATTAATGTGCAAAGTTAAAGCACATGGGATTGGGGGTAGTGTGCTGACGTGGATTGAGAACTGGTTGTCAGACAGGAAGCAAAGAGTAGGAGTAAATGGGTACTTTTCGGAATGGCAGGCAGTGACTAGTGGGGTACCGCAGGGTTCTGTGCTGGGGCCCCAGCTGTTTACATTGTACATTAATGATTTAGACGAGGGGATTAAATGTAGTATCTCCAAATTTGCGGATGACACTAAGTTGGGTGGCAGTGTGAGCTGCGAGGAGGATGCTATGAGGCTACAGAGTGACTTGGATAGGTTAGGTGAGTGGGCAAATGCGTGGCAGATGAAGTATAATGTGGATAAATGTGAGGTTATCCACTTTGGTGGTAAAAACAGAGAGACAGACTATTATCTGAATGGTGACAGATTAGGAAAAGGGAAGGTGCAACGAGACCTGGGTGTCATGGTACATCAGTCATTGAAGGTTGGCATGCAGGTACAGCAGGCGGTTAAGAAAGCAAATGGCATGTTGGCCTTCATAGCGAGGGGATTTGAGTACAGGGGCAGGGAGGTGTTGCTACAGTTGTACAGGGCCTTGGTGAGACCACACCTGGAGTATTGTGTACAGTTTTGGTCTCCTAACTTGAGGAAGGACATTCTTGCTATTGAGGGAGTGCAGCGAAGATTCACCAGACTGATTCCCGGGATGGTGGGACTGACCTATCAAGAAAGACTGGATCAACTGGGCTTGTATTCACTGGAGTTCAGAAGAGTGAGAGGGGACCTCATAGAAACATTTAAAATTCTGACGGGTTTGGACAGGTTGGATGCAGGAAGAATGTTCCCAATGTTGGGGAAGTCCAGAACCAGGGGTCACAGTCTAAGGATAAGGGGTAAGCCATTTAGGACCAAGATAAGGAGAAACTTCTTCACCCAGAGAGTGGTGAACCTGTGGAATTCTCTACCACAGAAAGTAGTTGAGGCCAATTCACTAAATATATTCAAAAGGGAGTTAGATGAAGTCCTTACTACTCGGGGGATCAAGGGGTATGGCGTGAAAGCAGGAAGTGGGTACTGAAGTTTCATGTTCAGCCATGAACTCATTGAATGGCGGTGCAGGCTAGAAGGGCTGAATGGCCTGCTCCTGCACCTATTTTCTATGTTTCTATGTTTCTATGATGAATGCTGCACAACTTCACCATCATGAGGGCACAGCCCTGGCCACCAGGTACACAGCAAAGGATCCCCCAATGATTTATCCTTGGCCCACTCCTATTTCTCATCTACATGCTGCCTCTCGGCAACATCATCCGAAAACACAGCATCAGTTTCCACATGTACTGACGACACCCAGCTCTACCTCACCACCACCACTCATGACCACTCCACAGTCACTGAATTGTCAGAGTGCTTGTCCGACATTCACTACTGGATAAGTACAAATGTCCTCCAACTAAATAGTGGGAAGGTCGAAGTCGTTGTCTTCGGCTCCCGCCACAAACTCCGTTCCCTAGCCTCCAACTTCATCCCTCTCCCGAGCCTGTCTGTGGCTGAACCAGACTGTTTGTAACCTTGCTGTCATATTTGAACCTGAAATGAGTTTCCAATCACATATCCTTGCCATAACTAAGACCGCCCAGTTTCACCTCCGTAACATCGCTCGACTCCGCCCCTGCCTCAGCTCATTTGCTGCTGAAACCCTCAACCATGCTTTGTTTTCTCCAGACTTATCTATTTCAATGCACTACTGGCTGGCTTCCCACATTCTACCCTACGTAAATTAGAGGTGATCTAAAACTCGGCTGCCCATGTCCTAACTCGCACCAAGTCTTGCTCCCCCATCACCCCTGTGCTCGCTGACCTACATTGGCTTCCGGTTAAGCAGCGCCTCAATTTTAAAATTCTCATCCTTGTTTTCAAATCCCTCCATGGCCCTGCCCCTCCCTCTCTCTCTAATCTCCTCCAGCTCCACAATCTCCCCCGAGATATCTGCATTTCTCTAATTCTGGCCTCTTGAGTATCCCTGATATTAATCGCTCAACCATTGGTGGCCGTGCGTTCAACTGCCAAGGCCCTAAATTCTGGAATACCCCCTTGCTGAGTATTTCCAGCATTTTCTGTATTTATTTCAGATTTCCAGCATCCACAGTGTTTTGCTTTTGTATCACTTCTGGAATGATGGCCAGCACCTACTCTTGTCAAACTGTACCCCACCTCTTTAAAAGGTGCAGGCTGGCTTGAAGAAGTGCAGACTGGCTTTAAGAATGCAGTCTAGTTTTAATTGGTGCTAGCCTCGCATGAACTTAGGCACCCTGCTGAGCATGCAGCCACTTAGCAGGATGTTCACCACTGGGCTGCATGCTGCTATCATGTAAATTACCAGCAGCACGAAGTTTGCGTACTGCCTACAACAAAAAGAATGAGCACGGGTTGATCACACATCACGCTCCAAGCACCCGTTTCCGGGCCAATCGAATTTTTAGCCCAAAGAGTTTAACAATAATAATAGGGCATTAGCAAGTAAGGCCACATAGGGGAAAAATAGAACACAGTTAAAATTAAAGGCTCTACATCTGAATGCACAAAGCATTAGTAACAAGATCGATGAATTAATGGCTCAAATAGAAATAAATGGGTTTGATCTAGTTGCCATTACTGAGATATGGTTGCACAATGACCAAGATCAGGAATTAAATATTCCAGGGTGTTTAACTTTTAGAAAAGATAGGCAACATGGAAAAGAAGATGGGATAGTCCTGATAATAAAGGATGAGATAAAGGCACTAGTGAGAAAGGATTTTAGCCCAGAAAATCAGATGTAGAATCAGTATGGGTGGAAATAACAAAGGGCAGAAAACATAGGGGGCAGTAATCATACTGTTGGACAGAGTATAAATCAGGAAATTAGAGGAGCATCAAACAAGGGAAATGCAATAATCCTAGGGGACTTTAATCTTCATTAAAGCATCAAACAGGGAAGCATATGCCAATTAGCCTGACATTAATAGAAGGGAAAATACTAGAATTTATTATTAAGGACATCGTAACAGGACACTTGGGAAATAAGAATATGATTACGTAGAGTCAACACAGTGTTATGAAAAGGAAATTGTGTTTAACAAATCTCTAAAAGTTTTTTGAGTGGGTTGGGGCTAATATATTAGCATGGATAGAGGATTGGCTAACTAACAGAAAACAGAGAGTCGGGATAAATGGTTCATTTTCCAGTTGGCAAACAGTAACTAGTGGGTGCCGTGGCATCAGTGCTGGGTCCTCAACTATTTACAATCTATATTAATGATTTGGATGAAGGGACCGAGTGTAAAGTAGCCAAGTTTGCTGATGATACAAAGATGGGTGGGAAAGCAAATTGTGAGGACACAAAAAATCTGCAAAGGGATATAGACAGGCTAAGTGAGTGGGCAAAAATTTGGCAGATGGAGTATAATGTGGGGAAATGTGAGATTACCCACTTTGGCAGAAAAAATAGAAAAGCAAATTATAATTTAAATGGAGAAAATTTGCAAAGTGCTGCAGTACAGAGAGATCTGAGGGTCCTTGTGCATGAAACACAAAAAGTTAGTATGCAGGTACAGCAAGTAATCAGGAAGGCAAATGGAATCTTGGCCTTTGTTGCTAGAGGGATGGAGTATAAAAGCAGATAAGTCCTGCGACAACTGTACAGGTTATTGGTGAGGCCACATCTAGAGTACTGCGTGCAGTTTGGGGCTTCATATTTAAGGAAGGATATACTTGCATTGGAGGCTGTTCAGAGAAGGTTCACTCGGTTGATTCCGGAGATGAGGGGGTTGACTTATGAGGATAGGTTGAGTAGGTTGGGCCTATACACCTTGGAGTTCAGAAGAATGAGAGATGATCTTATTGATATATATAAGATAATGAGAGGTGTTGAAATCTCGACTCATAATATACGACTCAGACACCTTCAGCCCGACAGATGTTCCTTTATTTTTACTTGCTAGCAAGGGAAAAGTCTCACTCAGTCAACGGCGAAGTGAACACTTTCGAAATGGTACAATTTCACGAGATATTTATACAGTAAAAACCCAAGTTATGGCCTCTTCCTGTGTATTGGCTCTGTCTTGCAGTCAGTGAATACAGATAAAGAGTTAATTACGACATCCTTGTCCTGACATGGTTTCCAAATATTTCCTTTTGTCAGGGTTATTAGTTGGCCAGTCAGTATTACTCGATGAGAGTGCGGTAATGAGCTATTACCGGCATTGCATTGTGTCAGGATTGTCCAGTTTCCTGGTCAGTTATCTTTTTGCATGAAATGGATGAGGTCTGTATAAGAGATAATGGCTGGTGGTTTGAGTACCTCGAAAAGGGTGGGGTGGAGTGGAACTGGTGTTGTATGGACAATAGGAGAGCACCATGGGTGGTACTTGTCTCAGCAGGACTTGTCTCCTAGCTGTATGGTGGCCATTGATTAGTTATCAGCCATTTCAAGCCAGGTTTAGCTGTTTATGCAAACCGACTGTCTGTTGCAGAAATTTCTGGAAGGACCAGGACTCCATTTTGTTTCATATCAAAAGGGCACAAAAATACAGCGTGATATGATACGTCCTTACTATACAGTATAAATGCACACAAGGCCCATGCTTGAGAGAAGGTCAGTCTGTGACCTGTCCTTTATTCCACAGCACTCAAGTGATGAAGGTGGGTGGATCTTCCCCTTTTATACCTGAAGGTCCAGGTTAGGAGTGTCTCCCAAAAGTTCACCACCTCGTGGTCATTGTTCTTACAGTGTACAACTTGTCAGTTTATACATGGGTTACAATGCTGGTTGAATACATGACATCACCTCCCCCCCCCCCAAAGTCTTATTGGGATCACAGGTTGAGTCTCTCTGGTGGTTTACGCTCCCTTGTAGAGCGCCTGAGTTGGGGCTCCAGTTGTTGGGCTGAGTGTCTGCTGTTTGCGGTGCCTCAGGCCTGTCCGGACTGCCCACAGTGACTGGGCTCTCCTCCCTTTGGTTCCGGGGTCATCTGGAGTGAACTCTATATTGTGTTCTTCCTCTGCTTCTTCTATGCGGTTGCTGAGCCTCCTTTTTGTTTCATCCACGTGTTTGCGGCAGATTTGTCCATTGGTAAGTTTAACTACCAGAATCCTATGCCCCTCTTTTGCAATCATGGTGCCTGCGAACCATTTGGGCCCTGCAACATAGTTGAGGACAAAGACAGGGTCATTTACATCAATACATCGTCCCCTTGTATTCCTGTCATGGTAGTCACATTGTGACTGATGCCTGCTCTCAACAATTTCTTTTATGGTGGGGTGTATAAGGGATAACCTTGTTTTGAGCGTCGTTTTCATTAGCAGCTCTGCGGGTGGAACCCCTGTGAGCGAGTGTGGTCGGGATCTGCAGGCCAACAGGAAGTGTGATAAGCGGATTTGTAGGGAACCCCCTTGGATTCTGAGCATCCCCTGTTTGATTATCTGCACTGCTCGTTCTGCCTGGCCGTTTGAGGCCGGCTCGAACAGTCCTGCTCTGACATGGTTAATTCCATTTCCTGCCATGAAGTCCTGGAATTCAGTGCTTGTGAAGCACAGGCCATTGTTGCTGATGAAGATATCCGGTAGACTGTGGACGGCGAACATTGCCCCTAGACTTTCTACCGTGGCAGAGGATGTGCTTGAATTTAAAATATCACACTCGATCCATTTGGAGTAGGTGTCTACTACAACCAAAAACATTTTTCCCATGAAAGGACCTGCGTAGTCCACATGGATGCATGACCAAGGCTTGGCGGGCCAGGACCAGGGACTAAGGGGGGCTTCCCTGGGCGCATTGCCCAGCTGGGCACACGTGTTGCACCTGCGAACACAAAGTTCTAGATCTGCGTCTATCCCTGGCCACCAAACATGTGACCTGGCAATTGCCTTCATCATGACAATGCCCGGGTGCTCATTGTGCAGTTCTCTGATGAACACCTCTCTGCCCATCTGGGGCATGACTACGCGGTTTCCCCACAGTAGGTAATCGGCCTGAATCGAGAATTCATCCCTGCGCCTGTGAAATGGTTTAAATTCTTTAGGACATGCCCCGTACGTGGCTGCCCAGTCCCCATTCAGGACATATTTCTTGACTAGAGACAATAGCGGGTCTCTATTTGTCCAGACTTTGATCTGATGGGCTGTCACGGGTGAGCCTTCGCTTCCGAAAGCTTCAACAGCAATGACCATCTCAGCACCATGCTCGGTAGCCCCCTCAGTGGTGGCTAGTGGGAACCTGCTGAGGTGCATTGGCGCAGCTTTCGGTGCCTGGTCTGTGCAGAATTGTATAGTCATAGGCGGCTAACGTGAGTGCCCACCTTTTGGCCGAGCATTCGCATTTATGGCCTTGTTGTCAGCCAAAAGGAACGTTAGGGGTTTGTGATCTGGCACCAGCTCAAATTTACTGCCAAACAGGTACTGGTGCATTTTCTTTACTGCACATACACATGCAAGCGCCTCCTTTTCGACCATCCCGTAGCCCCTTTCTGCCTGGGACAGACTTCTGGAGGCATAAGCTATCGGCTGTAACTGACCCTTGGCATTGACATGCTGCAACACACACCCGACACCATAGGACAACACATTGCACGTTAACACAAGTTTCTTACATGGGTCATATAGCGTTAACAGATTGTTGGAACTAACAAATTGCGTGCTCTATGAAAAGCCCTTTCCTGGCTGTCCCCCCAGAACCATTCGCGACCTTTGCATAGGAGCACGTGTAGCGGCTCTAGCAGCGTGCTCAATTTGGGAAGAAAGTTACCAAAATAGTTCAGGAGCCCCAGGAACGACCTCAGCTCCGTTGTGTTACAGGGTCTGGGTGCTCTCTGGATTGCTTCCGTCTTGGACGCAGTAGGGCTGATCTCGTCTGCTGCTACCCTCATCCCCAGGAATTCTACCTCTGAAGCTAGGAAGACGCAATTCGCCTTTTTCAGTCGCAGCCCTACCTGGTCCAGTCTGCGTAACACCTCCTCCAGGTTGTGGAGGTGTTCTTCAGTATCACAATCCCTGATGAGTATCAAACAGTTCGAAAAGTTGTGGGCGTCCAAGGCCAGGAGGCCAAAATTATCGCCGATTGACGCACAGCTACGGACTTACACAAAGCAGGTCATTCCGGTGCTAGGCAGCGCCATGGTAGTCGTGACCCACAAAGACTCGGAGAACAGGTTGCCACTCTGGATTGTCCCAGGGGATGGTCCCGCACTACTGGGGAGGAGTTGGCTTGCTGTCATGAACTGGAAATGGGGCGTTGTCAATGCAATTTCTTCTGTGGAGCGAGTATCATGCTCACAGGTGCTGGACAAATTTGACTCATTATTTCAACCCGGCATCGGCACTTTCATGGGGACCAAGGTAGTGATTCACATAACCCGGATGCCAGGCTAGTACACCACAAGGCCAGAGCGGTGCCGTACGTGATGCGGGAAAAGATAGAAGGCGAATTGGACCGCCTGTTGAGGGAAGGCATCATCTTGCCAGTCGAATTCAGTGACTGGACGAGACCGATCGTGCCGGTGCTCAAGGTGGATGGGTCGGTCAGGGTATGTGGCGATTACAAGGCCACCATCAATCGGGTATCACTCCAAGACCAGTACCCGCTACTGAGAGCGGAGGACCTCTTTGCGACGCTATCCGGTGGCAAACCTTTTTCAAAATTGGACCTGACCTCAGCTTACATGACCCAGGAGCTGGCGAGTGAGTCGAAAAAGCTGACCGCCATCACGACACACAAGGGTTTGTTTGAGTACAACAGATGTCCGTTCGGGATTCGCTCTGCCACCGCGATCTTCCAACGATATATGGAAAGCCTCCTCAAGTCGATTCCAGGGACGGTGGTTTTTCAAGACGACATCCTCATCACAGGTTGCGATATTAAAGAACACGTCCACAATCTGGAGGAGGTGCTACGCAGACTGGATCGGGTAGGGCTGCGACTGAAAAAGGCGAAGTTCGTCTTCCTAGCTTCAGAGGTAGAATTCCTGGGGATGAGGGTAGCTGCAGACGGGATCAGCCCTACTGCGTCCAAGACGGAAGCAATCCAGAGAGCACCCAGACCCTGTAACACGACAGAGCTGCGGTCATTCCTGGGGCTCCTGAACTATTTTGGTAACTTTCTTCCCAAATTGAGCACGCTGCCAGAGCCGCTACACGTGCTCCTACGCAAAGGTCGCGAATGGTTCTGGGGGGACAGCCAGGAAAGGGCTTTTAATAGAGCACGCAATTTGTCCTGGTGTATGAACAGTATACGTGCTCCACATGAACTCGCTGAACTTCAGCTTCCAGCGATTTCCCCCAGCGTTCATTTCTGCAATGTCTGCAGGTATTTTGCTCATCTCTGCAAACTCCGGCTGAGTGTGTGCCTCCACGCCTCCAACATGAACTGTTGTTGGAAACAAAAGGTCCCTTGCCAGTTGATCATCTCTGACTGCCTCTATGACTGTCCTTAAGTGCGCCATTAACAGGTGTTGATGGCCCCATTACTGGCCGCATTGTCCCTTGCAATGGCGTGAATCGCCGTTCAGCTTGCCATTGTCTCTGTCGAACTTCCCCTCTGGGTTCGACTACATGTTGGGGCATGCCCGATTGCCCTTGTCTGCCTGGAGAACTGCGTGCTGCTTTAACAATGTTGAATCTCTGTCCCAACCATTCCTTAACACAGTACCTCTCATCTGTTCTGCTAGTGGCCATGCTCGCGTGGTTTAAATCCCAGTTTCTCGTCGCCATTGATACATCCTTACTATATAGTATAAATGCACACGAGGCCCATGCTTGAGAGAAGGTCAGTCTGTGACCTGTCCTTTATTCCTTAGCACTCAAGAGATGAAAGTGGGTGGAGCTTCCCCTTTTATACATGAAGGTCCAGGTTAGGAGTGTCTCCCACAAGTTCACCAGCTAGTAGTCATTGTTCTCACAGTGTACAACTTGTCAGTTTATACATGGGTTACAATGCTGGTTGAATACATGACATGATACAGCTTAGATAAAAATACATTTCCACAGGGGGCTCGACAAGGTGGATACAGAGAGGATATTTCCATTCATAGGGGAAACTAAAACTAGGGGACATAGGGGCCGATTTTCATCAAGGCCTCCGCCCACCCAAGTGCCACAGGAAATGCCGTCGATGGCCGCCGAGGTACCGGATGGTACTTTGGGCAGAATATTCATGGCCGAGGTCCCTCGAAGGTCGGCGGGCAGCAAATGGAGGATGTACGCCGCCAATCTGAGCGTCAGAGGGTGGGCGGTCCCATTCTCGGCGGCAGAGGCGCTTGCCGCCCAAGTGCTGCCGAGGATGGAGTCGAGCCCGTGGAGGGTCGAAGACCTGAAAAAGAAATGCAGCAGTAAAAAATTAAAAAAACTATTGGAAGATCTCCAGGGGACCCGATGCAGGTAAGTCGTTGTGGGAATTTTTTTTTTAAATGTTCACTTACCTTTTTTTCAGGTTCTTCATACACACCGTTGAGGACAGACGAGCCTCCATGCAGCGGTCCATCCCGTTCTGCCGCCGGGTGCCACCCGCAGGAATCTGGGAGCTCAGCGGACGGGAGGTCAGTTGCGCCACTAGGCAGGCTGCTGACGTCAGCGGGCAGTTCCCGGCGGCTCTCCCCTTCCACCCGCTCCCGCCCGCTCTTGGCCACCTCGAAAGTGGCACTGGGTGGATCAAGAAGAGCAATGTCGGCGGCAGTCGGCGGCAGCAGGCGGTGAGGTGCTGAATTTCAGCCCCATAGTCTCAGAATAAGGGGCCGCCCATTTAAAACTGAGATGAGGAGGAATTTCTTCTTTCAGAGGGTTGTAAATCTATGGAATTCTCTGCCCAGAGAGCTGTGGATGCTGGGTCATTGAATATATTTAAGGCGGGGATTGACAGATTTTTGAGCGAGTAAGGGAATAAAGGGTTATGGGGAGCGGGCAGGGAAGTGGAGCTGAGTCCATGATCAGATCAGCCATGATCTTATTAAATGGTGGAGCAGGCTCGAGGGGCTAGGTGGTCTACTCATGCTCCTAGTTCTTACGTTCTGATATCATCCCTCCACACAGTTGTAATTGTTTATTTAATCAATACTGCGACCCCCGCCCCCCTCCTTTTTGATCGCTCTCTCTATCCCATCTGAAAAGCCTGTAACCAGGAATGTTGAGCTGCCATTCCTGCCTTGCTTTCAGCCATGTCTCAGTAATAGCTATAATATCATACTCCCATATGTCTATCTGTGCCCTCAGCTCATCTGCCTTATTCCCTAGACTCCTTGCATGTAAGTATATACCATTTAGCACTGCAAAACTCCCTTGTTGTCTATTTTCTAGCCTTTGCTTCTTCTGCCTTTCAAAATCGCTTCCTAATTTTCTGCCTTCCAATTCCAGCTTTGCTTCTCTCCCTCTTGAAACTATTCTCAGGTTCGCATTCCCCTCTGCCAATTTAGTTTAAATCCTCCTCAACATCAGCAGCAAACCCATCCACGGGGATATTGGTCCAGGCTCTGTTGAGGTGCAACCCATCCGGCTTGTACAGGTCCCACCTCCTCCAGAAATGCTCCCAATGCCTCAGGAATCTAAAGCTCTCCTTCCTGCACCATCTCTCCAGCCACACATTCATCCACTCTATCCTACTAGCTCTGTACTCACTAGCACGTGGCACCGGGAGTAATCTGGAGATTACTACCTTTGAGTTCCTGCTTTTTAATCTCTCTCCTAGCTTCCTTCTATCTGCCTACAGGACCTCATCATTCTTTTTTCCTATGTTGTTGGTACCGATACGGATAACGACCTCTGGCTGATCACCCTCCTCCCTCAGAATGTCCTGCAGCCGTTCAGTGATATTCTTGACCATGGCACCAGGGAAGCAACATTTCATCCTGGAGTCACGTCTGCGGCTGCAGAAACGCCTGTCTGTTCCCCTAACTATTGAATCCCTTACCACTATTGCTCTTCAACTCTTCTTCCTCCCCCCCTGTCCAGCCATGGTGCCATGAACTTGGCTCTGGCTGCATTCCCCAGAGGAACCATCGCTCTCACCAGTGTCCAGAGCTGAAAACCGGTCAGCGAGCGAGATGCCCTCAGGGAACTCCTGTCCTTCCTGACTGGTCCTCCTTGTCTGTTTGGCGCTCGCCCATTCCCTCTTTCTCTGGACACTCTTAAGTTACGGGGAGACCACCTCTAGAAACGTGCTTTTCTGGCCATTAACCGATCCTCAATCCATGCTAATATAGATTGGAATTTTGCCGGTGTTCAGTGGACAGGATCGGTGGCGGGTCAGCAGTGAAATTTGATTTGATTGACAGCGGGCCGGAACCCGCTGTCAAATTGCACACACTTGCCTTTCCCAATGTTGGTTCTGCCAGCGCTGAGCGCACCTGATTAGCAGCAGCAGGGAACCTAATTAATCAATTATTGGCTTGTTGATAAGCCCTTGAGAGTGAATTTAATCTTGCCTTTCAACGTTAACATCTCGCCCACGGCTTCTATGCTGCTCTTGGAGCCTGTCTGTTAATCTGAAGTGGACGTTGAGTGGCCATTGAATCAGCTGATTAATGACAGCTTGAAATGTGGAAAAAAGCTCCCACCTCACACCTGGTCACTTTCCAAGCACAGAGAATGTTGTTTTCTACCTTTGGAACACAGATTGAGCTTTACGCAGACTGCCAGTGTTTGGAGCAAACTCTCCAGCCAGTGTCACCTCAATGTAGCACCCTCTGTCACCATTGACAGATTGCTTCGATCATATCAACTTCAACTGCTTTGTATTCCATCAGCATGGGTGCCATTTACACTCTCCCAACTTGGTCCTCAAAATCGCACCATGATCAGCTCCAGCACCAGGCACACCAGCAGCATTAACAACAACACCAACCTCCTCCGCAATCACCTGATGCTGCACAGGACTGACGAAAACAACACCCAAGCCCATTGCTGCCCAGGAGTCCAGGGATGTCCTCACTATGGCCAGATTTACTTCACTTGACCTGTACAACCTGGCTGCCACATGATGCACCAGGTTGGCACCATCCCACATCATACAAACATAGAAAATAGGTGCAGGAGTAGGCTATTCGGCCCTTAGAGCCTGCACCACCATTCAATATGATCATGGCTGATCATGCACTTCAGTAGCCCATTCGTACTTCCTCTCCATACTCCTTGATCTGTTTAGACGTAAGGGCCACATCTAACTCCCTTTTGAATATATCTAACGAACTGGCCTCAACAACTTTCTGTGGTAGAGAATTCCACAGGTTCACAATTCTCTGAGTGAAGAAGTTTCTCCTCATCTCGGTCCTAACTGGCTTACCCGTTAGACTGGCTTAGACTGTGACCTCTGGTTCTGGACTTCCCCAACATCGGGAACATTCTTCCTGCATCTAACATGTTGAATCCCATCAGAATTTTATATGTTTCTATGAGATCCCCTCTCATTCTTCTAAATTCCATTGAATATAAGCCTAGTTGATCCAGTCTTTCTTCATATGTCAGTCCTGTCATACCGGGCATCAGACTGGTGAACCTGCACTGCACTCCCTCAATAGCAAGAATGTCCTTCCTCAGATTAGGAGACCAAAACTGTACACAATATTCAAGGTGTGGCCTCACCAAGGCCATGTACAACTGTAGTAAGACCTCTCTGCTTCTATACTCAAATCCTCTCGCTATGAAGGCCAAAATGCCATTTGCCTTCTTCACCGCCTGCTGTACCTGTATGCCAACTTTCAACGACTGATGTACCATGACACTCAGGACTCGTTGCACCTCCCCCTTTTACTAATCTGTCACCATTCAGATAATAATTTGCCTTCGTGTTTTTACCACCAAAGTGGATAACCTCACATTTATCTACATTATACCGCATCTGCCATGTATTTGCCCGCGCACCTAACCTGTCCAAGTCACCCTGCAGCCTCTTACCATCCTCCTCACAGCTCACACTGCCACCCAGCTTAGTGTCATCTGCAAACTTGGAGATATTACATTCAATTCCTTCGTCTAAATCATTAATGTATATTGTAAATAGCTGGGGTCCCAGCACTGAACCTTGCGGTACCCCACTAGTCACTGCCAGCCATTCTGAAAAGGACCCGTTTATTCCTACTCTTTGCTTCCTGTCTGCCAAACAGTTCTCTATCCATGTCAATACATTACCTCCAATATCATGTGCTTTAATTATGCACACTAATCCCTTGTGTGGGACCTTGTCAAAAGCCATTTGAAAGTCTAAATACACCACCTCCACTGGCTCCCCCTTGTCCACTCTACTAGTTACATCCCCAAAAAATTCTAGAAGATTTGTCGAGCATGATTTCTCTTTCATAAATCCATGTTGACTTGGATCGATTCTATCACTGCTTTCCAAATGCCCTGTTATTACATCTTTAATAATTGATTGCAACATTTTCCCCACCACCGATGTCAGGCTGACCGGCCTATAATTCCCTGTTTTCTCTCCCTCCTTTTTTAAAAAGTGGGGTTACATCAGCTACCCTCCAGTCCATAGGAACTGATCCAGAGTCTATAGAATGTTGGAAAATGACCACCAATGCATCCACTATTTCTAGGGCCACTTCCTTAAGTACTCTGGGATGCAGACTATCAGGCCCTCGGGATTTATCAGCCTTCAATCCCATCAATTTTCCTAATACAATTTGCTGATTAATAAGGATTTCCTTTAGTTCCCCCTTCTCGCTAGACCTTCGGTCCCCTAGTATTTCCGGAAGGTTATTTGTGTCTTCCTTAGTGAAGACAGAACTAAAGTATTTGTTCAATTGGTCTGCCATTTCTTTGTTCCCCATTATTAATTCACCTGATTCTGACTGTAAGGACCTACTTTTGTCCTCACTAATCTTTTGCTCTTCACGTATCTGTAGACGTTTTTGCTGTCCGTTTTTATGTTCCCTGCAAGCTTACTCTCATATTCTATTTTCCCCCTCCTAATTAAACCCTTTGAGCTCCTATGCTGAATTCTAAATTTCTCCCAGTCCTCAGGTTTGCTGCTTTTTTTGGCCAATTTATATGTCTCTTCCTTGGATTTAACACTATCGCTAATTTCCCTTGTAAGACACAGTTGAGCCACCTTCCCCGTTTTATTTTTATGCCAGACAGGGATGTACAATTGTTGAAGTTCATCCATGTGATCTTTAAATGTCTGCCATTGCCTATCCACAGTCAACCCTTTAAGTATCATTCGCCATTTAACTATCCTAGCCAAATCATGTCTTATACCGTCAAAGTTACCTTTCGTTAAGTTCAGGACTCTAGTCTCTGAATTAACTGTGTCACTCCATCTTAATGAAGAATTCTACCACATTATAGTCACTCTTCCCAAGGGGCCTCGCACCAAAAGATTGCTAATTAATCCTCTCTCATTACACAACAGCCAGTCTAGGATGGCCAGCTCTCTAGTTGGTTCCTCAACATGTTGGTCTAGAAAACACCCCAGGAAATCCTCCTTATACACCCTAGGAAATCCTCCTCCACCGTATTGCTGCTGTTGTGCCCGAATAAAGTAATGTGATTGAGTACTGTAGACGTGAGTAAATGTGACCTTAGTCTCTTTATTCTAACTCCAAAGTGCTGGTAAAGCATGGGAGGCCTGCTTTTATACAGTGCTCCCAAGGGATGCTGGGATCCCTTGGGACTCCAACAGATACGCCCTCTGGTTGTGGTAGAATGCTGTTTACATAGGGTTGCATACGTAACATCACTCCCTCCCAAAGTCAATAGTACACTTATTTGCAGGATGAGACGATCTGGGGCTTTTCACTCCCTTATCGATCGTCTCGGTACAAATGCAGGTGCAGGTGAGTTGGTTGGTTCTGCACTGGGCTGCTGCGCAGCTGGCCTTGCTGGGCTGCTGGGGATGATGAGTTCAGCTTCGTGGTCAACCCATGATGTCGGTTACCACTTCTGTGTGTGTCGGAGGGTCGAAGCTGGTGGTGTCCTCTTCAGGTTGTTCGTGGCTGTCTGGGAATCGCAGTTTGGTTTGGTCCAAATTGTTTCTGCAAGTTAGTCCATTTGCGAGTTTGACCTGAAACACTCTACTCCCTTCTTTGGCTATGACAGTGCCAGCAAGCCATTTGGGACCATGTCCACAGTTGAGTAAAAATACAAGGTCGTGGACTTCAATATCGCGTGACAAATTTGCGCGATCATGGTTCATGATGGTTTGGACTGCCCGTTCTGCCTGGCCGTTGGATGCAGGCTTGAACGGGGCAGATGTGATGTGCTTGATCCCATTTCAGGTCATGAATTCGTTGAATTCAGTACTGGTGAAGCCTGGCCCATTGTCACTGACGAGGACATCAGGCAGGCCGTGCGTGGTGAACATGGCTCGTAGGCTTTCGATGATGGCAGTGTACATGATTACAGACATTATTACACACTCAATCCATTTTGAATAAGCATCCACAACAACCAAAAACATTTTGCCTAGAAACGGGCCAGCGAAGTCATCGTGGATCCTAGACCACGGTTTGGAAAGCCATGACCACAAACTTAGCGGTGCCTCCCTGGGTGCATTGCTCAGTTGAGAGCAAGTATTGCATTGGCGCATGCAAGACTCCAAATCTGAGTCAATGCCGGGCCACCAAACATGTGATCTAACTATAGTTTTCATCATTACTATGCCTGGGTGGGTACTGTGTAGATCGCGTATGAACATTTCCCTGCCTTTCTTGGGCAAAACCATGCGATTACCTCACAAAAGACAGTCCGCCTGTATGGACATTTCATCTTTACGTCGCTGGAATGGCTTGATCCCTTCATGCATCTCCACTGAGATGCTGCACCGCCCCCCCCCAGCTCCAATGGAGGACACAGTTTTTTATAAGGGACAGTAAAGGATCCTGGCTGCCCAGGTCATGATCTGGCGGACCATAATGGGTGACTTTTCATTTTCAAATGCATCCATCACCAAGAGCAAGTGTGCAGGCTGTGCCATTTCCACCCCGGTGGTGGGCAATGGTATCCGACTGAGAGCATCAGCGCAATTCTCTGTGCCTGGCCTGTGGCGAATTACATAGTTATATGCAGGCAGCGTGAGCGCCCATCTTTGGATGCGAGCAGAGGCATTGGTATACAGTATAAATGCACACGAGGCCCATACTTGAGAGAAGGTCACTCTGTGCCCAGTTACCTTTATTACCCAAGACCTCAAGTAATGAAGGTGGGTGGAGCTTCCCCTTTTGTACCTGAAAGTCCAGGTTAGGAGTGTCTTCCACAAGTTCAACCCTTGTGGTCAATGTTCACAAAGTGTACAACTTAGGTCAGCTTATACATGGGTTACAATGATAGTTGAATACATGACATCACCTCCCCCGCAAAGTCTTATTGGGATCACAGGTTAAGTCTCTGGTGGTTTACGCTCCCTTGTAGAGCGCCTGAGTTGGGGCTCCAGTTGTTGGGTGCTGGCCTGAGTGTCTGCTGTTTGCGGTGCCTCAGGCCTGTCCAGACTGCCCACAGTGACTGGGCTCTCCTCCATTGGGTTCCGGTGTTCCGTCACCTGTGGTGGAGTAAACTCTACGTCGTGTTCTTCCTCTGCTTCTTCTATGGGGTTGCTGAACCTCCTTTTAGTTTGATCCATGTGTTTGCGGCAGATTTATCCATTGGTAAGTTTAACTACCAGAATCCTATTCCCCTTTTTGGCAATCACAGTGCCTGCAAGCCATTTGAGCCCTGCAATGTAATTAAGGACAAAAACAGGGTCATTGACATCAATACATCCCGCCCTCGCATTCCTGTCATGGTAGTCACATTGTGACTGACGCCTGCTCTCAACAATTTCTTTTATGGTGGGGTGTATAAGGGATAACCTTGTTTTGAGCGTCGTTTTCATTAGCAGCTCTACGGGTGGAACCCCTGTGAGCGAGTGTGGTCGGGATCTGTAGGCCAACAGGAAGTGTGATAAGCGGATTTGTAGGGAACCCCCTTGGATTCTGAGCATCCCCTGTTTGATTATCTGCACTGCTCGTTCTGCCTGGCCGTTTGAGGCCGGCTCGAACAGTCCTGCTCTGACATGGTTAATTCCATTTCCTGCCATGAAGTCCTGGAATTCAGTGCTTGTGAAGCACAGGCCATTGTTGCTGATGAAGATATCCGGTAGACTGTGGACGGCGAACATTGCCCGTAGACTTTCTACCGTGGCAGAGGATGTGCTTGAATTTAAAATGGCACACTCAATCCATTTGGAGTAGGCGTCTATTACAACCAAAAACATTTTTCCCATGAAAGGACCTGCGTAGTCCACATGGATGCGTGACCATGGTTTGGCGGGCCAGGACCAGGGGCTAAGGGGGGCTTCCCTGGGTGCGATGCCCAGCTGAGCACATGTGTTGCACCTGCGAACATAAGGTTCCAGGTCTGCATCTATCCCTGGCCACCAAACGTGTGACCTGGCAATTGCCTTCATCATGACAATGCCCGGGTGCACATTGTGATGTTCTCTGATAAACACCTCTCTGCCCCTCTGGGGCATGACTACTCGGTTTCCCCTCAGTAGGCAATCGGCCTGAATCGAGAGTTCATCCTTGCGCCTATGAAACGGTTTAAATTGCTCAGGGCATGTCCCATACGTGGCTGCCCAGTCCCCATTCAGGATACATTTCGGAACTAAAGACAGTAGCGGGTCTTTATTTGTCCAGGCTTTAATTTGACGGGCTGTCACAGGTGAGCCTTCGCTTTCGAAAGCTTCAACAGCCATGACCATCTCAGCATCATGCTCAGTTGCCCCCTCAGTGGTGGCTAGTGGGAGCCTGCTGAGTGCATCGGCGCAGTTTTCAGTGCCCGGTCTGTGCCGAATTATGTAGTCATAGGCGGCTAACGTAAGTTCTGCGGGTGGAAGCCCTGTGAGCGAGTGTGGTCGGGATCTATTGGCCAACAGGAAGCGTGATAAGCGGCTTTGTAGGGAACCCCCTTGGATTCTGAGCATCCCCTGTTTGATTATCTGCACTGCTCATTCCGCCTGGCCGTTTGAGGTCGGCTTGAACGGTGCCGTTCTGACATGGTTGTTTCCATTGCCTGCCATGAAGTCCTGGAATTCAGTGCTTGTGAAGCACGGGCCATTGTCGCTGACCAAGACATCCGGTAGACCATGGGCGGCGAACATTGCCCGTCCTCCTCGTACATTAACCTGGCTGCAGGCTTCCTGCACATACGCGCCAAGTGACCACTGACGTTGCAGTTTCTGCAGGTATATTGCTGATACCTGCAAGCTCTTGCTGGGTATTTGCCTCCAAACCTCCAGCATGAGCTAGAGGCCCCGTTGTTGGAAACAAAAAGTGCATTACCAGTCGATCGTCTCTGACTGTCTCTGTAAGTGATCTTAAGCGCACCATTAACAAGTGTTGATGGCTCCATTGCGATGGCATTAATCGCCGTTCAGCTAGCCATTGTCTCTGTTGAATTTCCCCTTTGGGTTCGACTACATGCTGGGGCATGTCCGATTGCCCTTGTCTGCCTAGAGAACTGTGTGCCACATTAACAATGTTGACTCCCTGGTCGTTTGCCGCATTTGAGCCAAGATTTTTGTCATACATCATTCTGGTCTCTTCCTCCCCTGTGATAAATGTCTGGGCTATCAGAGCCGCCGCTTTGGTCTCAATCAGTTTCCTGAAAACCCCAGCATGCCCGATGCCCTCAATAAAAAAGTCTTGCAGCATCTCCGCTCTGCATGCATCTGGGAACTTAAATAGGCTCGCCAGTCGCTGGAGGTCTGCCACGAAGTCAGGAACGCTTTGCCCTTCTCGCCGCCGGTACGTGTAAAACCGGTGTCTCGCCATGTGAATGCTGCTCGCCGGTTTAAGGTGTTCTCCGATCAACTTACTGAGCTCTTCAAACGTCTTGTCCACCGGCTTCTCTGGCGCTAGAAGGTCCTTCGTCAGGGAGTATGTTCTGGATCCACAAACCGTCAGGAGATGAGCCCTGCATTTGTCGGCCGAATCCTGTCCCAACCATTCCTTAGTGACAAAACTTTGCGGTAGTCTCTCAATAAAGTCGTCCCAATCATCACCAACACGGTACCTCTTTTCTGTGCTGCTAGGGCCATGCTCGCGTGGTTTAAATCCCAGTTTCTAGTCGCCAATGATATGTCCTTACTATACAGTATAAATGCACAAGAGGCCCATACTTGAGAGAAGGTCACTCTGTGACCAGTTACCTTTATTATCAAAACCTCAAGTGATGAAGGTGAGTGGAGCTTCCCCTTTTATACCTGAAAGTCCAGGTTAGGAGTGTCTCCCACAAGTTCACCCCCTTTGGTGAATGTTCTCAAGGTGTACAACTTAGGTCCGCTTATACATGGGTTACAATGATAGTTGAATACATGACAGTATTGATACCTTTGCTCTCTGAGAATAACGATATGAGTGGCTTATGGTCAGTTTCTAACTCGAATTTAAGCCCAAACAAATACTGATGCATTTTTTTTACCCCATAAACGCATGCCAGAGCTTCTTTTTCAATCATGCTATCGGCCCTTTCAGCCTTGGACAAGCTCCTGGATGCATATGCGACCGGTTGCAATGTTCCAGATTTGTTTGCTGTTGTAGCACACTTCCGACCCCGTACGAAGACGCATCGCAAGCTCGCATTAAACGTTTACAAGGATCATACAGGACAAGCAGTTTGTTGGAACATAACAGATGTCGGGCTTTCTCAAAAGCTGTCTCTTGTGATTTCCCCCATACCCAGTCATCTCCCTTGTGTAGCCACAAATGTAGAGGTTCTAGCAAGGTGCTTAACCCTGGTAGGAAATTCCAAAATAATTGAGGAGTCCCAGGAATGACCGCAGCTCCATCACATTCTGTTGTCTCGGCGCGTTCTTGATGGCCTCCGTCTTGGTGTCGGTGGGTCTGATGCCGTCTGCCGCGATTCTTCTCCCTAAGAACTCAACCTCTGGTGCCAGGAAAACACACTTCGAGCATTTCAACCTGAGTCCCACACGATGTAACCGACTTAGAACCTCTTCCAGGTTCTGCAAGTGTTCGATGGTGTCCCGACCTGTGACCAGTATGTCGTCCTGGAAAACCACGGTGCGCGGAACCGAGTTTAGTAGACTCTCCATGTTCCTTTGAAAAATAGCCGCGGCCGATCGAATCCCAAACAGGCATCTATTGTAGATGAACAGACCTTTGTGCGTGTTGATGTAGGTGAGGCCTTTCGAAGATTCCGTCAGCCCCTGCGTCATGTAGGCCGAGGTCAGGTCCAACTTAGTGAACGTCTTTCCTCCTGCCAGTGTCGCAAATAGGTCATCTGCCTTTGGTAGCGGGTACTGGTCCTGCAGCGAAAAATGGTTAATCGTTACTTTATGGTGCCCGCAAATTCTGACCGTGCCATCACCCTTGAGAACCGGAACAATCAGACTGGCCCACTTGTTGATCTCCACCGACGCAATGATGCCCTCTCGTTGCAGCCTGTCTAGCTCGACCTTTGCACGCATAGTGTTTGAAGCAGCATTGATGGACTCGATGATCGCCTCCGCAGCACCAACAAGGTGTCAATTGCCTCGCTTTGATGGCGGACTCTGAGTCAGAGAGGTTGTTTCCACTGGTTGGGGAGACTAGAACTAGGGGGCACAGCCTCAAAATATGGGGGAGCCAATTTAAAACCGAGTTGAGAAGGAATTTCTTCTCCCAGAGGGTTGTGAATCTGTGGAATTCTCTGCCCAAGGAAGCAGTTGAGGCTAGCTCATTGAATGTATTCAAGTCACAGATAGATAGATTTTTAACCAATAAGGGAATTAAGGGTTACGGGGAGCGGGCGGGTAAGTGGAGCTGAGTCCACGGCCAGATCAGCCATGATCTTGTTGAATGGCAGAGCAGGCTCGAGGGGCTAGATGGCCTACTCCTGTTCCTAATTCTTATGTTCTTATGTTCTTATCTGAGGTCCTGCAGCTGCAGGCGTGTACGTTCTGCCGTATCCATTCCTGCCTGAAAACGATGTTACATTGTGTACAGTACTTGCCGAAACATCTTTATGCTGCAAAATTTGTTTGGTGTTATTGCTGGTGGCCATAATTGCCTGGGCTATCGTTATGGCTTTGCTCAGTTTCAGTGTTTCAACAGTCAATAGTTTGCGAAGGATAACCTCAAGGCAAATGCCAAGCACAAAACGTCTCTTAGCATTTGCTCCAAGAATCCATCGAATTCGCAATGTCCTGCAAGGCGCCTTAGTTCGGTGACGTAGCTCGCCACTTCCTGGCCTTCAGACCGCTGAAATGCGTAAAATCGATACCTTGCCATCAGAACGCTCGCCTTCGGATTTAGGTGTTCCCAGACCAGCGTACACAGTTCTTCATATGATTTGGTTGTTGGCTTCACCGGAGCAAGAAGATTCTTCATGAGACCATAGGTTATTGCCCCGCAGACGGTGAGGAGGATCGCCATTTGTTTGGCAGCATTCACATTCCCTTCCAGCTCGTTGGCCATGAAGTATTGGTCGAGTCGTTCCATGAAGGCCTCCCAATCATCCCCTTCTGAGAATTTCTCCAGGATACCAAAAGTTCTCTACATTTTCGCGTGATTATTCATTATCTTGTCGCCAGTTGTTATGTCCCGAATAAAGTAATGTGATTGAGTACTGTAGACATGAGTAAGTGTGACCTTAGTCTCTTTATTCTAACTCCAGAGTGCTGGTACAGCATGGGAGACCTGCTTATATACAGTGCTCCCAAGGGATGCTGGGATCCCTTGGGATTCCAACAGATACGCCCTCTGGTGGCGTTAGAATGCTGGTTACATCGGGCTGCATACATAACAACTACCAGTTTGTTTAGCCCAATCTATATGTAGATTAAAGTCAGCCATGATGACTGCTGTACCTTTATCTCTAATTTCCTGTTTGATGCCATCCCCAACCTCACTATGACTGTTTGGTCATCTGTACACATCTCCCACTCGCGCTTTCTGCTGTTTGGTGTTCCGCAGCTCTACCCATACAGATTTCACATCATCCACGCTAATGTCCTTCCTTACTATTGCGTTAATCTTCTCCTTAGCGAGCAATGCTACTCCACCTCCTTTTCCTTTCAGTCTATCTTTCCAAATATTGAATACCCTTGGATGTTGAGTTCCCAGCCTTGGTCACCCTGGAGCCATGTCTCCGTAATCCCAATTACATCATGTCCTTTAACAACTATCTGCATAGTTAATTCATCCACCTTATTATGAATGCTCCTCACATTGAGACACAGAGCCTTCAGGCTTGTAAGGGGAATAGATTTTACTTCTGTCTGTCTCCCTGCATAGGTTCCCATCCCCCTGCCCTATTAGTTTAAATCCTCCCCAACAACACTAGTAATCACTCCCCCTAGGACATTGGTTCCAATCCTACCCAGCTGCAGACCATCCGGTTTGTACTGGTCCCACCTCCCCCAGAACCGGTTCCAATGTTCCAGGAATTTGAATCCCTCCATCTTGCACCATTCCTCAAGCCACGTATTCATCTCAACTATCCTGCTATTTCTACTCTGACTAGCACGTGGCACTGGTAGCAATCCTGAGATTACTACCTTTGAGGTCCTACTTTCTAATTTAAATTCAGCTTGTAGGACCTCATCCCCTTTTTTACGTATATCATTGGTATCTATATGCACCACGACAACTGGCTATTCACCCTCCCCCTCCAGAATGCCCTGCAGCCGCTCCAAGACATCCTTGACCCTTGCACCAGGGAGGCAACATACCATCCTGGAGTCTCGATTGCGGCCGCAGAAACGCCTATCTATTCCCCTTACAATAGAATCCCCTACCACTACAGATCTCCCACTCTTTTTCCTGCCCTCCTGCGCACCAGAGCCACCCATGGTGCCATGAACTTGGCTGCTGCTGCCTTCCCCTGATTGGCCATCTCCCCCAACAGTACCCAAAGTGGTATATCTGTTTTGGAGGGAGATGACCGCAGGGGACCCTGCACTACCTTCCTTCCACTGCTCTTCCTGATGGTCACCCATTCACTATCTGCCTGTGTAATCTTTACCTGCGGTGTGACCAACTCACTAAACGTGGTATTCCCGACATCCTCAGTATCACGGATGCTCCAGAGTGAATCCATGCGCAGCTCCAATGTCACAATGCAGTCTGTCAGGAGCTGCAGCTGGATGAACTTCCTGCACACGTAATAGTCAGGGACACTGGGAGCGTCCCTGACTTCCCACATTGCACAGGAGGAGCATGACAAGGGTCTGGGCTCTCCTGCCATGACTTAACCCTTAAATTACTTAATTTGGCAACAGTGACAAGGTTTCTTACTGCTAAGAAAAAGAGAAAAGATAAGGAAAAAGAAAACTACTCACCAATCACCAGCCAATCACTTACCCTCTTGGCTGTGATGTCACACTTCGATTACTGTTTACTTCTTTCTTACTCTTGACCCTGCTGCTGTAACTGGCCTCCCCAACTGCCGCTGCTCCTTGCTGCAGCTGGGCCTTTTATAGGCCTCGCCGCTCCTCCTTGACTGCACGTTTAACCTCTATCTTCCGAACTCTCGGACCTCCGGACCTCCCGATCTCACAGACCTCCCAAACTCACGGACCTCCTGAACTCACGGACCTGTCGGACCTCCCGAACTCACAGACCTCCCAAACTCACGGACTTCCCGAACTCACAGACCTCCCAAACTCACGGACCGCCCGAACTCACAGACCTCCCAAACTCATGGACCTCCTGAAATCACGGACCTCTTGGACCTCCGGAACTCACAGACCTCCCAAACTCATGGACCTATCGGACCTCCCAAACTCACGGACCTCCCGAACTCACGGACCTGTCGGACCTCCCAAACTCACGGACCTCCCGAACTCACGGACCTCCTGAAATCACTGACCTCTCGGACCTCCTGAACTCACAGACCTCCCGAACTCACGGACCTCTCGGACCACCAACATTAAGCATCCCTACACTGCACAAGCCATTCTTTTCACATTCATGACCATTGCAGGGGGTACCGTTATGTTTCACCATTCATTGCAACTTTCTAAGCCACTTCCAAAGATGCACACAAATCTGTCCAAGAATGCAAAATGTTGAAAGTAAAGGTTTCTATGTTTGACACCACATTAACAGAAACTTCACATGAACATTGCATGAAACTCTCAAGTTTCTACCCTTGTGTGTTGTCAGTTGGTATGATTGCACTAGGATGAGGGTGAGTGTAAGGGGTGGCTAGTGAGATGGGGATGGGATGGGTGGAGGTGCAAGGTAAGTTGGTGTGAGTAAGGATGTGCAAGAGTAGGGTAGCGAAGGCAGAGTGATGGGGATATGATGAGAGGCACAGCAGGATGAGGTTGAGTGTGGTTTTGTACTAACATTTCATGATCTACTGAGATCATTGAAAGGTTTGCATGACTGCACCCAGGTCCTCCTGACAACATCCCTGCTTGTGCCCTCCTCTGCAATGTGCAACCAGGCTGTGTTGATGTCCTGGGGAGGTGGCTTCCACCCATGGGAAGGAAAGAGGACATCTCTGCATGCTGTGACTCTCTCCATAAACATATAGAGGGAGTTATGGGAGAGTCTGGGTGCAGCCCTGTGCCTTTGTGCAGTGATTATCATTGTTTGCAGCACATCAATGCTGTAGAACACTGACAGCACAAATGTCAAAATAAAGTTGGCCCTGGTCCCTTTAAGGAAACTGGCATATGAAACGTCATCAAATGCCATCACCAAACCCGCTTCCTCCAATTGACCAGGAAATGCGCTAGATCGGCTTAACAAGCCCCATCAAGTGAAATTCTTTTCACAGACTGGGATGGAGCCAGCAGGGGGGGGTCAGGACCCACCACTGACACCACCCACTACGCACCCGCCGAGGTGAGTAACATTGCGACCATTATCCACAATCCCATGAACCCTAATATTGAGTAACAACCTTTTATGTGGCACCTTATCTATTACTTTCTGAAAATCCAAATGTACTACTTCCATTGGTTCCCCCCTATCCCTGCTAGTTACACCCATAAACTTTTAGGTCTGTGCAGTAACCTTTTATGTGACACCTTATCGAATGCCTTCTGGAAATCCAAATACACCACATCCACTGGTTCCCCTTTATCCACCCTGCTCATTACATCCTCAAAGAACTCCAGCAAATTTGTCAAACATGACTTCCCCTTCATAAATCATGCTGACTCTGCTTGATTGAATTATGCTTTTCCAAATGTCCTGTTACTGCTTCCTTAATAATGGGCTCCAGCATTTTCCCAATGACAGATGTTAGGCTAACTGCTCTATAGTTTCCTGCTTGCTGTCTGCCTCCTTTTTTAAATAGTGGCGTTACATTTGTGGTTTTCCAAACTGCTGGGACCATCCCAGAATCCAGGGAATTTTGGCAGATTACAACCAATGCATCCATTATCTCTGCAGCCACTTCTTTTAAAACCCTAGGATATAAGCCATCAGGTCCAGGGGATTTGTCTGCCTTTAGTCCCATTGTTTTACCGAGTACTACTTCATTAGTGATAGTGATTGTATTAAGTTCCTCCCTCCCTATGGTCCCTTGATTATCCACTGTTGGATCACCAAATGAGGCCATTTGGGTAGGACTGAAGTACAAAAAAGAGGTGATCACACTACTGGGAGTGTACTATAGACCCCCAAACCGTCAAAGGGAGAGAGAAGAGCAAATATGTAGGCAAATTTCTGAGACGTGTTGAAACTATAGGGCAGAAATAGTAAAGGATTTCAACTACCCTAATATTAACTGGGATAACATTAGTGTGAAGGGTATAGAAGGTGCAGAATTCCTAAAATGCATTCAGGAGAATTTTTTTAGCCAGTACATAGCAAGCCCACCAAGAGAGGGGGTGGTTCTGGACTTAGTATTAGGGATGGAAGCTGGTCAGGTGGAAGAGGTATCAGTGGGAGAGCATTTTGGTGCTAGTGATCATAATTCAGTTTGATTTAAGGTAGTTTTGGAAAAGGACAAAGGTAGACCAGGAATAAAAGTTCTCAATTGGGGAAAAGCCAATTTTATAAACTGCGATGTGATTTAGCCAAAGTGGATTGCAAACAGCTATTTGAAGGTAAATCAGAGCAGCGGGAAGCATTAAAGGAAAATATTGTGAGGGTTCAAAGCAAGTATGTTCCCTTAAAGAAATAGAGTGGGACTAACAAATCTAGAGCTCCCTGGATATCAAGAGTCATACAGGGTACGATAAAGAAAAAAAGGGAGGCTTATGACAGATAGTGAGGGTTGAACACTGCAGAAACACTAGAGGAGTGCAGGGGTGAAATTAAAAATGAAATGAGGAAAGCAAAGAGAGAACATAAAAACATTTTGGCAAGTAAAATCAAGGAAACCCCAAAGATGTTTTATAAATACATAAAGAGCAAAAGGTAACTAAAGAAAGAGTAGAGCTTATTAGAGACCATAAAGGTAATCTGTGTGTGGAGGCGGAAGACTTGGGTATGGTTCTTAATGAATACTTTGCGCCTGTTTTCACAAAAGAGAAGGGCGATGCAGATGTTACAATCAGGGAGGAGGAGTGTGAAATATATTAAATAAACATAGTGAGAGAGGAAGTATTAAGGGATTTAGCATCTTTGTAAATGGATAAATCCCCAGGTCTGGATGAAATGTATTCCAAGCTGTTAAGTGAATCATGGGAGGAAATAGCAGAGGCTCTTACCATCATTTTCCAATCCTCTCCAGCTCCAGGTATGGTGCCAGAGGATTGGAGGACTGCTAATATTGTACCATTGTTTAAAAGGGGAGAAAGAAATTGACCAAGTAATTACAGGCCAGTCAGCCTAACCTCGGTGGTGGGAAAATTATTGGAAGAAATTCTGTGAGTCAGGATGTCTTCATTTAGAAAGACATGGATTAATCAAGGACAGACAGCATGGCTTGTTTAAGGGAAGGTCATGTCTGACTAACTTGATTGAATTTTTTGAAGAGGTAATGAGGTGGTAGTGCGTTTGATGTAGTCTATATGAATTTTAGCAAGGCTTTGATAAAGTCCCACATGGCAGACTGATCATGAAAGTAAAAGCCCATGGGATCCAAGGCAAATAGGCAAGTTGGATCCAAAATTGGCTCAGAGGCAGGAAGCAAAGGGTAATGGTCGATGGAAGTTTTTGTGACTGGAGCTGTTTCCAATGGAGTTCCGCAGGGCTCAGTACAAGGTCGCTTGCTTTTTGTGGTATATATCAATGATTTAGACTTTAATGTAGGGGGCATGATTAAAACGTTTGCAGATGATACAAAAATTGGCTGTGTGGTTGATAATGAAGAAGAAAGCTGTAGACAGCAGCAAGATGTCAATGAACTGGTCAGGTGGGCAGAACAGTGGCAAATGGAATTCAATCCAGAAAAGTGTGAGGTAATACATTTGGGGAGAGCTAACAAGGCAAGGGAATACACATTAAATGGCAGGACACTGAGAAGTGCAGAGGAACAAAGGGACCTTGGAGTTCATGTCCATAGATCCCTGAAGTTAGCAGGATGGGTAGATAAGGTGGTTAAGAAGGCATTAACACAATAGTTGCCTTTATTAGCCGAACCATAGTATACAAGAGCAGGGAGGTTATGCTTGAACTGTTTAAAACACTAGTTAGGCAACAGCGAGAATATTGTGTGCAGTTCTGCTCACCATATTACAGAAAAGATGTGATTACATTAGAGAGGGTTCAGAGGAGACATACGAGGATGTTGCCTGGACTGGACAATATTAGCGATGAGGAAAGATTGGATAGGCTGTGTTTGTTTTTGTTGTGTATCTGCAAAGCATGCACTCCCATATTCCGCCACCAGGGAGCTCATCCCCTGAAGTCTCAAGGGATCCCAGCATCCCTTGGGAGCACTGTATATAAGCCGGCCCGTAAGGCCTGCTCCTCACCCTGGAGTGTCTTATTAAAGACTGAGGTCACTGTTACTTTAATCTCGCTATGTGCAGCCTCATCTGTGTTAGGAACACAATAACTGGCGACGAGACTACGAATCCAATGCAAAGATGCAGCAAACTGTGGGCATCCTGGAGAAGTTCTCGGAGGGTGAGGACTGGGAAGCCTATGTCGAACGGCTAGACCAGTACTTTGTAGCCAACGAGCTGGATGGCAAAGGAAGCGCTGCAAAAAGGAGAGCAGTCCTCCTCACTCTCTGCGGGGTACCGACCTACAGCCTCATGAAGAATCTTCTGGCTCTGGAAAACCCACAGATAAGTCATATGAGGAGCTGTGTACACTGGTTCGGGAGCATCTTAACCTGAGGGAGAGCATGCTGATGGCAAGGTATCGGTTCTACACGTGCCAGCGATCTGAAGGTCAGAAAGTAGTGAGCTACGTCGCCGAGCTAAGGCAACTTGTAGGACAATGTGAGTTTGATGGCTACCTGGAGCAAATGTTCAGAGACTTTTTTGTACTGGGCATTGGCCACGAGGACATCCTACGAAAACTTTTGACTGTAGAGACACCAATCCTCAGTAAGGCCATTGCGATAGCACAGGTGTTTATGTCCACCAGTGATAACACCAAACAAATCTCTCAGCACACAAGTGCTAGCAATGTTCATAAATTAACTGGAGCTGTGTTTGCGAGCAGAAATGTACAGGGCAGAACCCACGAGTCTGCAACTGCCAGCAGGCCTCAGGTGAACCAGATGACTCAGAGTCCCCAACAAAGGATGAATGCAAGGCAATTCACACCTTGTTGTTGTAGTGGAGGATTCCATTCAGCCTATTCATGCTGCTTCAAAGGGTATGTTTGCAAGAGCTGTGGAACAATGGGGCACCTCCATCGAGCTTGCAAACGAGTTGCAAGCTCTGCAAAACCTGCTAACCACCATGTGGCAGAGGAAGATCGGTCCATGGTGGATCAAAGCAATTTCGAGCCTCAGAGAGGAGGCAGATGCTGAAGTACACGTGGTGCACACATTTTTAACGAAATGTCCACCGATAATGTTAAACGTAAAATTGAATGGCTTAACAGTAGCCATGGAACTGGACACTGGCGCGTACCAATCCCTCATGAGTAAAAAGATGTTTGAGAGACTGTGGTGCAACAAGGCATTCAGACCAGCCCTGAACCCCATCCACACGAAACTGAGAACGTACACCAAAGAGCTTATCACTGTCCTGGGCAGCGCCATGGTCAAGGTCACCTACGAGGGCATGGTGCACGAACTGCAACTCTGGATTGTACCGGGCGATGGCCCCACACTGCTTGGGAAGAGCTGACTGGGCCAAATCCGCTGGAACTGGGATGACATCCGAGCGCTATCACATGTCGATGAGGCCTCATGTACCCAGGTTCTTAACAAATTTCCTTCCCTTTTTGAGCCAGGCATTGGAAACTTTTCCGGGGCGAAAGTGCAGATCCACTTGGTCCCAGAGGCACGACCCATTCACCAAAAGGCGTGAGCGGTACCTCACATGATGAGGGAGAGAGTGGAAATCGAGCTGGACAGGCTGCAACGTGAGGGCATCATCTCCCAGTGGAATTCAACGAGTGGGTCAGCCCAATTGTTCCAGTACTCAAAAGTGATGGCATGGTCAGGAGTTGCGGCGATGATTAAAGTAACTATTAATCGTTTCTCGCTACAGGACCAATACCCGCTACCTAAGGCAGACGACCTATTTGCGACACTGACAGGAGGCAAGATGTTCACCAAGGTCGACCTGACTTCGACTTACATCACGCAGGAGCTGGAGGAGTCTTCGAAGAGCCTCACCTGCATCAACACGCACAAGGGGCTGTTCATCTACAACAGATGCCCGTTTGGAATTCAGTCAGCTGCAGCGATCTTGCAGAGAAACATGGAGAGCCTATCCAAGTCGGTACCACACATGGTGGTCTTTCAGGACAACATATTGGTCACAGGTCGGGACACCGCTGAGCACCTACAAAACCTGGAGGAGGTTCTCCAGCGACTGGATCGCGTAGGGCTGCGGCTGAAGAGGTCGAAATGCGTCTTCATGGCAACAGAAGTGGAGTTTTTGGGGAGAAAGATCGCGGCGGACGGCATTCGGCATTCGGCCCACAGACGCCAAGACAGAGGCAATCAGGAACGTGCCCAGGCCACAGAATGTCACAGAGCTGCGGTTGTTCCTGGGACTCCACAACTATTTTGATAACTTCCTACCGGGGTTAAGCACCCTTTCAGAGCCCCTACATGTGTTATTGCTCAAGGGTGATAACTGGGTATGGGGAAAAAACCAAGTAACTGCTTTTGAGAAAGCCAGAAACATTTTATGCTCCAACAAGCTGCTTGTATTGTATAACCCGTGTAAAAGACTTGTGCTAACATGTGATGCGTCGTTGTACGGAGTCGGGTGTGTATTAACGTTGCGGGGAAGTTGCAACCTGTCGCCTATGCTTCCAGGAGCTTGTCTAAGGCCGAGAGCGCCTACAGCATGATTGAGAAAGAGGCATTAGTGTGTGTGTTCGGGGAAAGAAAATGCATCAGTACCTGTTTGGCCTCAAATTTGAGCTGGAAACCGATCGCAAGCCCCTCACATCCCTGTTTGCTGAAAACAAGGGGATAAATACTAATGCCTCAGCCTGCATACAAAGGTGGGCACTCGCGCTATCAGCGTAAAACTATACCATCCGCCACAGGCCAGGCACCAAGAACTGTGCGGATGCTCTCAGTCGGCTACCATTGCCCACCACCAGGGTGGAAATGGCGCAGCCTGCAAACTTGTTGATGGTGGCGCAGCCCGCAGACTTGTTGATGGTCATGCAAGCGTTTGAAAATGATAAATCATCTGTCACGGCCTGCCAGATTAGGACTTGGACCAGCCAAGATCCTCTGCTGTCCCGAGTAAAAAACTGTGTACTGCATGGGAGCTGGGCCAGCATCCCCGTTGAAATGCAAGAGCCAATCAAGCCATTCCAGCAGTGAAAGGACGAGCTGTTATTCAGGCAGACTGCCTATTGTGGGGTAACCGTGTAGTGCTACCAAAAAAGGGCAGGGAGATGGTCATCTCGGATCTCCACAAAAATAAGAACATAAGAATTAGGAACAGGAGTAGGCCATCTAGCCCCTCGAGCCTGCTCCGCCATTCAATAAGATTATGGCTGATCTGGCCGTGGACTCAGCTCCACTTATCCGCCCGCTCCCCGTAACCCTTAATTCCCTTATTGGTTAAAAATCTATCCTTCTGTGACTTGAATACATTCAATGAGCTAGCCTCAACTGCTTCCTTGGGCAGAGAATTCCACAGATTTACAACCCTCTGGGAGAAGAAATTCCTTCTCAACTCGGTTTTAAATTGGCTCCCCCGTATTTTGAGGCTGTGCCCCCTAGTTCTAGTCTCCCCGACCAGTGGAAACAACCTCTCTGCCTCTATCTTGTCTATCCCTTTCATTATTTTAAATGTTTCTATAAGATCATCCCTCATCCTTCTGAACTCCTATGAGTAAAGACCCAGTCTACTCAATCTATCATCATAAGGTAACCCTCTCATCTCCGGAATCAGCCTTGTGAATCGTCTCTGTATCCCCTCCAAAGCCAGTATATCCTTCCTGAAGTAAGGTGACCAAAACTGCACGCAGTACTACAGGTCCGGCCTCACCAATACCCTATACAGTTGCAGCAGGACCTCCCTGCTTTTGTACTCCATCCCTCTCGCAATGAAGGCCAACATTCCATTCAACTTCCTGATTACCTGCTGCACCTGCAAACTAACTTTTTGGGATTCATGCACAAGGACCCCTAGGTCCCTCTGCATCTCAGCATGTTGTAATTTCTCCCCATTCAAATAATATTCCCTTTTACTGTTTTTTTCCCAAGGTGGATGACCTCACACTTTCCGACATTGTATTCCATCTGCGAAACCTTCGCCCATTCGCTTAACCTATCCAAATCTCTTTGCAGCCTCTCTGTGTCCTCTACACAACCCACTTTTCCACTAATCTTTGTGTCATCTGCAAATTTTGTTACACTACACTCTGTCCCCTCTTCCAGGTCATCTATGTATATTGTAAACAGTTGTGGTCCCAGCACCGATCCCTGTGGCACACGACTAACCACCGATTTCCAACCAGAAAAGGACCTATTTATCCTGACTCTCTGCTTTCTGTTAGCCAGCCAATTCTCTATCCATGCTAATACATTTCCTCTGACTCCACGTACCTCTATCTTCTGCAGTAACCTTTTGTGTGGCACCTTATCGAATGCCTTTTGAAAATCTAAATACACCACATCCATTGGTATACCTCTATCCACCATGCTCGTTATATCCTCAAAGAATTCTAGTAAATTAGTTAAACATGATTTCCCCTTCATGAATCCATGCTGCGTCTGCTTGATTGCACTATTCCTATCTAGATGTCCTGTTATTTCTTCCTTAATGATAGTTTCAAGCATTTTCCCCACTACAGATGGTAAACTAACCGGCCTATAGTTACCTGCCTTTTGACTGCCCCCTTTTTTAAACGGAAGCGTTACATTAGCTGCTTTCCAATCCGCTGGTACCTCCCCAGAGTCCAGAGAATTTTGGGAGATTATAACGAATGCAACTGCTATAACTTCCGCCATCTCTTTTAATACCCTGGGATGCATTTCATCAGGACCAGGGGACTTGTCTACCTTGAGTCCCATTACCCTGTCCAGCACTACCCCACTAGTGATAGTGATTGTCTCAAGGTCCTCCCTTACCACATTCCCGTGACCAGCAATTTTTGCATGGTTTTTGTGTCTTCCACTGTGAAAACCGGAGCAAAATCATTGTTTAAGGTCTCAGCCATTTCCACATTTCCCATTATTAAATCCCCCTTCTCATCTTCTAAGGGACCAACATTTACTTTAGTCACTCTCTTCCGTTTTATATATCTGCAAAAGCTTTTACTATCTGTTTTTATGTTTTGCACAAGTTTACCTTCGAAATCTATCTTTCCTTTCTTTATTGCTTTTTTAGTCATTCTTTGCTGTTGTTTAAAATTTTCCCAATCCTCTAGTTTCCCACTAAACTTGGCCACCTTATACGCATTGGTCTTTGGTTTGATACTCTCCTTTATTTCCTTGGTTATCCACGGCTGGTTATCCCTTCTCTTACCTTCTTTTTCACTGAAATATATTTTTGTTGTGCACTATGAAAGAGCTCCTTAAAAGTCCTCCACCGTTCCTCAATTGTGCCACCGTTTAATCTGTGTTTCCAGTCTACTTTAGCCAACTCTGCCCTCATCCCACTGTAGTCCCCTTTGTTTAAGCATAGTACGCTCATTTCTGACACAACTTCCTCACCCTCAATCTGTATTACAAATTCAACCATACTGTGATCACTCATTCCGAGAGGATCTTTTACTTGGAGATCGTTTATTTTTCCTGTCTCATTACACAGGACCAGATCTAAGATAGCTTGCTCCCTTGTAGGTTCTGTTACATACTGTTCGAAGAAACAATCCCGTATGCATTCTATGAATTCCTCCTCCAGGCTACCCCGTACAATTTGATTTGACCAATCGATATGTAGGTTAAAATCCCCCATGACTACTGCCGTTCCTTTTTCACATGTTTCCATTATTCCCTTGATTATTGCCCGCCCCACCATGAAGTTATTATTTGGGGGCCTATAAACTACACCCACCAGTGACTTTTTCCCCTTACTATCTCTAATCTCCACCCACAATGATTCAACATTTTGTTCATTTGAGCCAATATCGTCTCTCACAACTGCCCTGATATCATCCTTTATTAACAGAGCTACCCCACCTCCTTTCCCTTCTTGTCTATCTTTCCAAATCGTCAGATACCCCTGTATGTTTAATTCCCAGTCTTGGCCACCCTGCAACCATGTTTCTGTAATGGCCACCAAATCATACCCATTTGTAATGATTTGTGCCGTCAACTCATTTATTTTATTTCGAATGCTGCGTGCATTTAGGTGGAGTGTTTTAATCCTAGTTTTTAAACCATGATTTTTAGTTTTAACCCCTCCTGCAGCCCCTTTATATTCAGTGGCCCTTTTTGTTTTTTGCCTTGGGTTTCTCTGCCCTCCACTTTTCCTCATCTCCTTTCTGTCTTTTGCTTTTGTCTCCTTTTTGTTTCCCTCTGTCTCCCTGCATTGGTTCCCATCCCCCTGCCATATTAGCGTAACCCCTCCCCAACAGCACTAGCAAACACTCCCCCTAGGGCATTGGTTCCAGTCCTGCCCAGGTGCAGACCGCCCGGTTTGTACTGGTCCCACCTCCCCAAGAACCGGTTCCAATGCCCCAGGAATTTGAATCCCTCCCTGCTGCACCACTGCTCAAGCCACGTATTCATCTGCGCTATCCTGCGATTCCTACTCTGACTAGCACGTGGCACTGGTAGCAATCCCGAGATTACTACTTTTGAGGTGCTAATTTCGCTCCTAGCTCCTTAAATTCGTCTCGTAGGACCTCATCCCTTTTTTTACCTATGTCGTTGGTCCCAATGTGCATCACGACAACTGGCTGTTCTCCCTCCCTTTTTAGAATGTCCTGCACCCGCTCCGAGACATCCTTGACCCTTGCACCAGGGAGGCAACATACCATCCTGGAGTATTGGTTGCGGCTGCAGAAACGCCTATCTATTCCCCTTACAATTGAATCCCCTATCACTATCGCTCTCCCACTCTTTTTCCTGCCCTCCTGTGCAACGGAGCCAGCCACGGTGTCATGAACTTGGCTGCTGCTGCCCTCCCCTGATGAGTCATCCCCCTCAACAGTACTCAAAGCAGTGTATCTGTTTTGCAGGGGGATGACCGCAGGGGACCCCTGCTCTACCTTCCTTGCACTGCTCTTCCTGTTGGTCTTCCATTCCCTAGCTGGCTGTGGACACTTCACCTGCGGTAAGACCAACTCGTTACACGTGCTACTCACGTCATTCTCAGCATCGTGGATGCTCCAGAGTGAATCCACCCTCAGCTCCAATTCCGCAACGCGGTCCGTCAGGAGCTGGAGGCGGATACACTTCCCGCACACGTAGTCGTCAGGGACACCGGAAGTGTCCCTGAGTTCCCACATGGTACAGGAGGAGCATATCACGTGACCGAGCTCTCCTGCCATGACTTAACCCTTAGATACCCTTAACTTGACAACAACAATGTTAACAGGTTACTTACTGATATAAAAAAAAAGAAAAGCTACTCACCAATCACCAGCCAATCACTTACCCCCTTGGCTGTGACATCACCTTTTGATTTCTTTCTACTTCTTTTTTGCCTTCTCTCCCCGCTGCAGCTGCACAAGCTCCGTCTCTCCACGCACCTGGGCCTTTATAGGCCTCACCAACGCCACGCACTCCCGCCTCTCGGACTGCCGCCGTCTCTCCACGCACCTGGGCCTTTATAGGCCTCACCAACGCCACGCACTCCCGCCTCTCGGACTGCCGCCGTCTCTCCACGCACCTGGGCCTTTATAGGCCTCACCAACGCCACGCACTCCCGCCTCTCGGACTGCCGCCGCCTCTCGCTGCCGCTGTGCCTTTATAGGCCTCACCAACACCACGAACTCCCGCCTCTCGGACTGCCGCCGCCTCTCGCTGCCGCTGTGCCTTTATAGGCCTCACCAACTACGAACTCCCGCCTCTCGGACAGCCAGATCCCACGTGTGGTGGCCCGGTATCGACTCTGACTTAGAGTCCTGTGTACGGCAATGCAGCGTATGTGCTCAGTTGAGCAACGCGCCCAGAGAGCCACTACTAAGTTTGTGGTCCTGGCCCTCCAGACCATGGTCCAGGATCCATGTCGACTATGCGGGACCGATTCTCGGTAAAATGTTCCTGGTGGTGGTGGATGCTTTTTCAAAATGGATTGAATGTGAAATAATGTCGGGAAGCACCGCCACCGCCACCATTGAAAGCCTGAGGGCCATGTTTGCCACCCACGGCCTGCCTGACATACTGGTCAGTGACAATAGGCCATGTTTCAGCAATGCCGAATTTAAAAAATTCATGACCCGCAATGGGATCAAACATGTCACCTCGGCCCCGTTTAAACTAACCTCCAATGCGCAGGCAGAGCGGGCAGTACAAACCATCAATCAGAGTCTTAAACGAGTCACAGAAGGCTCAGTCCAAACCCACCTGTCCCGAGTACTGCTCAGCTACCGCACGAGACCCCACTCGCTCACAGAGGTGCCCCCGGCTGAGCTACTCATGAAAAGGACACTTAAAACCAGACTCTCACTGGTTCACCCCAACCTGTATGATCAGGTAGAGAGCAGGCAGCAACAACAAAATGTAATCGGTGGTTGTGCCACTGTGTCACGGGAAATTGATCTGAATGACCCTGTGTATGTGATAAACTATGGACATGGTCCCAAATGGATCGCGGGCACGGTGATAGCTAAAGAAAGGAATAGGGTGTTTGTAGTCAAACTAGACAATGGACAAATTTGCAGAAAGCACCTGGACCAAACGAGGCTGTGGTTCACAGACCCACACCCAAAAGATCAACGACACCACGCCGGACCAGAGAATCGAACCCATCACGCCCAACAGCCCAGCAAGGCCAGGCTCACCCAGCAGCTCTGCAGGGCCAACAACACGCCAGCCCAGCGAGGGCACAGCCAACACACCAGAACAGACATTTGTACCGAGACGGTCCACCAGGGAAAGAAAGGCTCCCGACCGCCTCACCTTGTAAATAATTTTCACTTTGACTTTGCAGGGTGGAGTGATATTGTGTATCTGTAAAGCATGCACTCCCATATTCCGCCACCAGGGAGCTCATCCCCTGAAGTCCCAAGGGATTCCAGCATCCCTTGGGAGCACTGTATATAAGCCGGCCCCTAAGGCCTGTTCCTCACTCTGGAGTGTCTTATTAAAGACTGAGGTCACTGTTACTTTAACCTCCCTGTGTGCAGCCTCATCTTTGTTAGGAACACAATAGTTTTCTTTGGAACAGTGGAGGCTGAAGGGAGACCTTATTGAGGTGTATAAAATTATGAGGGGTCTTGATAAGGTGGATAGGAAGGATCTATTTCCCTTAGCAGAGAGGTCAACAACCAGTGGGCATAGAATTAAAGTGATTGGTAGAAGGTTTAGAGGGGATTTGAGGAGAAATGCTTTCACCCAGATGGTGGTGGGGGTCTGGAACTCACTGCCTGAAAGGGTGGTAGAGGCAGAAACCCTCACCACATTTAAAAAGTACATGGATATGCATTGGAAGTGCCATAACCTTCAGGGCTACGGACCGAGCTGGAAAGTGGGATTAGGCTGGATAGCTCGTTGTCGGCCGGCGTGAACAAGATGGCCTTCTTCCATGCTGTAAATTTCTATGATTCTATGATTCTATGAAAACAAAGAGTCGGAAAAAGCTGGTCATTTTCGGGACAACAGTGTAACTAGTGGAGTGCCGCAAGGGTCAGTGCTCGGTCCTCAGCTATTTACAATCTTCGGTTGATTTTAAGTTAAGACTTTAACCTTGTTTATATATTTTATGTATAATGTGAAGGGTAGGGTTTCAAGTTCCCTTAACAAAACGGCTGGTGAAGATAATGAATGGAAGTTATGTGTTAACGTAAACATTTTGCTATGTCGTAAAGACTGGTTGAGGCGACAAAGCTCTGTTTGGGCCTCATCGTTCAAAGGATTAGGCTTTGTATTGAGGGAATAGGGACAAGATAGATGAAACATTTTCCACAGGAAGAAACCCTGGGTAAGTATAAACAGAGCTATATCAAAGGAATTCTACAGAAAAGCAACTTCAATAAAGTATAACTAATAATATATGGCCAGAATCGTAAGACATGACTAAGGCGGGTTCTTGAAATGATAATCGAGACAAAGAACGAGGGTCTAGACTTTCCACATTTGTGCAGATCGCCAAAAATTGGGCGTTATTTCCAGCGTGGGTGTGGACTAAGCTACCCGCCCGCTCCCCGTAACCTTTAATTCCCTTATTGGTTAAAAATCTATCTATCTGTGATTTGAATACATTCAATGAGCTAGCCTCAACTGTTTCCTTGGGCAGAGAATTCCACAGATTCACAACCCTCTGGGAGAAGAAATTCCTTCTCAACTCGGTTTTAAATTGGCTCCCCCGTATTTTGAGGCTGTGCCCCCTAGTTCTAGTCTCCCCGACCAGTGGAAACAACCTCTCTGCCTCGACCTTGTCTATCCCTTTCATTATTTTAAATGTTTCTATAAGATCACCCCTCATCCTTCTGAACTCCAATGAGTAAAGACCCAGTCTACTCAATCTATAATCATAAGGTAACCCCCTCATCTCCGGAATCAACCTAGTGAATCGTCTCTGTACCCCCTCCAGAGCGAGTATATCCTTCCTTTAGTAAGGTGACCAAAACTGCACACAGTACTCCAAGTGCGCTCTCACCAATACCCTGTACAGTTGCAGCAGGACCTCCCTGCTTTTGTACTCCATCCCTCTCGCAATGAAGGCCAACATTCCATTCGCCTTCCTGATTACCTGCTGCACCTGCAAACTAACTTTTTGGGATTCATGCACAAGGACCCCCAGGTCCCTCTGCACCTCAGCATGTTGTAATTTCTCCCCATTCAAATAATATTCCCTTTTACCGCTTTTTTTCCCAAGGTGGATGACCTCACACTTTCTGACATTGTATTCCATCTGCGAAACCTTAGCCCATTTGCTTAACCTATCCAAATCTCTTTGCAGCCTCTCTGTGTCCTCTAGACAACCCACTTTCCCACTAATCTTTGTGTCATCTGCAAATTTTGTTACACTACACTCTGTCCCCTCTTCCAGGTCATCTATGTATATTGTAAACAGTTGTGGTCCCAGCACCGATCCCTGTGGCACACGACTAACCACCGATTTCCAACCAGAAAAGGACCCATTTATCCTGACTCTCTGCTTTCTGTTAGCCAGCCAATTCTCTATCCATGCTAATACATTTCCTCTGACTCCGCGTACCTCTATCTTCTGCAGTAACCTTTTGTGTGGCACCTTATCGAATGCCTTTTGGAAATCTAAATACACCACATCCATCGGTACACCTCTATCCACCATGCTCGTTATATCCTCAAAGAATTCCAGTAAATTAGTTAAACATGATTTCCCCTTCATGAATCCATGCTGCGTCTGCTTGATTGCACTATTCCTATCTAGATGTCCCGCTATTTCTTCCTTAATGATAGTTTCAAGAATTTTCCCCACTACAGATGTTAAACTAACCGGCCTATAGTTACCTGTCTTTTGTCTGCCCCCTTTTTTAAACAGAGGCATTACATTAGCTGCTTTCCAATCCACTGGTACCTTCCCAGAGTCCAGAAAATTTTGGGAGATTATAACGAATGCATCTGCTATAACTTCCGCTATCTCTTTTAATACCCTGGGATGCATTTCATCAGGACCAGGGGACTTGTCTACCTTGAGTCCCATTAGCCTGTCCAGCAATACTCCCCCTAGTGATAGTGATTGTCTCAAGGTCCTCCCTTCCCACATTCCTGTGACCAACAATTTTTGGCATGGTTTTTGTGTCTTCCACTGTGAATTTCGAAGCAAAATAATTGTTTACGGTCTCAGCCATTTCCACATTTCCCATTATTAAATCCCCCTTCTCATCTTCTAAGGGACCAACATTTACTTTAGTCACTCTTTTCCGTTTTATATATCTGTAAAAGCTTTTACTATCTGTTTTTATGTTTTGCGCAAGTTTACCTTCGTAATCTATCTTTCCTTTCTTTATTGCTTTCTTAGTCATTCTTTGCTGTTGTTTAAAATTTTCCCAATCTTCTAGTTTCCCACTAACCTTGGCCACCTTATACGCATTGGTCTTTAATTTGATACTCTCCTTTATTTCCTTCGTTATCTACGGCTGGTTATCCCTTCTCTTACCACCCTTCTTTTTCACTGAAATATATTTTTGTTGCGCACTATGAAAGAGCTCCTTAAAAGTCCTCCACTGTTCCTCAATTGTGCCACCGTTTAGTCTGTGTTTCCAGTCTACTTTAGCCAACTCTGCCCTCACCCCACTGTAGTCCCCTTTGTTTAAGCATAGTACGCTTGTTTCTGACACAACTTCCTCACCCTCAATCTATATTACAAATTCAACCATACTGTGATCACTCATTCTAAGAGGATCTTTTACTAGGAGATCATTTATTTTTCCTGTCTCATTACACAGGACCAGATCTAAGATAGCTTGCTCCCTTGTAGGTTCTGTTACATACTGTTCTAAGAAACAATCCCGTATGCATTCTATGAATTCCTCCTTCAGGCTACCCCGTGCGATTTGATTTGATCAATCGATATGTAGGTTAAAAGCTTAGTCCAAGGCCAGATCAGCCATAATCTTGTTGAATGGTGGAGCAGGCTCGAGGGGCTAGATGGCCTACTCCTGTTCCTAATTCTTATGTTCTTATGTTCTTCTGTAAATATGGGTTTTGAGATCGCCGAATTATCGGCCATTTCCAAAACCCTAATTTGCCATTTTTTAAATGGGCGTTACCACGAGCGATCTGAAATGGGCGTTAGAGTTAAATTATTTTGACCTACTGCCATAAAATGTTGCCGTCCATAGCAACAGCATGGCAACGCTTGTTTCCTATGTTTCCGAAAATCAGGGGTCATCATTACATGCGCAGAAGAGGAGACAGAGAGAGGGAGCAGAGAGGAACTGAAAGCATGTGTGGATCTGGTGTGTGCTTGTTTGATTGTTTTGGAAGGTCGGAGGGAGATTTTCGACCAGCAGAAAGAAGCCTGAGCAAAAATTAAGATGTTCCCATCAAGATATTTGCAGAAATTTGGTTGTTACAATGGAAGGGTTGGAGGAGGTGACACAGCACGCTGTTGAGGTGGGAGAGGAACAATTGGGAGGATGAAAAGGAGCGAGGAGATTCTCGGACGAGGCAAATGCCTTCCTCCTGCAGGAAGTTGAGTCACGCGGGGGTCAATTCACCCAGGGTGGTTTTGGGAAGCCTACCCAAAGGCCTACCAGAAGATACGGGCCGACATAGCCGAGGTAGTCTTGTCAGCGACCAACGAGGTGCGTGAGGGCAACTAGTGCCGAAAGTGCTGGAACGACTTTGTTAGATCCGCCAGAGTAAGTATTACATTTATTTACATGTACTTATATATTTATATAATTTGATAAGTGTAATGAGTGATTAAAATCAGTTGTAGTGTCTTGCAATTATACCGGGAATGTTGTAGTCAAAGCCTGCGTTCATGGTTTACGTCTTTTGGTAAAGAATGATAAGTTTCATAATAATCATGATTACATCTGTCGGTTATGTGTTGTATCAGTCTCTGTGACCATACCTAGCAAGATATCACACAATGATCTCATGCCATGTCGTGCTGTTGTTACCTTTTACAGAAGAAGCTTTCCAAGAATAGGGCCAAGCAGAGGTGAACGGGTGGCGGGCCACCAGTCGTCATCGACCTCACCGACATCGAGGAGCGGGTGCTGGCACTATCCCCGATCGGCCACGCATGCAGCAGCAGAACCTGATGTGATGCCCCATAAGTAAAGTATACACCATTGCATGATGTAAAGTCAATAGATGCCACACACACCCATATCCGACCAATAATATATGATAGATGATTGATAAAAGTATTCTCTAAATAATGATGGCCTCATGAGAATCATTGCAATGCAGAATTTGGTCATGGTCATGAAATGTGATGTCTGTGATGATTTTGATGGTGGTGGTGCTTTTGTCATGCATATGCTGTGTGTAGCGCTGGAATCACCTTGTGACCCTAGCACCCCCTTCTCCTCTAATAACCTAATTTGTGTTTTGCAGCTCAGCCAGCAGTGTGGCCCCAGGCAATACCACCGAAGCCAGAAGCTGTGGGCGCGGGGCCGGATTCGCCGGGCGATCGGACATCTTGTGCTGATGAGCACCAATTCTCACCCGTGGATCTGCTGGGTCCGTTCTCCAAGGATGGCAGTGTGGACTTTGAAGAGACTGCATCGCCAGGTTCCATAACGCATTCCACCCCAACACCATCGAGTGCTCATTCGACCATTCCCACCTCCATCGTGGAGGTGCCGGGCCCAAACACTCACCACAGGGCACCCGAGGTGTCTGCAGGATGATGCCGACCAAGCGGAGGTTGGTTAGACGCGGTAGGTCTGCTCCACGAGTGGCAGGTCTGAGCAGGGACATGGTAGACTTGTCCAGGAGGAGTGTTGACATAGGTCAGCAGATCTTACAGACAATGAGGGGCATATCCCACCAGCTGGCCAGCATGTCCGCCACCATGATGGAGTATATGCCATGGATGGCGGAGGCCTCCCAGTGGTCCTGGAGCGTGACACTGCACCCCAAGGTGCCACACCCTCATTGCCTACGACACATGACAGCCAGGAAGAATATCTTGCTTCTGGCTCAGAGCACATTTCCACCTCGGGAACATCCTCTCCCATATCCATCCAACCACCGGTTCTGCCATCATCCCTCCCAATGAAACAGCGCCTGAGGAGCTCCTCGGCCAGGCGGCGTGGAGTCAGGAGGGGATGGGGTAGAGGTGGGGAGAAGCGGGGTGGGAAGGAAAGTGAGGTGCATGGCCGCAGATGATGGCTTGGTAATATTTCCATGTTGTTGTAGAAATTTTGTTGAGAGGTGTGGTGTCTCTGCACCTTGTTACAAACTCACACGAGGCATGTATATATCAGACACGGTCACTCTGTGACCTTCACTTTATTCCCAGGACCAAGGAGTGCTGACCCTGGGTGGGACCTCCCCTTTTATACCTGGAAACCCAGGTGAGGAATGTCTCCCGAAAACTCACCCTCTGTCGTCAGGGTGTACATTTCAAGGGTACATAACTATTGTCATTGCAAGATGGTGAAATACCTCCCCCCTTGAGTCTTTTAGTTTCAGAGGATAAGTCTATCGGGTGGTCGACGCTCTCTCGTGGAGCGCCGCAGTTGTGGTTCTGGTGGCTGAGCTTCAGCACGCGTCTCTGTCACTTGAGGTGATTCCGGCCTGTCTGGGCTGGCCTCAGGGACTGTGCTTGCTGAGGGCTGTCTTTGTTGCTCGTACGCTGGCAGTGGTGAGGGTGCTATCTCATCATGCTCTTCTTGCGGTTCCTCTGTGTCTATGCTGAACCTTGTCTTTACTTGGTCCAAGTGTTTGCGGCATATCTGCCCATTGTTTAGTCGGACCACCATGACCCTGTTTCCTTCTTTGCCCTCAAGCCATTTGGGTCCCAAAGCATGGTTAAGAACAAATACCGGGTCATCTATTTCTATACACCTCCCCCTTGAGCCTCGATCATATAGCTCGGTTTCGGACTGGCGCTTGCCCTCAACAATGTCTGCCACATCTGGGTAAATGAGGAACAGCCGCGTCTTGAGCATGCGTTTCATGAGGAGTTCCGCTGGCGGGACTCCCGTGAGCGAGTGCAGCCGGGACCTGTAGGCCAGCAGGAGGCGCGATAGGCAGTACTGAAGGGAGGGTCCTTGGATGCATAGCATGCCCTGCTTTATGACTTGGACCGCCCATTCCGCCTGGCCATTGGAAGCCGGCTTGAACGGCGCTGTCCGGACATGCTTGATTCCATTGCCCGACATAAACTCCTGGAATTCATGGCTCGTAAAACACGGGCCATTGTCGCTGACCAGGATGTCGGCAAGCCGTGGGTCGTGAAAACCACACGCAGACTCTCCACTGTGATGGATGCCGTGCACGAGTTCAATATGATGCACTCGATCCACTCGAGTGTGCATCGACTACGATCAGGAACATTTTCCCCATGAACCGGGCCCGCATAGTCTACGTGAATACGTGACCATGGCCTGGTGGGCCAGGGCCAAGGGCTGAGTGGAGCCTCCTTGGGGGCATTGCCCAGCTGGGCACACGTCGTGCACCTACGAACCCAGTGTTCCAGGTCTGAGTCAATCCCCGGCCACCATACATGTGACCGGGCAATTGCCTTCATTAACACGATGCCAGGGTGCTTGCTGTGGAGTTCCCTGATGAACACTTCCCTTCCTTTCTGGGGCATGACTACCCGGCTGCCCCACAACAGGCAGTCGGCTTGAATGGAGAGTTTATCCATCCATCTGAAACGGCCTGACTTCCTCGGGGCACGCCTTGTGTGCGGGCACCCAATTCTCAGTCAGGACACATTTCTTTATCATGGATAGGAGGGGATCCCTGTTGGTCCAGAGTTTGATCAGTCAGGCTGTGATGGGGGAGCCCGCAGTGTCAAAAGCCTCAACGGCCATGACCATCTCAGCGCTCTGCTCCGACGCCCCCTTTGTGGTGGCCAGTGGGAGCCTGCTGAGTGCGTCAGCGCAATTTTTGGTGCCTGGCCGGTGCCGTATGGTTTAGTCATACGCAGCCAGCGTGAGGGCCCATCGCTGTATGCGAGATGACGCGTTAGTGTTGACAGCCTTGCTGTCGGACAACAGGGATGTTAACGGCTTGTGTTCTGTCTCTAGCTCGAACTATCTACCGAAAAGGTACTGGTGCATGTTTTTCACACCGTACACACAAGCGAGTGCCTCCTTCTCGACCATGCCGTATCCACGCTCTGCCTGGGAGAGTGACTTGGAGGTGTAAGCCACCGGTTGGAGTTGGCCGTCATCGTTACCCTGCTGCAACACACACCCAACCCCGTAGGATGATGCATCGCATGTTAAAACCAGTTTTTTACAGGGGTCATACAAAGTCAACAGTTTGTTGGAACACAGCAGGTTCCTCGCCTTGTTAAAAGCCCGTTCTTGACAATCCCCCCAAAGCCATTCACAACCTTTACGGAGAAACATGTGTAACGGCTCCAACAATGTGCTTAAGTTCAGAAAGTTCCCAAAATAGTTCAAAAGTCCCAGGAATGATCGCAACTCCGACATGTTGCCGGGCCTGGGCGCCCAGCAAATGGCCTCAGTTTTTGATTCAGTGGGCCGGATCCTGTCTGCGGCAACCCTCCTGCCCAGGAACTCGACCTCTGGGGCCAAAAACACGCATTTGGCCTTTTCCAGCCGCAAGCCGACCCGATCCAATCGGCATAGCACCTCCTCCAGGTTGCAGAGGTGTTCCTCGGTGTCTCGACCCATTATAAGCATGTCTTCTTGGAATACGACCGTTCCAGGGATGGACTTGAGCAAGCTTTCCGTGTTGCGCTGAAAGATAGCCGCTGCCGAACGAATACCAAACGGGCACCTGTTGTAGACAAATAATCCTTTGTGCGAGGTGATGGTGGTCAGCAGCTTGGAATCTTCCGCCAGTTCCTGAGTCATGTAGGCCGAAGTGAGGTCCAGCTTCGTGAACAGCTTGCCACCTGCCAGCGTGGCAAAGAGGTCCTCCGCTCTCAGAAGCGGGTATTGGTCTTGCAGCGACACTCGGTTGATGGTGGCTTTGTAGTCGCCACAAATCCTAACCGAGCCATCTACTTTGAGGACAGGAACGATGGGACTTGCCCAGTCGCTGAATTCAACAGGCGAAATTATGCCCTCTCTGAGCAGCCTGTCCAGTTCACTTTCAATTTTCTCACACATCATGTACGGCACCGCTCTGGCTTTGTGGTACACTGGTCTGGTGTCCGGAGTGATGTGTATCACTACTTTAGTGCCCTTGAACGTTCCGACACCAGGCTGAAAGCGTGCCTCGAATTTTTGCAATACCTGCGAGCATGAACTTCGCTCCACAGATGAAATGGTGTGCACATCCCCCCATTTTCAATTCATCTCAGCTAGCCAACTCCTCCCGAAAAGCACGGGGCCTTTTCCCGGAACCATCCAGAGTGGCAGCCGGTTCTGTAATCCATTATGCGTTACCACCAAGTTTGCACTGCCCAGCACTGGTATTATCTCTTTGGTGTACGCACATAGCTGCGTCTCAATACGTTCAAGTTTGGGCCTGCTAGCTCTGTGTGGCCAAAATCTCTCAAATTGTTGGGCGCTTATGAATGACTGGCTCGCTCCAGTATCCAGCTCCATGTGCACCGGGGATGCCATTCAGTAAGACTTTCATCATCATGGGTGGCGTTTTAGTGTATGAGCTGTGGACGTCAGCCACAGGAACTCTCTGAACTTCAGCATCCATGATTGTTCCCCAGGCCTCATCCTGCATTTCAGACCCCTCGTCTGGTTCCTCTGTTTTGCAGACTAGCCTCAATACTGCCTTTTTGCACATCCTGGTCAAGTGTCCACTGACATTACAAATTCTACAGGTATAAAGTTGGAACCTGCAGCTTTTGGCAGTGTGTCTACCCCCACACCTCCAGCATGAGCTGAGATTGCTGTTAACAAAAGGACTATTCCCAGGTATTCCTCTCTGATGGCCCGTTTGGCTGTTTCTAAGCACTCTGATGAAGGATGTTATTGGTCCCATCACAGGATGTATTGTTTCTCGTGAAGGTGTGAATTGCCGATCCTCTTTCCATTGTCCCTGTTGCGGGCCCACCCTGGAGCTTGTTGCTGCCTGGGTGGTGTCGAATTGCCCTTGCCTGCCTGCGGGATTCTGTATCACTTTTACAACATTAACTCCCTGTTTCATCGCAATGTTAAAACCTGGGCTGCGTGCGTAAATTAGCTTGGTCTCTTCTTCCCCTGTCATAAAGGTCTGAGCTATCAATGCCGCTCCTTCTAAAGTCAAGTCCTTAGTCTTTATGAGCTTCCTGAAAATGCCGGCATGATTAATGCCCTCGATGAAAAAGTCCCTTAACATCTCCCCCCTGCAGGCATCAGAGAACTTAGAGACTGGCCAAACGCCGCAGTTCCGCCACGAAGTCCGAGACGTTTTGACCTGACGCCGGTGAGAGTAGAACCGGTGCCGGGCCATGTGTATGCTACTTGCCGGCTTGAGATGCTCACTGATCAGCTGGCTGAGCTCTTCGAAGGACTTGTCCGCTGGCTTTTGGGGTGCGAGCAGGTCTTTCATCAGCGCATACGTCTGTGGACCACAGCTGGTCAGTAGATGCGCCCTCCGCTTGTCAGCCGCTGTCTCTTCCAGCCAGTCCTTTGTGACAAAGCTCTGCTAGAGTCTTTCCACAAAGTCGTCCCAGTCCTCACCCACACAGTAGCATTCCTCTATGCCACCGCTGGCCATCCTTGTGGTTCGGTGATTCCCATTTCTCGTCGCCAAATATGGTGTCTCTGCATCTTGTTACAAACTCACACGAGGCATGTATATATCAGACATGGTCACTCTGTGACCTTCACTTTATTCCCAGGACCAAGGAGTGCTGACCCTGTGTGGGACCTCCCCTTTTATACCTGGAAACCCAGGTGAGGAGTGTCTCCCGCAAGCTCACCCCCTGTGGTCAGGGTGTGCATTTCAAGGGTACATGTACAGTGTGCATGAGTTACAGTTACATAACTATTGTCATTGCAAGATGGTGAAATAAATGTCAAGAGGTTTGGGGGAAGGGGAGAGGGGGGCTACCTTGTTGGTTTGCATTTGTGTTTTGTGGAAATTTTGTGGAAATAACTCTCCCCTCCCCCATGGTCCAGTGGGTTAGCAGTCTTTCCTTTTAAAAATTAGAATCTGTCCTAGACAATTAAGTTGAAAATATTGTTTCTTTCCCCATTATAAATATCTTGTGTGAATTTGATTTTGTCAGCCTTAACTCAGTTTGTGGTGAGTGTGGATTAACAGCATTAAATGGTTTGATACTAAAGTTGGATGTCTCACGCAGAAAATGAAGATGACTGGCATAGGGACTGTTGTTTCAAGTTTGGTGTTAAAGCACATTGTTGGGACAGAATAGAGAGAGATATATGCTGCATCGGGCAATGCTATAACTATCCTGGAAATGCTTTGTGCTGTGATAGAGAATTCAAACAAGCAGGCTGTGAGAAAGCACAGACCCCCCCAGTCAGAGCTGCTACATGAGTGGAAGCATGTTGCATTAAGTCATCAATTAACTTGACATTTCAGGACCTTTGGCAGCGAGCCAATTAAAGGTTAACTGTATATCAATTGAGCCAATAAGGTCAAAGAAGGCGAGTTCTTTTCTGTAAATTGATCAGGTATAAGAACAGCCATTTTGGCCATGTGTTCTCAGAAGGACAAAGGAACTGGCAATCAGCCAGAAGCTTGTTGCTGCTGCCAGAATAAAATTACATTAAACCTACAACCGGAGTTTGCATTTCATTGAAAATTAAGAGATCTAACATGCTGACAAAGTAGAAAAGTGTTTAATTTCCTAGCACGGACCTCATCAGGATGAACACACAAATATCAAAAAATAACATTCTGACGTAAATGGTTACAGATTTCAGTGGTGTAATTTATCCAATGCACAACAGGATGAACTGAAATGTGCAATTAAAGGCTGAAATTGCAAAGCTGCAATACAGGCTCAGAGCCTCATAATTCATTCTGCACCATCACTGGCCATCAGTTTTATCACTAAATGAAAAGAAGGGTGAGAAAGGATCCTCAGGCCCATGAATGCTCATTCACTACATTAGATGTTGCAACCATGTGCACTGTCCTTCCTAACTGCTGGTTTGCTAACACCAAACGGGCACTTCGCTGAGCTTCGTCAGTTGCGAGAGGGCAGCAAATCAGCTCGGTGGGTCGGACCTGGGGAGGGGAGCCGATCATGGAGGAGGACTTCACACGTGTCGGCAGCTGGTCACAGTCTTTCTTGTGGAGCCAGAGGATTCAAAAACTTACTGGGCCTTTTGTGGAGCGGCCACTAGCTGGCCTATTAAAGACCACTGGTTAGGCTGCTCACCGCCTGGTGCAAATGGGTGGAGCATACGCCGGGTACACTCAGCTTATTTGTATCTGAAAATTGCAAATGGAAACCTACTACCTGTCTAGGAAGGTGACTTTGACATCGGGTTGCCAAACTTCCAGGATTCTCCAAGAATTAACGATTGATTTTCTGGACACTGCCATGAGCAACCCACAAGAAAAGTTATAGTGGCATTTAAAAAAATGTAATTTGTTTCATTTTTATAAAATACTTTTGTTTATTAATTTTTGAAATATTGGTGTTATGAAAAAGGCTGTTTTAGGTGATGAGACCTCCAGAAATATGTCCAGCCAGAGTCAGCAACGTTACTTGCACCCTGCCTCCTGCTTGAAACAGGCGGTCGTTCTGCTCGCCAATTTATAGGCAAAAATTGCATCAGGCTTGTCTTGCATGTCCATGGGGCAGCAAAGGTGTCATCACTCCTAGTCTTCAATTGTGGGTCACCCATTTTTCAGGCAAGAAACGGGCGGCCAGCAATTGAAAATCATCCCCAGTAGGTCAAAGGAGCAAGAAATATTATTCAAAACAGATCAGTGATTCAAATAGTTAAAGCAAACATAAATTATTTTTTTAATTATCTTTTTTAAAAGACGTTAATCACTGTTTCACTCTTTCTTTGAATGCAACTTGAATTTTTGTGCTTTTTTCTAAAACTGATTTTGAACACATTACAAAGGAAGTTTTACCTTTCTCTGTCCAATGCTATAATCTGGCACTGGTTATAAAAGCATAATGTATTCCTACTACCCACCTATGAATTTCCTCACCCTAATGAAGACAAACAAAAGAGGCTAAAGTTAGTGCAGCCATGGTTCTTACTCAATAATTTCTTCTTCAACCAGAGCTCCTTTTTCTATGTGTGGCCTATGTGGAATCTATCTATAGCAACTTCCAATTGGGAGAGTGCAAATATTCATTGGAAATAGTTTGAAACAATGAAATAAAAATAAATCAAAAGCCAGGAAGAGATTTTAAATTGGTAAAGCTTTGTGCAAAGCAATATTTGCTCACATTGAAAAAGATTTACATTAAGCAAGTCTGAATCTATTTTTAATTGTAATAACATCAGTTTAAAATATTTATTGTTCATATATTACATAGCTTTGAGTCTTGGTCCAAAAGCATAGATACCTTACTTTCTTTCATTGTGCGTGCATCTTTTATTTGTGTCAAATTTATTTGTTTTGTCTTATAATACTGCTGTGATGTGCCTTGGGACATTTTACTATGTTAAAGGCATAAATAAATAAAAGCTGTTCTCTTATTGCTTGCTGTGCTATCAGGATGCAAAGAATTTAAGTGACTCCAGGCACTGTCACATTTTCTAGTAGGCGGAACCTCCTATGAACAGTTTGTTTGATTAGTTAAGAATCCTTTGAGCTTTTGATGAAATTGTGCATGTTCAGGATTTTAATATTCTATTTCCAATGGCGATTCTCTATTTCATTTCAAGTAAATTAGTTTGCATAAATTCACAGTAAATTGCTAAAAGTAAGCCTGCCTGAAGTTTTCCATTCATTGTAAATGTATTGGAGTCACTGAAGTTATCTTAGTGGATTATATGTTTTTTCTTTGCATTTATGATACTTTACTGTTACTATTAAAGGGCTCAATTTTCCCCAGTGATTTGTGCAGTTTTTTTTGACGCGCGCCGCTTTTTTTGGCCAAAATTTTAAAATTCAAATTTCCCCCAAGATTGTGCGCCAGCGTAACTCAGTTAGTTATGATTTTTTTAGGTTAGTTTTTTTTTGCTTGGGGGCGTAAACTGACGTCTGTGCCAGTTTTTCACTATTATGCAAGTTTGGCCAACTTACAATTCTCTGGCGTATGTGACCACTCCCAAAAAACCGTCTGGGTACTTAAGAAAAACCAGCGCACATCAAAAAATCGGTGCAGAAAGATGCCATTGTTTTTAGGCGGAGTTTTGGAGGGAGCCAATAACACATAAATATGCATCATCAAACTTACATTTTTCCAACTGAAAATGCAGAAAATGGAAGTTTCATGCAATTCTTTAAGTTTGGATTTTTTTTAAGTGCCACGCCACCACCGAAAGTCTCCAAATCGGGCTCGAGGGTCAGAGCGTTGGCCGGCAGAATCGGATACAGGGGCTCAGGGCTCGGCTTCAAAAGAAGCCCGGTGGGGGTCTGGCGGTGTGGAAGCCGAACTGAAGGGATGAGAACCCTTAAACTATCCCACTATGTATCAAAGGAAGCCCGGGGGGTGGGGGGGCGGGGGATGAGGGGGATGGAAGCCGAATTGAAGGCATGAGAAGCCTTATACTATTCAGCAAGCAGCAGCAAATGAAGCCGGCAGGGGCTGGGGGGAGGGGGGGTGGGGGGGAGTTGCAGCGGTGGGTGGGTGGAAGCCAAACTGAAGGCATGAGAAGCCTTACACTATTCAGCAAGCAGCATTAAATGAAGCCCGGGGTGGGGGGGGTAACATAGAAACATAGAAAATAGGTGCAGGAGTAGGCCATTCGGCCCTTCGAGCCTGCACCACCATTCAATAAGATCATGGCTGATCATTCCCTCAGTACCCCTTTCCTGCTTTCTCGCCATACCCCTTGATCTCTTTAGCCGTAAGGGCCATATCTAACTCCCTCTTGAACATATCCAATGAACTGGCATCAACAACTCTCTGCGGCAGGGAATTCCACAGGTTAACAACTCTCTGAGTGAAGAAGTTTCTCCTCATCTCAGTCCTAAATGGCCTACCCCTTATCCTAAGACTATGTCCCCTGGTTCTGAACTTCCCCAAGATCGGGAACATTCTTCCCGCATTTGACCTGTCCAATCCCGTCAGAATCTTATACGTTTCTATGAGATCCCCTCTCATCCTTCTAAACTCCAGTGTATAAAGGCCCAGTTGATCCAGTCTCTCCTCATATGTCAGTCCAGCCATCCCTGGAATCAGTCTGGTGAACCTCCGCTGCACTCCCTCAATAGCAAGAATGTCCTTCCTTAGATTAGGAGACCAAAACTGAACACAATATTCCAGATGAGGCCTCACCAAGGCCCTGTACAACTGCAGTAAGACCTCCCTGCCCCTATACTCAAATCCCCTAGCTATGAAGGCCAACATACCATTTGCCTTCTTCACCGCCTGCTGTACCTGCATGTCAACTTTCAATGACTGATGAACCATGACACCCAGGTCTCGTTGCACCTCCCCTTTTCCTAATCTGCTGCCATTCCGATAATATTCTGCCTTCCTGTTTTTGCCCCCAAAATGGATAACCTCACATTTATCCACATTATACTGCATCTGCCATGCATTTGCCCACTCACCTAACCTGTCCAAGTCATCCTGCAGCCTCTTAGCGTCCCCCTCACAGCTCACATCGCCATCCATCTGCAAACTTGGAGATATTACATGCAATTCCTTCATCTAAATCGTTAATGTATATTGTAAAGAGCTGGGGTCCCAGCACTGAGCCCTGCGGCATTCCACTCGTCACTGCCTGCCATTCTGAAAATGGCAGGCAATGGCAAACATTTAAAGATCACATGGATGAACTTCAGCAATTGTACATCCCTGTCTGGAGTAAAAATAAAATAGGGAAAGTGGCTCAACCGTGGCTAACAAGGGAAATTAAGGATAATGTTAAAACCAAGGAAGAGACATATAAATTGCACTGCTCTTCCTGTTGGTCACCCATCCCCTATCTGGCTGTGTACCTTTAACCTGCGGTAAGACCAACTCGCTAAACGTGCTATTCACGTCATTCTCAGCATCGTGGAAGGGATGAGAAGGGACTAATTAGCAATCTTGTTGTGCGAGGCCCCTTGGAGAAGAGTGACCATAATATGATAGAATTCTTGTAATATGGTAATATGGTAGAAAGCTTGTCCTGCCTGCCGTTTTGAGCTTCTTGCAAAGGTACAATTTAATCATGGGGGCACTACTGACAATGCCACACCTCGTGCAAGCCTTCTGCACGATGGTGCTGCAGAGTAGACAATTGATTCGACATCATCGCATGAGTAGCCTCATCACATGAGTAGTCATCACATGAATAGCCTCACAGCATGTATGATGATGAGCAGGAGGCTTTCCCCACGTCAGGTATATCGAGACAGGCGTTCATACCTGCACCTGAGTGATGTAGACTGTGTCAGAAGGCTGCATTTCTGCAAAGAAGTTGTAACTGAGATCTGTGAGTTCGTAAAAGCAGACCTGCAACTTAAAAGTGTCAGGAGGACTGCTTTGTCAGTTGAAGTGAAGGTTACAGCTGCACTTTCATACTATGCATCTGGATCGTTCCAGGTCACAACTGGGGATGTGTGCACCATTTCTCAACATGCAACACATATCTGCATTCGGCAGGTGACTGCTGCACTATATACCCGGAGGAATGACTACATAAAGTTCTCCATGACCGCCCAGGCAATGCATGAAAGGGCTGCAGGCTTCTCCAGGATTGCTGGCTTCCCAAAAGTACACGGCTGCATTGATTGTACCCACATCGCCTTGTGAGCATCTTTGGAGGATTCCGAGATGTGCAGGAACAGAAAAGGCTTCCACTCCATTAATCTGCAGCTCATGTGTGGCGACATGCATGGCATCATGTCAGTTGATGCAAGATACCCTGGGAGCACCCATGATGCATTCATCCTATGGAAGAGCGCTATATCTGCCATGTTTCAGCAGTAGCCAGAAGGGCAGAGCTGGCTGCTGGGAGACAAAAGGTACGGCCTCACGACCTGGCTCATGACGCCCCTACACGTAACCCGTACAGAAGCTGACCGGGAATACAACATGTCGCACATTGCGACGTGCAGCATAACAGAGAGGACCATTGGCATCTTGAAAGAGTGTTTCCGATGTCTGGACCATTCCGGAGGCTACTTGCAATACTCCCCTGAGATTGTCGGTCAGTTCACTGTTGTGTGCTGCATGCTGCACAACTTAGCCATCATGAGGCAGCGGCAGCTGGTAGTAGAAGACCCACCTGAGGTGAGAGTGGTTGATGAGGAGGAGAAAGATGCAGATGACGAGGAGGAGGATGAGGAAGCCATACAATTACCTGACCCGGCGCATGATAGCGGAGGAGAGTGGGCCATCGTGCCCCTTTAACGATTGCTCGAGCCTTGCGCCAGCAGCTCATCCGTGAACGCTTTGCTGCCTGAAGGCTCAGCGGCAACTATTCCACACGGACCATGTTTACTGTTTGGACCTGTTCAGTACTGTTGTGTTGTGTTAATGGAACAAATAATGGAAATGATTCAGTTATAATTTAGAATATATTTTATTCAAAAGTTTAACAAACATGTGTTTGTACTTAACTTAACTTTGAAAAAAAATTCTTGTATCAAACTTTAAAGTTTTCAGTTAAGATCACTTACAAACTTTAACATCACTTACAAACTCTAAGATCACTTCCAAACTTTTAAATTTATAAATTTACATAACTTACAAAAAACTTTTAATTTGAGAACAGTTATAACAGTAACAACAATAATAATAATAAGAAGAACAACAACAACAGTAGCAAAGAATGGCTGCACCCATCTCTCCTCCACCTTGTTCTAAGACTGCCCGCTGCGTTTTGTCTTGTTGACTCCAGCCCTGCCCGCAGGCGATGGTGCAGCGTTTCTGGGGTTGGTTCCAAGTTGATTCTTTCAAACATCTCGGGTAATGCATACTTCTTGATGGGGGTGGGGGAGGGGGTGCAGCCGGTAATGTGGAAGGCCCGGCTTGGGCCTCTTCAGAGGCTGGTCTGGGGATTGGAGTGGCAGTCAATTCTGTCAATGGGCATGGGGACTGGGTGTGTTCCCTTATTGCAGCAGCTAACCCCGACATTCCCTCCCTCATGTGCCTTGACAGTGTGTCAACTACCTGCAACATTCCCTCCCTCATGTTGAGTAACAGTGTGTCAACTACCTGCAACATTCCCTCCTTCATGTTCACTGACAGCGCATCAGCTACCTGTGATATTCCCTCCCTTATGTGCACCGACATTGTATCCGCTACCTGAGACATTCCATCACTCATGTTCCTGGACAGTGTTCCCATCTCTTGTGAGAGTGTTGTTACTTCTCCCGACAGTCATGATACCTCATCGCCCACCCCACTGATGGTGTCCAGGAGTGATCGCATAAGGTCAATGCTCTCCGCCATCAGCTGAACCACATCTGTTAGATCCTGCACCTCAGGAGAGCGCTGTTGAGCTCTCCTTCCCCTCCTCACCCTGGGTGTGCCTCGCTGCATCCCACTGGAACCCACAGTCTTGGATGGTGGAGCCCTAGGGGTGCATCCCACTCGGACACGCAGCCTCGGACTGTGGGAAACCATGGAATTTCCCGGCAACACTCGTACCACTCAGGAAAGGGGCTGGCCCCTCAATGGGCGGCACCTGCATCTCCTCCAAAGTGAGTATAACAGCGGGGGCTTCATCCATCACCTCCCCCTCCCCCTCACCCCCATGCTCGTGGTCTGGAAGGTGGGATTGGAAGATGTTCTCCTCTTCAGGCTCATCCACATCTGAATCTTCTTTTGTATCGTTAGGGTTGGCCTCAAGTTCTGCGAAATATAACAGAACAGACAAATGGTTAGCAGCAGAGGAGGGGGCATAGTGGGTGGCGTGAGTAGGCTCACACATCGCAGGCAGCAGGCTGATTTGAAGGACCACAATGAATGATAGCTCATTGCATCAACCGAAGCGTAGCTGACAGAGGCATCCCCATGAATCAAAGCATGGCTAGCCCGCACAGTACTTAACATTTAGCAAAGGCAGACTGTGGAATTTGCAAGACTTGCCCTCTCCCTCGAATGTGGGCACAGCTTGTGCAGTGGTGGTTGCTTTTCTCCAGGCAGGACCCATCAAAGTAGCGACCCTGGGTGTCAGTGGCTGCAGATTTGCCGGGCCTCCTCCTGTTCGTGTTCTTTCCCGTTTGTTGTGTGCCACCTTCATCTGCAAAGGTGAAAACTTAACATTGTAGGGAGGGTGTCTTTCTGCTGGGTGGAACAAATACAGCTGGACACATTTACAATTGCAATTCTATTGGATAAATAAAAATATTACTTACACTAACTTCTTGACCAAAGTCCTACCACTCCTTTTTGCACTGGCCTCCAGACCTCGGGGTGGTCACCATTGCACAGTAATCTTCTGCAAGTAGGTTCCAGCGTTTCTTCATTTCTTTTGGTGAAACTTTTATGTGACCTCTGGCCTCAATTACAGTAATTAGTGCCTCCACTTCGCCATGTGAGAAATTCTTGATCCTTGAGCTGCGTTGCATATTGCAGTTCTGATTTTTCCAATGAGAATTTAAGTTCTCACACACAACTGGCTCTTTAAAAATGGCTGAACGTAGACCGGGAGCTGTACTGGACATGCGTGCCCATAGCAATCACGTCAAAAACATCCTTTTTTTTCGTGCATGCGCAGAAAGGGGGGCATCATTTTTTTGGTGCAGACATTAGGCTTGCCCCCCCACCCCCCGAAGCTACAGGACAGGCTGCGCAGCGCCAATTTCAAAATATAGAACAGGGCAACTTGGTACTTTTTTTTTGGAGTAGTTGGGATCAGAAAAAACGTGCGTAACTCTGGCAATATGCCAAAAAACAGCATTGGGGAAAATTAAGCCCAAAGGGTTTTGTGGTGGAAAATGATGCAAGACATTGTTGACCATGTCTCCCAATCAGACAGCACAGACACAAATATAATTGTGATAAGACAAGTAACATCATTTTTATTTAAACCATGATGGTAAAACTTTTTGAGTTGGACCAGTTCCTCGAGCTTCCCATCTTATTTGTTCCTCACTGCCCTTTAGCTGTTCCTCAAACCACCTCTCTCTTCTACACTGATCCCTTGGATTTATACTTCACTCCCCCCTGGATCCCCAGACCTTGATCTTGGTCCCTGAGTTTCACTTCCACTGCTTCGCACTTTTCTGCTGGTCTACCAAATCTGCTATTGTGCACTGCCAACGGGCTATTATGCACCCCCGCTGGACCCTTGGATAGGAGCATAAGAACAGGAGTAGGCCATTCAACCCCTCGAGCCTGTTATGCCATTCAGTTAGATTCTGGCTGATCTGATGATCATCTCTGCTGACTTCTGGTTGACTTTCTGCTCCTCCTCAGCTCTCTGAATCCACTGGACAATCTCTACTCGTATCTCAATTGTTAACTGGCCCACCATGTCTCCTGGACCATCCTCTTTCCACTAGTTACTCCGAACCAGAACATTGGTTCCTCCAAGCTTACTTCAGGATGTTTACAGGTGAACCTCATCCCATCACAGCCTCCTGGCCATCAGACTTTAACATTGGATTGTTTCATATCAGCTGCTCCCTATCCTCTGCTTATGATCGCAACTTGAGCCATCTAATCTCTCCTACGTAACTCAGAATTGCTTCTGTCTATTCGCATGTGCACTTTGGGTCAAGACTCTGTTCCTTCTATCTCCCTTCTTTCTTTGTGGCCTGGTTGGGCCCTTCTCTTCTTCGCCTCTCCTTTCCTCACCCACATTTCATTTCTCTCCTCTTAGGTACTTTGCCCCTGCCCCCCATCCCTACCCCAAGCCACCACTATTTCTCAGGCGTCCTTTTCTCCTACCACCATCCCAGACTTGAATCTTCCTTGAACAAACCCATACCTACCGTCAGTGCCTCTCTCGACATTCTTCAATGGGCCAATTGAAGCAACTTTCACCGTCTCCTAACAAGCAGAATTCCTAGCTCTGTTCAATCTAGTTCTCTGCCAAAACAGTCCACTATATGATCAGACTGGAGGGAAAAGGTAACCTCTGGCTTCTATTCCCTCCGACCAACTATCTCCTTAATTTTACTCTCTTTTAAAAGGAAGCACTTGATTGCGCCCATGTGAGGCTAGATTTGCCTGATCTTATATTTAGACTGGTTTTATTGCAAAATCGGACATGGGACAGAATGACTCTTACGTTGATAAAAACAACTTTTCTCCTTCTCAGAACATGAGCTAAGCAGCTTTCCATTGTAACCTCACAATAATTTAAGAGTTGAACCTGGGCCTTCAGTGTTAAAGCGGCAGGATAGTACTTTTAGGACAAAGTACTTCCTACTTTTATATTTTATATCTTTTATATCAGCTATTTATTTCAAAAATCTTCCCTTCACCAACAATATTTAAGGGCAGGTATCATCCTGAGCACAGTTGCCAACAGCATTGACTGGTTAGGGAGCTCGTGGTTATTTCCCAACTTTATCCCAGACATGCATAGTTGTGTTTGGAAACCCAATCCGTTTGGGTCAGGAAGTTTATAAACTCAAAATGAAAACAAAAGCTACTAAGAACTTGTCTGCCTGTGGAGATTTGGCACGGCTATACTTCGACCAGGGATATTATCTTGAGAACCATGGAGTCTTTAAAAGTGGTAGAAATACAGTGGTGCTGGAATGTTAAGGGCTGGCATGAACTCATCTACTTCTTGGTGTTGCAGCATGGAAATCCTTTGGAGGAGAAATTTGGCTGCTTAGCGCCTCCCATTATCACCTGGGCGGGGCGCTAATGGGACACTAAGGGGTTAGCGACCGGGCACAGCAAATTCAGCGACACACACAAACTTCAGTGCCGGTTTAGCACTGGCGCTAACTTACCACCTGGGCCTCGAGACATCATAAAGTGCTCAGCGCCCTGTTACCACTCCAGATATGAAATTGCCTCCCGCCCCCTGCTGTATCGCCGGGCATCAACAACGGTAGGAAGAGGAGACATTGTCAACTCGGCTGGCTGCTTGAGAAGCGTTAATTAAAGGGATTCGTTTTCAGGTAGGCCACCCTTTATTATTTGCACCAGTCTGGAGCCTGCTGAAAGTTTTTGCTGTTTCATTGCTGCAAGATGTTCAAGCCCTCCACTTTCTGAGAGTGTTTGGAGCTGTAATGGCAGTCGGGTAAGTCACCTTGCAATGCAGAAATGCTGAGAAGTAGGGTGTGCACTGTATTGTGTGCACCTGTGAGTATGCTCACAGGTTTTGTAGAGTTGCATTGTGAGTGGCTTAGCTAGTCTCGTGATGCTCACAAGACTCAATAAAACCCCAGGCAGTTGTGAGCCTAGTGGATGAACTGGTAATGTGTAGTGTGATTGTTAAACCTTTGTTCATAAACCAATTAATTCTTAATAGCAATGAATTGCTATGAATTCTTAAGCAAAGAACCCATGAAGCAAATACATTACATGCACCATCATTGACCCTTCCCTTTAAGTGAGGGAAGCAGCCTCTGATGCTGTAAGCATTGCACTCCACATTGTTCAGCACTCTGCTGCTACTGCCCCACTTTCACACCTTAGCACCCTAAGACAAGTAGTTAGCGCTTGATTTAGCGCTCCACTTCCCTCTTGGACTGCTAAAGCTGAATTCCCAACAGGAGAGAATCATTAGTGTCTGCCACTACTTTTTCTAATTTTCAAAATTTATCGCCACAACCCTTTGTTACCCCGAATGGGAGGAATTTCATTTGCATGCCACAAATTGTGGCAAATGAAAGAGGTAATGCTCGAGAAATTAAATCGGCTCCATAAAGACCAATTTCGAGAACACAAAGGAACCTTCTGGTGGAAACAAAAGATGTGCAATCATCAGTTGTTTGATTGTAAGGAAGGCTTGCCGTGACTATAGGTTATTCTGCTTATCAAATTAGAAATCTCTGGAGTGTTCCAATAAAAGTAATGTTTGTGCTGTGACAAAAATCATTTTTATCACAATGCAAGCTATTTGCATCATTCTATTCAAGTTATATTAGGATGATGTGCAGGATTCTGTAAACAAGACAGCTGCCGTTTATTTCTATCGAAATCTCCTACTGTTTAATCCAATATTAATATGGGAGTATGGGAGAAAATACAGAGTGGTCCATGTCATGTATTCAACCAGCATTGTAACCCATGTATAAACTGACCTAAGTTGCACACCGTGAGAACACTGACCACTAGGTGGGAGACACTCCTAACCTGGACCTTCAGGTATAAAAGGGGAAGCTCCACCCACCTTCATCACCGGAGTGCTAAGGAATAAAGGACAGGTCACAGACTGACCTTCTCTCAAGCATGGGCCTCGTGTGCATTTATACTGTGTAGTAAGGGCGTATCAATGGCGACAAGAAACTGGGATTTAAACCACGCGAGCATGGCCACTAGCAGAACAGATGAGAGGTACTGTGTTAAGGAATGATTGGGACAGAGATTCAACATTGTTAAAGCAACACACAGTTCTCCAGGCAGACAAGGGGAGTCGGGTATGGTAGTTGAACCCAGAGGAAGAGTTCGACAGAGACAATGGCAAGCTGAACAGCAATTCACGCCATTGCAAGGGACAATGCGGCCAGTAATGGGGCCATCAACACCTGTTAATGGTGCACTCAAGGACAATAACAGGGGCAGTCAGGGACGATCGACTGGCAAGGGACCTTTTGTTTCAAACCGCAACTCATGCTGGAGGCGTTGAGGCATACATTCAGCCGGAGTTTGCAGAGATGAGCAAAATACCTGCAGAAATTGCAGAAATGGACACTGGGGGAAATCGCTGGAAGCTGAAGTTCAGCGAGTTCATGTGGAGCACGTATACAGTTCACATAAACCCGGACGCCAGACCAGTAAACCACAAGGCCAGAGCGGTGCCGTACGTGATGCGGGAAAAGATAGAAGGCGAATTGGACCGCCTGTTGAGGGAAGGCATCATCTCGCCAGTCGAATTCAGTGACTGGGCGAGCCCGATTGTGCCGGTACTCAAGGCGGATGGGTCGGTCAGGATATGTGGCGATTACAAGGCCACCATCAATCGGGTGTCACTCCAAGATACCGAGAGCGGAGGACCTCTTTGCGACGCTATCCGGTGGCAAACCTTTTTCAAAATTGGACCTGACCTCAGCTTACATGACCCAGGAGCTGGCGAGTGAGTCGAAGAAGCTGACCACCATCACGACACACAAGGGGTTGTTTGAGTACAACAGATGTCCGTTCGGGATTCGCTCGGCCGCCGCGATCTTCCAACGAAATATGGAAAGCCTCCTCAAGTCGATTCCAGGGACGGTGGTTTTTCAGGACGTCATCCTTATTACGGGTTACGAGACTGAAGAACACCTCCACAACCTGGAGGAGGTGCTACGCAGACTGGACCGTGTAGGTCTGCGACTGAAAAAGGCGAAGTGCGTCTTCCTAGCTCCAGAGGTAGAATTCCTGGGGATGAGGGTAGCAGCAGACGGGATCAGCCCTACTGCATCCAAGACGGAAGGGATCCAGAGAGCACCTAGACCCCGTAACACGACAGAGCTGCGTTCGTTCCTGGGGCTCCTGAACTATTTTGGTAACTTCCTTCCCAAATTGAGCACGCTGCTAGAGCCGCTACATGTGCTCCTACGCAAAGGTCGTGAATGGGTCTGGGGGGACAGCCAGGAAAGGGTTTTTCATAGAGCACGCAATTTGTTATGTTCCAACAATCTGTTAACGCTATATGACCCATGTAAGAAACTTGTGTTAACGTGCGATGCATCGTCCTATGGTGTCGGGTGTGTGTTGCAGCATGTCAATGCCAAGGGTCAGTTACAGCCGGAAGTTTATGCCTCCAGGAGTCTGTCCCAGGCAGAAAGGGGCTACGGGATGGTAGAAAAGGAGGCGCTCGCATGTGTATATGCGGTAAAGAAAATGCACCAGTACCTGTTTGGCAGGAAATTTGAGCTGGAGACAGATCACAAACCCCTAACGTCCCTTTTGGCCGACAACAAGGCCATAAATGCAAACGCATCGGCCCGCATACAGAGGTGGGCACTCACGTTAGCTGCCTATGACTACACAATTCGGCACAGACCGGGCACCGAAAACTGCGCCGATGCACTCAGCAGGCTCCCACTAGCCACCACTGAGGGGGCTACCAAGCATGGTGCTGAGATGGTCATGGCTGTTGAAGCTTTCGGAAGCGAAGGCTCACCCGTGACAGCCGTCAGATTAAAGTCTGGACAAATAGAGACCCGCTATTGTCTCCAGTCAAGAAATGTGCCCTGAATGGGGACTGGGCAGCCACGTACAGGGCATGCCCTGAGAAATTTAAACCATTTCACAGGCGCAAGGATGAACTCTCGATTCAGGCCGATTGCCTACTGTGGGGAAACCGCGTAGTCATGCCCCAGATGGGCAGAGAGGTGTTCATCAGAGAACTCCACAATGGCACCCGGGCATTGTCACGATGAAGGCAATTGCCAGGTCACACGTTTGGTGGCCAGGGATAGACGCAGATCTGGAACTTTGTGTTCACAGGTGCAACACGTGTGCCCAGCTGGGCCATGCGCCCAGGGAAGCCCCCCTTAGCCCCTGGCCATGGCCCGCCAAGCCTTGGTCACGTATCCATGTGGACTATGCAGGTCCTTTCATGGGGAAAATGTTTTTGGTTGTAGTAGATGCCTACTCCAAATGGATCGAGTGTGACATTTTAAATTCAAGCACATCCTCTGCCACGGTAGAAAGTCTACGGGCAATGTTTGCCGCCCATGGTCTACCGGACATCTTGGTCAACGACAATGACCCATGCTTCACAAGCACTGAATTCCAGGACTTCATGGCAGGCAATGGAATTAACCGTGTTAGAACGGCACCGTTCAAGCCGGCCTCTGACAGGAATGCGAGGGCGCGATGTATTAATGTAAATGATCCTGTTTTTGTCCTCAACTACGCTGCAGGGCCCAAATGGCTCGCAGGCACTGTGGTTGCTAAAGAGGGAAATAGGATTCTGGTAGTTAAACTTACCAATGGACAAATCTGCCGCAAACATGTGGATCAAACAAAAAGGAGGTTCAGCAAACCCATAGAAGAAGCAGAGGAAGAACACGATATAGAGTTCACTCCACCACAAGTGACCGAACCAAAGGGAGGAGAGCCCAGTCACTGTGAGCAATCCGGACAGGCCTGAGGCACTGCAAACAGCAGACACTCAGGCCAGCGCCCAACAACTGGAGCCCCAACTCAGGCGCTCTACAAGGGAGCGCAAACCACCAGAGAGACTCAACCTGTGATCCCAATAAGACTTTTGGGGGGGAGGTGATGTCATGTATTCAACCAGCATTGTAACCCATGTATAAACTGACCTAAGTTGCACACCGTGAGAACACTGACCACTAGGTGGGAGACACTCCTAACCTGGACCTTCAGGTATAAAAGGGGAAGCTCCACCCACCTTCATCACTTGAGTGCTAAGGAATAAAGGACAGGTCACAGACTGACCTTCTTTCAAGCATGGGCCTCGTGTGCATTTATACTGTGTAGTAAGGACGTATCAGTCCAATTATGTTTTTTTTAAACTTATTAATAATTTCAACCTTATTTTCTCCTCCGAACCCCAAGTTAACCATTCGCTCACCCATTCCTAAATGTATTACCCTGTCAGCAGTCTTGGACAGTCCAGTCACAGAAATATCTATAGATTTAGTAAGAGCATCTCCGTGATCTAATTATTAGGAGGAATTCTTTAGAGGCTTTAAAAGGGACTTTCCTCTTTTTCTCCCTGATCCATAGCTTTCTCTTGTCCTGTAGAGGGCCTAAAATAAATCATGTAAACCCATCCTTCAGGGAAAGATGAAGTGCAGCTGTTAGTAGAAACTGGGATTGAATCCATTAATGAAAAGTGTTGGGATAAAGCAGGGATATCCAAACTCTTGGAGGTAGCGGTCAAAACCAGTGAAAGAGCCACATGATTTACAGAAACGTGAGTAAGCCCTGATGCACAAAATTTCAGACCCCTGTCATTTTTTAGGAATTTTTGGCCATTTTTCCACAGAAGGATTTGTAGCAGTATTATTTTAAATGTTAGATTCTCGAGATTGAAGTTGTTCTCCCCAAAGTCTGCAAACAATAAGCTATTTGCTATAAAAACAGAAATTGCTGTAAATACTCAGCAGGTCAGGCAGTATTTGTGGAGCGAGAAACAGAGTTAACATTTCAGGTTGATGACCCTTTGTAAGAACACAGTTACTTATGGTGGCCAGGTTTAGATAAAGATAGGGCCCGAGTTTGGTCAAACCTAAGTTCCGCGCATATACCATCAAAAGGGCTGCTAAGGTCCTGATAGTACTTTGGGCAGAAGTTTGGTGGAAAAATGTGGAAAAAAACGCCTGGGGAACAGGGGGGGGAACAGGAAAAATAAAAACATTTCAACACATGAAAAAAACACTATTACAAACGCTTCAGAGGACCCCATCCACCAAAATCGCTCAAAAGAAATGAAGAAAACAAGTGCACTAACCTTTTCTTGCAGGTCTTCATACTTACCGTTCAGGTAAGACCTGCCTCCACGTGGCAGCCTCTTCTGCTGCTGGAGCGGGGGAACCGCCCGGACCAATCTGGGGAGCGAGCGGGCAGGAGGACTTTTGTTGGCGTTGCATGCTGGCACCGCCAGAGGACGCTGCCCAGTGGTCTCTCCCCGCCAACATGAGGACCTGACCAAACTCGCTCAGAGTGGAGAGTGCCCAGAAAACAAGGAGACCGCCGAGAAACCTCGGCGGCAGCCAGCAGTAAGTCGACCAAACTCGAGCCCATAGAGTACATCGTCTCAACATGTCAATTGGTGAGCAAGGAATCACCATCAGTACCATTACAGCTATGGAAATGGCCTCCCAGGGTGTAGCAAAGGTTACATGTAGATTTGTTGAGCTAGAAGGACAGCAATTGTTCATTGTGATTGATAGTCATTCGAAGTAGGTCGAGGTATTTCCGATGTGTAAATAACAACAAGTAAAATGCTAGACAATTTGCGAAGATTCTTTTCTTCGCATAAGAAATTGTGTCTGACAATGGGCTGCAATTTTGTTCAGAAGAATTTTCACAGTTCATGAGAAGAAATGGTGTGAAACATACCAAAGTTCCACCATACCACTCTGCAGCAAAGCACACAGTACAAATTGTAAAACGTGTCCTCATCACGCAAATGTTGGATCCAAATCTAAGGAAATGGCAGTTGTCATTGGACCACAAACTGGCAAATTTTCTGATTCCTTATCATAATATTCCTCATACAACTACTGGTCAAACACCAGCGGAGTTGTTTCTCAAACGACAGCCACGAACCAGGTTTTCGTTGTTAAAGCCAAACTTGTCACACTCAGTAGAAGAGAAACAATTAAGACAGAAAGAGAATCATGATAGAGGTAGAGTAAGAGAGAGAAGTGTGAAATTGAATCAGAAAGTTAGAGTGGTTACCAGAAAGAGTAGTGAAGATATGTGGCCCTCACACATATTTGGTCATGATGTTTGATCATGGAAAGGTTAGGTTTGTTCATATTGATCATATTTTACCTACAGATGTGGAAGAAGTTGGAAGTTGAATGATTCGATTATTTCTAATGAGTCAGACAATCTTGTTACAAGTAGAGTACCAGTAGCAAATCCTACATCAGATGTACTAAAAACAAGTCCATGAGAAATTTAGAATTTAAGTCTGTGTCTGAGTCAGCAGACAAACAGTTGGAAGTTGTAGAGAGTCCAAATGCAGGTTAGCCATTGGAGAAAAACTCTCCTTAGGCTCAGCCTAGAATAAGTCTAAGTTCTGCAACAAGTTTGGAAAGTTCTGTTCAAGAGCGAAGATATCCTCTTCTACAGAACATAAGTGGTTAAGTTTGATTTGTAAATATGGCAAAATAAATTCATATCTTTTGTTGTGTATGCCATGCAAGATATGTATAATGATTATTTTGTTCTGATTACTTCTTCAATGAGGAGGGAGAAGTGTTATAGAGCTCCATGTAGTGGACTACAGATGTAATGCAACTACGGATGTATTAATAATATAAGGTCATGTGGCAAAGTCACATGATGACAGTTTCTGTTAAGGAGCCATCTTGTAGTGTGTGGTGTTAGTGGCCTCTGTAAAGATATCACAGGCATACTAGAGGGAATTACCAGGATGGTAGACAGTGAACATTTTGCTGGGGACAAGGGTATCAGAGATGGACGTGAAGGAGTTTAGAGTAAGTCAACAGCTTCAGAGGTAATGTGGCAAATGGAATGCCAAAGGTTAAGCAGTTGGAAATTTCAATGTGCAGTTGTAAATGACTTGAAGGAGAGTTTTCCAGGAGAAGTCACAGAGAAAGTGGGGTTGGAAGGGAATAGGGCATGTGAGTGGTAAGGGATATAAGGAGTGGTCAGAGATTATCTTGTCAGTAATCAAGACCACAGGAGTAGAGAAACCATGGGAGATGGTGAGGCTGAGGGAGTGGCCATAAATATGGATAGAAGAGGAAGAGGTTTTTGTTGTCATTGTTGTTGATCAATAGGGAGGCAGGAGGGTGGTGAATACAGAGGAGGGGAGGCAAGGTGAGCTGAGAATGAGTTTGAAATCACTGAGGATGAGAAGTTGCTTGGTGCAGAGTCTGAGGGAGGAAAGAAGGGAGAAACTAAGTGAGAAACTCAAGGTGGGGCTTGAGGGCAGAAGACAACAAGGATTTTAAAGCACAGGCACGAGGAATGGAACCGGGTGAGATGTTGGAAGGGGGGAGGGGGTTGGGGAGGGGAGCGGGGGGAGACCAAGGTATGACTTGATAAAGACTGTACCATTGCCATCACCACAGTTTGGGCAGGGCACGTGGTGGAAAGTATAATCAGATGGGGAGGCAAGCTGTCGCCACCTGTAAACCAAGTTTTAGTCAAAGCCAGGATGTTAATAAGGGATGTTCACAATAAGTCATGAATGACAAGTGTCCTGTTCACAAATGAATGGATATTTTGAAGGGAATTTCAGAGATGGGCGATGATTGTTTATCCAGCAGAGTCGCAGGGCCAGTGTTAGATGGGATGAAGGGGCAGGGAAAAGGTTGGTATAATAGTCCCCCAGCAGATGTGTTGGGCAGGAAGGTCGGCGAGAGAGGAGGATGGAACAGTTGGGGTTTCTGTTCCTAAGGAGGTAACAATGGATGCCTCGATGGGCCCTTCAAAATTGGGGAAGGGGATAATAAAAAGACAATGGTGATCACAATACATGAATACATGGGGACTTGTTGCTCCGGCATTGCCAGCACATCAGTTCTCCCAGGGACTTTATTTTAGGTTGTGGACTGACTTTTCATTTCTTTTTTTAACCAATAAATCCTTTCAATTAGTTCAAAGTGTGCTCAATGAGAGCGAGCAAAACTTAGGTTATAAAATGTCTTTCGGCCCAGTCTACGGCAGGCATTTACATGGCTCACTATCCTCAGGAGGAAAGGCTGTTCCCAAAACATAGGCATCATTGGCTCCCAGTTAAACCTCGATTTGAAAATTCTCATCCTTGTTTACAAATCCCTCCATGGCCTCCATGGTCTTGCCCCTCCCTACCTCTGTAATTTTTTTCAGCCTCACAACCCCACAAGATGTCTGCACTCCTCAAATTCTGCCCTCTTGAACATCCCTCATTATAACCGCTCAACCATCAGTGCCTGTGCCTTCAGCTGTTTGGGCCCTAAGTTCTGGAATTCCCTCCCTAAACCTCTCCCCCTCTCTACCTCTCTTTCCTCCTTTAAGACACTCCTTAAAGCCTAACTCTTTAACCAATCGGCGTGTTAAAATAAAAATAAAATAATTAAAGAACCTTTAACTTAGCTTTCTTTGCAGGGTCTCCCCCTTATCGCCCTGTAAAAGCTGCTTTTACAGGGCAGGTCTCTCGGCGGTTTAGGCCAAGCTTTCGCCCTGGCGATTGTTCTCCGCGTTGCACGTGGGCGGTTTGGTCCCAGTGGGCGACTTCAGATGTGGGCAATAACGTTCAAAAACATAAGTGGAAAATCTCGCCAGGCGGAAAAACCAGCTGCAACGCCGAGAAAATCGCCGACAATGAAGCCGAAAGTCTGGCCTATGGACTTATTTTGCCATATTTACAAATCAAACTTAACCACTAGTTTTCTGTTTCGAAGAGGATACCTTCACTCTTGAACAGAACTTTCACGAACTTGGTGTTGAACTTAAAGACATTCTAGGCTGAGCCTGAAGAGAGTTTTTCTCCAATGGCAACTCTGATCTACATTTGCACACTCGAGGGGCCCGAAATTCAGTACCGCTGGAAAGCCGGTGCTCCCCCACCTTTTTGGGGCCATTAGTGCTGAAATGTTTTTGTGGCTGGGCCACCCCATATTCAGCTCCAAAAGTGGAAAAATGTGTTGCATCGCGACTGAACCCTTCCAAAGTGGATTTTTCAGCGTTGTGGCTGTCTTAATTTGAGCATTATGACCACTGAGAAATTCAGCATGCAGGTAATGGTTTCTAAGAAGCCAGCTGCTCCCTGGCCTTTTTAAAGGCCTGGGTTTGCAGAAAGGCCCTGAGAGGGGAAGGAGTTTGGAAGGAGTTTGGCAGGATGGCTGGTGTAAGAGGTGCAAAGAGAGCCAACAGGTTCTGTTAAGTTCAGAATAACTTCACGAGACTGTGTTGTAAGCTCAAACCATTGTGACGTTGGTCTCTTTAATATAACTCAAAAGTGAGGCAACAGCATGGTGGATTGCCTTTTATACCTGCTTACCCCAGGGTGCACAGGTGACCCTTAGGTCTCCCACAGGTGTGCCCCCTAGTGGCAAGTCTGACACATAGGTTAGGTTCACATACATAACATCACTTCCCCCCAAAGTCTTATGTACAAGTTATTTACAGGTTGAGGCGATCTGGCGCTCTGCATTCCTGGGTCGATCGCCTGAGTTGAAGTCCTGGCATGGGTGAGTTAGTCGGATCATTGCTGCACGGCAGCGCGGCTGGTCTGATCAGACTGTCGGGCATGGTGGGTTCATCCTCATGGTTGACAGCGAGGTCGATAGCTGGTTGGGTGTGTGTTGGTGGATCATAGATGGTAAAGTCTTCTTCAAACTGTTCTTGGTTGTCCATGAATCGCAGTTTGGTCTGATCCAAGTGCTTTCTGCACGTTTGCCTATTCAACAATTTCACAACAAACACTCTATTGCCCTCCTTGTCTAAAACAGTGCCAGCAATCCACTTGGGACCATGACCGTAATTTAGAACAAACACCGGATCATTGATCTCAATGTCACGCAATACAGCCGCGCGATCGTGGTACACGTTATATCGGTGCCGCCAGGTTTCTACGTGATCATTGAGATCCAGGTGGACTAAGGAGAGCCTGGTTTTGCGTGCTCTCTTCATTAATAATTCTGCAGGGAGAACCCCGGTGAGCAAGTGGGGGCGTGTCCGGTAGCTAAGCAGGACCCGAGATAACCGGGTCTGCAAGGAGCCGTCCGTTATGCGTTTCAAGTTCTGCTTGACCGTTGGATGCAGGCTTAAATGGGGCAGACCTGACATGCTTAATGCCATTGCGGGTCATGAACTCGATGAATTCCGAGCTGGTGAAACGTGGCCCATTTTCACTAACAAGAACGTTGGGCAAACCATGGGTGGCGAACATGGCCCTGAGGCAGTGGATGTACATGATATTATTATACATTCAATCCATTTAGAATAAGCGTCCACTGCTACTAGAAACATCTTTCGTAGAAAAGGACCAGCAAAATCTACGTGGACCCTGGACCACGGTTTGGAGGGTCATGACCACAGACTCAGTGGGGCCTCCCTGGGTGCGTTGCTCAACTGTGAGCAAGTGTTGCATTGGTGTACACATGACTCCATTTCGGAGTCAATGCTGGGCCACCAAACGTGCAACCTGGCGATAGCCTTCACCATGGCTATGCCTGGGTGGGTACTGTATAAATCGCGTATAAACGTTTCCCTGCCTTTTTTTGGCAAAACCACACGATTCCCCCATAGGAGACAGTCTGATTGGATGGACAATTCATCCTTGTGTCGGTGAAACGGCTTAATTTCATCTTGCATTTCCCTGGGAACTGCCGACCAGTTCCCATTGAGGATGCAGCTTTTTACTAGTGATAGCACAGGGTCTTGGCTGGTCCAGGTCCTTGTCATGTATCTCACACTACTGTACATAACTTTTTCTTACCATGCTATACATGACTGTAACTGGATAAGACCTGTAACCACAAGCATACCTTACCACCAGGGGTGCACTTGCAGGAGACACTGCATACCTGTTCCACACAGGTATATAAAGGCAGGTCTCAGGCAAGTGTGGCATTCGAGAGCTGTGAAATAAAGGTGCAGGTCCTGAGTGACCTTGACTTCAGCATGTGCCTCATGTAAGTTTGTACTGCAGGGTCAGGACTTTACAGTGGTGACGAGTTACGGGATCACAGAATCCACAGAATGGCTACCAACGGCTCAGATGAGAAATACAATGCTGGAGACAATTGGGAGGACTTTATAGAAAGGCTCCAGCAAAGCTTTGTAACCAAAGACTGGTTGGGCGACGATAAGGTAGACAAGAGAAGAGCCCATCTCTTGACTAGCTGTGGCTCGAAAACATACGCCTTAATGAAGGACCTGCTGGCATCTGAGAAACCAGCAAGCAAGTCGTTTGAAGAGTTGAGCACACTGGTAAGAGACCACCTGAAGCCAGCGAGCAGCCCACACATGGCCAGACACAGGTTCTACAACTACAGACGCTGTGTGGGCCAGAGCATACCCGACTTTGTGGCGGAACTTCGGAGGCTGGCTAGTTTATGTGAGTTCTCCGATGAACTAAGGAGAGAAGTACTGAGAGACTTTTTTATTGAAGGAATAGGCCACGCAGGCATATTCCGAAAGCTCATAGAGACCAAGAACTTGACCCTAGAGGCAGCAGCACTGGTCGCACAGACATTCTTGGCAGGAGAAGAAGAAACGAGGTTGATTGATACTGCAGGTACGACATCTAACGAAACATCAGAAAAAGGGGTTCACAGCGTGAAACAAGTCACTACCCCCACACACAGACAAAGGCAGGAGAGCAGGCCTTCAACAGCAGGCAGTGGCGCCAGAAGCCATCAAGAGCCACATGAATGGCCGTTCACACCTCATCAAGCTACAATGTGAGCAATCAACTACAAACTGAGAGAAGCTCAAGAGAGATCAGCCAGACGCAGCTCATCCTTCGGAAACAATGGAAGCGGTCTGTGCTGGAGATGTGAGGGAAGGCACTCATCAAGGGTGTGTCGATTTCAGCATGCCATTTGCAGAAACTGCAACTATACAGGGCATCTGGCCCGCATGTGCAGAAAAATAGCAGCTCGGCTGGTATACGAATCGGAATGATCGGAAAGCGGACCAGAAATCGGTGAGGACAGTGCCCGGGACACCGAGGTACAGTGGGTCAACACGATCAATGTCCACTGTTTTTACAACAGGATTCCTCCAATAATGATGAGGGTCCTACTCAACGGGACACCCATCAACATGGAACTGGACACGGGAGCGAGTCAATCTCTCATGAGCGTCCAACAATTTGAACAGCTGTGGCCACACAAAAGCAATAGACCAAAACTCACAAGGGTCGACACCAAACTAAGGACCTATACCAAAGAAATCATCCCAGTCCTTGGCAGCGCCATGCTCTCAGTCACACACAAAGGGACGGTGAACCAACTTCCCCTGTGGATTGTCCCCGGAGATCTCCCAGCACTTTTGGGGAGAAGCTGGCTGGCAAAACTAAATTGGAAATGGGATGACGTTCATGCCATGTCATCAGAGGAACGGACCTCCTGCTCAACAGTTCTAAGTCGATTTGAACATCTCTTTCAGCCAGGTGTGGGCACCCTCAAAGGGGCTAAAGTTAAAATCTACATCACAAAGGATGCTAGACCAGTCCATCACAAGGCTGGAGCTGTGCCTTATGTGATGAGGGAAAAGATTGAACACGAACTGGACCGGCTTCTGCGGGAAGGCATTTTCTTACCTGTGGAATTTAGTGACTGGGCAAGTCCCATCGTCCCCGTCATGAAGCCTGATGGATCCGTACGAATCTGTGGGGACTACAAATCTACCATAAACAGAGTCTCCCGACAGGACCAATACCTGCTGCCCAGAGCGGAGGACCTATTTGCCACATTGGCTGGAGGAAAACTTTTCTCGAAACTAGATCTCACATCTGCGTATATGGCACAAGAACTAAACGAAGAATCTGAGCTACTCACCACCATCAACACACATCGAGGCTTTTTCATGTACAATCGATGCCCATTCGGCATCAGGTCGGCAGCTGCTATATTCCAGCGCAACATGGAGAGTCTGCTCAAGTCCATCCCGGAGATGGTTGTGTTTCAAGACGACATACTCATCACAGGCAGGGACACCGACTCCCATCTCCGCAATTTGGAGGAAGTACTAAGTCGATTGGATCGGGTAGGCCTAAGAGTTAAGAAATCCAAGAGTCTGTTTATCGCGCCCGTGGTTGAATTTTTGGGCAGAAGGATTGCCGCTGATGGAATCCGCCCAACAGAATCCAAATCCGAAGCAATTCGTCTGGCACCCAGGCCCCGGAATGTCTCGGAACTGCGCGCCTTTCTCGGGCTACTCAACTACTTTGGGAACTTTATGCAGAACTTGAGCACGCTGCTGGAGCCTCTCCACATGCAACTCAGAAAGGGGTGCGATTGGTTTTGGGGGGGACGCCCAAGAACGCACCTTCAATAAGGCACGCAACCTTCTATGTTCCAACAGTGTTTTAGCTTTTTTTGACCCAGGTAAAAAGTTAGTTCTTACATGTGATGCATCAGGGTACGGGGTCGGGTGCGTTTTACAGCATGTCAATGATGCGGGTAAATTACAACCCATTGCTTATGCCTCCAGGTCACTTTCGCGGGCGGAGCGTGGGTACGGTATGGTGGAGAAGGAGGCGCTTGCGTGTATGTACGGTGTCAAAAAGATGCACCTATGCCTTTTCGGGGCCAAGTTCACATTAGAAACTGACCACAAACCCCTCACGTCCCTGCTATCCGAGTGCAAGGCAATCAACGCCAACACCTCGGCGCGCATTCAACGGTGGGCACTCATGCTGGCGCCTTATGACTACACAATAAGGCACAGACCAGGCACAGACAACTGTGCCGACGTGCTTAGCAGGCTACCCCTGGCGACCACGGAAGGGTCCGATGAACAGAACTGTGAGATGGTCATGGCAATCAATGCTTTTGAGTCCACAGGTTCGCCCATGACGGCTCGCCAAATCAGAGCCTGGACGACCAGCGACCCCACGTTATCCTTAGTCAAAAGATGTGTTTTAACTGGTGACTGGGCAGAGGCTCGCGATGCCTGTCCCGAGGAGATCAAACCTTTCCATAGGCGCATGCATGAACTAACACTACAGGCAGACTGCCTGATGTGGGGCAGCCGAGTAGTTATGCCTTTGCGAGGCAGAGAGGCGTTGGTCCGAGAGCTCCATCGCGAGCAACCGGGGATCGTTCTTATAAAGGCCATAGCCAGATCCCACGTCTGGTGGCCTGGCATTGACGCGGATTTAGAGCTCTGTGTCTGGCGGTGCACCATTTGTGCCCAACTCAGTAATGCCCCCAGGGAGGCCCCCCTGAGCCCCTGGCCCTGGCCCACCAAACCATGGTCGCGGGTGCACGTAGACTATGCGGGCCCATTCATGGGCAAAATGCTCCTCGTAGTCGTTGATGCATTTTCAAAGTGGATCGAATGCACCATTTTAAACTCGAGCACAACCTCCACCACCGTGGAGAGCCTTAGAACCATGTTTGCAACGCATGGAATTCCTGACATATTGGTCAGTGATAATGGTCCGTGCTTCACCAGCACAGAATTTCAAGATTTTATAATTGACCATGGCATAAATCACGTTAAGACGGCACCGTTCAAGCTGGCCTCCAATGGCCAGGCGGAGCGAGCAGTGCAAATCATTAAACAAGGCATGCTTAAAATTCAAGGTCTCACACTGCAGAACCACCTGTCGCGACTGCTGCTGGCATACAGATCTCGTCCGCATTCGTTGGCTGGGAACTATTGATGAAACGGACCTTAAAGACTAGGCTCTCATTAATCCTCCCAGACATGCATGAAATTGTAGAGGCAAAGCGCCGGAAGCTAACTGAGTACCATGACCGAAATTCGAATGGGAGGTGGAATGAGATAGGGGACAAAGTGTTTGTGCTAAACTATGGCAGGGGTCCCAAATGGCTTGCAGGGACAGTAACAGGCAAGGAAGAAAACAGGCTATTGGTTGTACAAATGGACAATGGCCAAACCTGCCAGAGGCATGTAGACCAAGTAAAAAGTAGATTCACCAACAACACTGCAGAACCAGAGGCAGACTACAATGTGGAACTCACACCACACCTGGTGGATGGACAGAGGGAACAACCTGAGGAAAGGGCAGTCTCAACAGACAGCCCAGACGAGATACCAACAACCATACTAAACGAAACAGACAGCCCAGGCGAGATACCAGCAATCACACCGAAAGAAAAACAGGCACCAAGGCAAACAACTGAACCACAACTAAGACGCTCCACGCGAGAGCGTAGACCACCTGAGAAACTGAATCTATAAAGACAATAAGACCTTGGGGGAGGGTAATGTCATGTATCTCACACTACTGTACATAACTGTATCTTACCATGCTATACATGACTATAACTAGATATGACCTGTAACCACAAGCATACCTTACCACCAGGGGTGCACTTGCAGGAGACACTGCATACCTGCTCCACACAGGTATATAAAGGCAGATCTCAGGCAAGTTTGGCATTCGAGAACTGTGAAATAAAGGCGCAGGTGCTGAGTGACCTTGACTTCAGCATGTGCCTCGTGTAAGTCTGTATTGCAGGGTCAGTCCTGACCTGGCGAGCCGTGACAGGTGACCCCTCGCTCTCAAAAGCATCCATTAACAGAAGCAAGTCTGTGGGTTGCGCCATTTCCACCCCGGTGGTGGGCAATGGCAGCCGAGTGAGGGCGTCAGCGCAGTTCTCAGTGCCTGGTCTGTGGCGGATTGCATAGTCATATGCAGACAATGTTAGTGCCCATCTTTGCTTTCTGAGAACAGCGAAATGAGCGGTTTGTGGTCGGTTTCGAGCTCGAACCAGAGTCCAAATAGGTATTGGTGCATTTTCTTAACCCCATAAACGCATGTTAATGCTTCTTTCTCGACCATACTGTAGGCTCTTTCAGCCTTAGATAAACTCCTGGACACATAAGCAACCGGTTGCAAAATGCCTGACACATTTGCTTGCTGTAACACACAACCGACCCCGTACGACGACGCATCACAAGCTAGTACTAAACATTTACATGGGTCATACAATACAAGTAACTTGTTAGAGCATAGCAGGTTTCTGGCCTTATTAAAAGCTGTCTCTTGAGATTTACCCCAAACCCAGTCGTCACCCTTGCGTAGCAATAAATGCAATGGTTCCAGCAAAGTGCTCAACCCCGGAGTCCCAGGAACGAACGCAGCTCCATCACATTCTGTGGTCTGGGTGCATTCTTGATGGCCTCCGTCTTGGAGTCCGTGGATCTAATGCTGTCTGCCACAATCTTTCTCCCCAGAAATTCAACCTCTGGCACCAGGAAGACACACTTGGAGCGTTTCAGCCTGAGTCTCACTCTGTTCAGTCGCTTTAGAACCTCTTCCAGGTTGTGCAAGTGTTTGGTGGTGTTGGCGACCAGTGATCAAGATGTCATCTTGGAACACCACGGTGCATGTAACCGATTTCAGCAGACTCTCCATGTTCCTCTGGAAGATGGCCGCAGCCGAGTGAATCCCAAAGGGGCATCTGTGGTCCTTTGTGCGTGTTGATGCATGTCAATTTCTTTGACGGTTTAGCCAGCTCTGTGTCATGTAAGCAGAGGTTAGATCTAGCTTGGTGAATGACTTTCCCCCTGCTAGCGTTGCGAATAGGTCCTCCACTTTGGGTAGTGGGTACTGGTCCTGTAACTAGACTCGGTTGATCGTTACCTTGTAGTCCCCGCAGATTCTGACAGTCCCATCGCTCTTTAGCACCGGCACGATTGGACTGGCCCACTTGTTGAACTCAACTGGCGATATGATCCCCTCTCATTGAAGTCTGTCCAGCTCGATCTTGACTTTCTCTTGCATCATATATGGGACTGCTCGGGCCTTGTGATGAATGGGCCGTGCCCCAGGAACAAGATGGATCGGCACCTTGGAGCCTGTGAATTTGCCGATGCCTGGCTCGAATAATGCCGGGAATTTGTTTAGCACCTGGGCGCACGAGGCGTCATCCACCGAAGACAGTGCTTTGATGTCGTCGCAGCTTCATCGGATCTTTCCTAGCCAGCTTCTGCCGAACAGTGTTGGACCATCGCCTGGTACAATCCATAGTGATAAATCATGCACCATTCCGTCGTACGATACTTTCACTGCCGCACTGCCGCACTGCTGATAACAGATATGAGTTCTTTGGTGTAAAAATGCATCGGGCTCAATTTTGGCCTCTGTGCCTTGTTGCCCCACAGTTTCTCAAAAGCCTTCTGGCTCATGATTGATTGACTCCAATTTCATGTCCAATTCCATGGAGACTGGAATGCCATTAAGTTTAACATTTAACATTATCGGAGGGCTTTTGGTGGTGAAGGTGTGTACACCATACACTTCCTCTTTATCCTCAGGTTGAGTTGCCTCTCCTGCTCGTTCAGCGTGATAAACGCTGGATCGGTCATCCTCTGCTGACTCTGCCACGTGGTGAGTCAGAGGTCGCTTTCACATTCGCTGGAGGTGCCCCATTGTTCCACAGCACTTGCACACGTAGTGCTTGAATCGATATTGATGGGCTCTATGATTACCCCCACAGTGCCAGCATGGTGTCAATGGATTCGCATTCACACCCTACAGCAGCCTCTGAGTCACCCTGGGCCTGACCTCTGCAGTCGTGTAGGCCCTACCATGTACAGTTCTGCCTGCTGAAGGCATTATTTTATGCACAGCACTTGCCGGTGAGCTTCAATGCTGTGAAGCTATCTGTTTTGTGTTGTCACTTGTGGATATGAAAGTCTGGGCTACCGTGATGGCCTTGCTCAGATCTAGGGATTCGGCAGACAGCAGTTTGCGAAGAATGACCTCGTGGCCGATTCCAAGCACGAAAAAGTCCCGCAACATTTCCCCCAAAGGTCCTGCAAATTTGCACTGTCCCGCAAGGCGTCTTAGGTCGGCGACAAAGCTCGCCACGTTCTGGCCCTCGGAGCAATGGTGCATGTAAAAACGATACCTGGCCATTAAGATGCTCTCCTTCGGCTTGAGGTGTTCCCGAACCAGCGTGCACAGCTCTGTGTAAGTCTTGTCCATTGGCTTGTCTGGTGCCAGCAGATTTTTGAGGAGGCCATATATTGAAGACCCACATATGGTGAGGAGAATCGCCCTGCGCTTGATTGCTGTCTCAGCCATGTCCAGCTCATTGGCCATGAAGTACTGGTTGAGGCGCTCAACCAAAGCATCCCAATCATCACCCTCAACAAATCTCTCAAGAATACCAACGGCAGCCATTTCCGCATGAAATTTCGTGATCTTTAACTCGTCGCCAGTTGTTAAGTCCAGAATAACTCCATGAGACTGTGTTGTAAGCTCAAACCATTGTGATGTTGGTCTCTTTAATATAACTCCAAAGTGAGACAGCAGCATGGTGGATTGCCTTTTATACCTGCTTGCCCCAGGGTGCACAGGTGACCCGTAGGTCTCCCACATGTGTGCCCCCTAGTGGCAAGTCTTACACATTGGTGAGGTTTGCATAGATAACAGTTTCACTGATATAGAGCTGGAGACACTGATGGACGGTGTGGAGGACAGAAGAAGAATACTGTTTCCTGACGTGGGGAGACCTGGCAGACAAGCAGTACATAATACATGGAGGAAGATTGCAGGGGAGGTGTCTGGCACCTCCATATATGTGAGAATGCACCCTCCCAGGAAGGTGCTGGCCAGTCTGCATCCAACCCTTCCAGGGTGGCGATGGGTTGACGCCTCATAGCTCTGGGGCGATGAGGATCCTCCGCCTCCTCCTGCGCCTCGTCCTCCTCCTCCTCAGATGGTAATGCTGGCTCGACTTCCAGCGGCTGTCCCCTCATGATGGTCAGGTTGTGCAGCATGCAGCAGATCACAGCGATTATGGAGACCCATTGAGGAGAGTACGGCAAAGTGCCACCAGAGCAGTCCAGGCACCGGAACCTCTCTTTAAGGATGTCTATGCACTGCTTGATGATGTACCTGGTGGCACAATGAGCGGCATTGTATGCATACTCTGGCGCTGTCCTGGGGTTCCGCAGTGGAGTGAGCAGCCAAGTGGGCAGTGAATATCCCTTGTCCCCAAGCAGCCAACCGCAATCCTGATTCGGGCCGGTGAAGATGGCGGGCACACTGGCCTTGTGCAGAATGAACGAATCATGGCTGCTGCCTCCCTTACACGCTACCTCTCTCCACGGTGCTGATGGCAACGCCTTCTCCTGCATGCTGTCCTGCTTCTGTCCAGATGTACCAGGTGTCGCCCTCCCAACACTACTCCCATCATCATTTTCCAGTTGGCAAACAGTGACTAGTGGGGTGCCGTAGGGATCGGTGCTGGATCCTCAACTATTTACAATCTATATTAATGACTTGGATGAAGGGACTGAGTGTATTGTCGCCAAGTTTGCTGATGATACAAAGATGGGTAGGAAAGCAAATTGTGAGGAAGAAACAACAAATCTGCAAAGGGATATAGACAGGCTAAGTGAGTGGACAAAGATTTGGCAGATGGAGTATAATGTGAGAAAATGTGAGGTTATCCACTTTGGCAGAAATAATAGAAAAGCAAATTATAATTTAAATGGAAAAAAAAATTGCAAAGTGCTGCAGTACAGAGAGTTCACATTGGGGAGCTCTATATTACAACCACATGTGAGAGTATAGTGATTGATTTTAGTTGGTTTGTGAGTATATATCTAATATGATATGATCTAATAGATCACCAGAGCTGGTCACTGCAGAGAATACTTTGCTGAGGATGTAACGTATTTTGCATTCAACTGTTGAAGTGAATAGTGTTAGCAATACAAATTGATTCATAATCAGGAAAAATATTGACAAGAGACTTAGAGACAAAAAAGCTGGATTCTGCAAGCATCAGGCATTCATACTCTTCATTTACATTCAGAGGACAACTAAGAAAGCAATGGAACTCATTAACAATTCATTATCTTCATTTGAATTTAATAATATAGTCAGCAGCTTGCACATAATCATGAAAATCATGACCTTTCAGAGGAAAGGTCATCGACCTGAAACATTGGGGGAAAAATTGCGGTTGGAGGCATTCTTCGGACAACCGCCTCCAAACCAAAAATGTTTTACGTAAATACCTGGTGGTCCCGGAGGAACGTAGGATTCCGGTCAAAGGCCTCCATTCGCAGTCCAGCATGCACGAGCATGTCTTCCAGGTACGCGTACCCTGGAATCACATGGGCCTGGACCACCAATCACTATGTAGTATTCTCATTATTAATAATAATGGGAACTCCTTTTGTATGAGCCCCCATTACTATCAATGAGAATACCCCCCAAAAAAAGAAACAAAACACAATAAATAAAAAAAACACCTCACATATTTAAAATTAATTGAAATTGAACATAATTAAATGTTTTAGAAAAAAATATATTTTTTAATGTGTTTTAATAGGGTTAAAAATAAACTTACCTTAATGGACTGGGTTTTTAAATATAAAAATGAGTGATTAAATTTAATTTTTCTATGTTTTAAAACTCTTATGCTGGTAAAAGTAGGCTATACCAGGCGCAAAAGTTTGAAGGACAATCGCTGGGCAAGAGTTGGGCAAATAGCCCAATCTCTGTCCGCAGATGTCCTTCCTGCGGGGATGCGTTGGATCTGTCAAATTTTGACAGATCGCAAAAGCCGGTTCTTGACGTATGCGCATCACGCGCCAAGAACCGGCATTTGCGAGGCCTCTTCGACTGCGTGCTCACATCGCACGCACCCAGCAAGGCCGCAAATTTCGGCCCGTTAACTCTGTTTCTCTCTCTACAGATGCTGCCTGATTTGTTGAATACTTCCAGCATTTTCTGTTTTTATTTCAGATTTCCAGCATCTGCAGTATTTTACATTTGTAATCTTGAAAAGTGTTGGGTTTAAGTAGAGGTTAAATTGAGCCAACGTGTATTTTTAGGTCATTTAAAATAGCAATCAAAAAAGAAAGCCAGTCTGTGCTGTTGGTTTCTCTGGATGTTGAAGGTAGCCAGTGAATTGCAACCACCTACCATTCTAAAGAGAACTTCCCGAGGAACATAAAATGTATTCTAATTGACCTCAGGGTCTGTCTAAGACCAATTAATATGTAACTGGCCTCAGAATGTGCATGTTCACAGCATTTAAACCTTGTGACCTTAAAGGTACAGCTCATTCATACACGGTTCAATCTTAACAGCATTACATGCTGCCAGGTGGGCAGAGGAAATGTTTCAAGGACACTCTCAAAACCTCCTTGATAAAAATGCAACATCCCCACTGACACCTGGGAGTCCCTGGCCAAAGATCGCCCTAAGTGGAGGAAGAGCATCTGGGAGGGCGCTAAGCACCTCGAGTCTCGTCACCGAGAGCATGCAGAAAGCAAGCGCAGGCAGTGGAAAGAGCGCATGGCAAACCAAACTCCCCCTCCCCACCCACCCTTTCCTTCAATGACTGTCTGTCCCACCTGTGACAGAGACTGTAATTCCCATATTGGACTGTTCAGTCACCTAAGAACTCACTTTTAGAGTGGAAGCAAGTCTTTCTCGATTTCGAGTGACTGCCTATGATGATGATGATGATGATGATTGTCATAAAACAATTGGCTAGATTTTGCTGACAAAATAATGGTGAGGCTAATGGCGCTCGCCGTTATTTATGCCTAAATGATACAGCCACTTCAGGCGAGGAGCAGATGCAAATATCCAAAAGTTACCGTCTGAGCTGAGCCGCTCCAACGTCGTTGGTTTGCGAAAATTGCATTTTCTATTTACCTCACCATTGACATGCATTGAACGTCACGAAGTTGCTTTATTTCCACAGTAGATCCAAACTAAACCCACAGATATTTAGGTCTAGTAATTGATAGCTTATGTACCCTTTTAACGACATGATAATTGTTCATTCATGCCGATCAACATCTCTGGCAATGAAAAATCACTATTACAAGTGTGGTGTCTCATTCCACCGGGCATTATTTGTTGTTGGAGATTTTTAAAATGTCACATTATAAATTTTTTGCATTTCTTTTTTACTTTTCCTTTCTGTCTCATTTTGCTCTCTCTTTTAATCCAGTCTTTCTTTCCCTCCTTTTAAGATTTGACATTGAATTCACCCACTCTAACTTATACTTCCTTCTCTATCTTTCCTCTATTTACTTCTCAATCCTACAATCTGATTTGTTAAGGAGATACACAGGTACTCGGCCTGTTCACTCAAGTCCGAGATGCCCTGATTTTCTCGCTGCGCTATTATCAGCTCGCACTTCCAGCAACTTGTGAAGCAAACTATTTTAAAACCTCAACTTACACGGACAGGTCTAAATAATGGTAGATGCCATTAGGTGCCCTGCTGCAACAATATCTGGGCCCTGCTGTCCTCCAACTTGCCTGGTGCAACAGCAACTAAAAAAACAATTGGGAAAGTGATAAGAGTATTAAAGGATATAAAAGTTGTTTTTATCAATGCACTAAAAAAGTATAATTATTCTAATAAGTTGCAGGCTTAAAAAGATCCACTTAATGGGCCCAAGTTTCGGGCTGCGCCGAGAACCACGACCTGGACGCCCGTTTTTCGCGCCACAAAGTGCGCCTAAAAAAAACTTACATATTCTCCGGCTCCCTGCTGGTCCTCTGTAGCCGGGCACAGCGCAGCACTAGCTGTAGGGGGCGGAGCCAGATCCCTGCGCTGAAAACAGTGCCGGGACCTCTGCACATGCGCGCTACAGTGAGCGCGCATGTGCAGTAGCTCCAGGCGCCCAAAACTGTGTGGGAGGGGCCCGAAGCACGCAGCCCTAGCCCTGGCCGAATGGCCTCACTGGGGCTGCGTGCATAAGGCTGCCTCCCACGCCCGGCTCCTGCTTCCTCCCGGCCCGATTCGACTCCCGCTTCCCCCGCCCCGCCCCCGCCCCCGGACCGGACCCGACCTGACCTCCCTCCTCCCACCCCCCCCACCCGACCCAATCCGTGCTCCCGACCGCGCCCCCCCCGGACCGGACTGGACCCGACCCGACCCTACCTCCCTCCGACCCCCTGACCAGACCCGCGCTCCCGACCCCGACCCGCGCTCCCCCCGACCCGACCCGCACTCCCGACCCCAGACCCCGGACCCGACCCGACCCAACGCCACCTACCTGTAAATCTGGTGCTGGGGACGGGCCCTGCCCGAAGTCTTGGGCCCGGCCGGGCCCGGCCCGTTCAGCCTCCCTGCTCCTCTCCTTCTCCTTCCCCCCTTCTCCTTTCCCCCCTCGCCTTCCCCTTCCCCCCTCTCCTTCCCCTTCCCCCCCTTTACCTCCCTTCTCTTTCCTCTTTCCCCTTCTCCTCTCCCCTCCTTTCCCCTTCTCCTCTCCCCCTCCCCTTCTCCTCTCCCCCCTTTCCCCTTCCCCCTTTTCCCCCCCTTCTCTCCCCTTCTCCCCCTTCCCTCCCCCTTCTCCCCGATCCCTCCCCCTTCCCTCCCTCCCCCTCTGCCTCCCTCCCTCCCCTCCCCCTGCCCCCCCTCTCCCTCTACCCCCCTCCTCCCCCTCCCCTCGCTGTCAGAAACACAGACACTGATAGACAGAGAGTGAGAGACACACACAGACAGACAGACAGAGAGTTAGAGACACTGACAGAGACACGCTGGAGGGTGGCATCCCAGCACGCTGTTGGAGGGCTCCCGGTGCTGCAGTCGGTAAATAGAAAATGTTTTATTTACTGATTTAAAAAAATATATATTTCCTATTAATTTTTTTTGATTGATTTATTGGTTGATTTATTGATGTTTTTATCATTTATTATTGATGATGGCTCTTTATTTGTAAAACTGAAGTGTTTAATGTTTGTAAACTTCCCTTTAAATCCCCCCCCCCCCCCCATTCCCTCCGCCTGATTTGTAACCTACACCTGATTTTCTAAAGTGTAGACAAGGTTTTTTGGAGCGTACAAAAATCTTCACTTACTCCATTCTAAGTTAGTTTGGAGTAAGTTTTCACTGCCGAAACTTTGAAAACAGGCATAAGTGGCCAGACACGCCCCCTTTTGAAAAAAAAAATTCTGTTCCAAAGTGAAACTGTTCTAACTGACTAGAACTGAAGCAAACTAAATGCCGAGAATTTGAATTTCTAAGATATTCCGTTCTACACCAGTTGCTCCAAAAAATCAGGAGCAACTGAGGCCGAAACTTGGGCCCAATGTTTGGTATAGAAATGCAGTTAGTGTACCAGCACCAACTCTAAAAGCCAACAACAAATTGAGACCACTGAAACCACAAACTGTGCTGAAACATCTATAACGACACATTTCAAAGCACTGGTCAATGATTGTTACTTTAAAAGGAAAGAAACATCTTAGAACAGAGGTGTAGCATTACAGACTGTTGACTGATCTTTTATTAGTAGTCAGTTCACATTTGAAATGTTTTTTCATTAATGGTTTACAGCAACTCTTCTACTATTTCCACTGAGCAATCTACAATCAGAACGTGACAGTGGTATCAAACATACATGCTACAATCCTGGTAAAAATGTAATCCTGTAAAGCCCCCTACTGTACTGAATTTGCAAGTACTGCACTTTGCTCTTCTGCTTTGACTTAGCTTTTACAATGATTTTTTAAATGGAGCAACCTTACAATAATTGTGGTTAAAAAAAATTAAGAGATTTGAGGAATTGGGTGTTCTTAGGATTTCTGCTATGTTGCTATCAAATCAGTCAGTCTCAATAGTATAAGAATTGTTAACATATTTGTGCCACACAAGTGCCAGACAATGACTATTTCCAACAAGTGATAATCTAAAAACCGCCCCTTGACATTCAATGGCATTACTATCGCCGAATCTCCCACCACCATCATCCTGTGGGTCACCATTGATGAAGATAAAACAGGATTAAAGGTTCTAAACCGAGGGGAAGGCCAAATTTACTAGGTTGAAAGTGATTTAGCAATAGTGGACTGGAAAAAGCTACTTGAAGGTAAATCAGTGTCAGAGCAGTGGGAAGTATTCAAGGAGCAGGTACATGGGGCTAGACTTTCAACTAGGTGGCTAAGTCCCCAAAAAATGGACCTTATTCCAGCAATTTGTGATGTATCGCCCATGCTGATCGCCAGCATAAGGCCCGGTTTTTTTTGCGATTTTCCACTCGGCCTTATCCCAGTGATGTCAAATGGGCAATCTGATTTCTCAGCGATCTCACGATCGCCCAAAAAAAGAGGAAGTGAAACGGATGTCCAAAAAAAAAGCTTCCCTAGCAACGATATTGTGCGCATGTGTGGGATGTTTTTTTGGAGCGATTTTTTTTGCCGCGTTTAGAGAGTTCATGGGTCATCGCACATGCTCAGAAGGAAAGGGAGGGTCGGTGAGAGAGGGAGAGAGAGGAGAGAGGAGTTCATCGGTAGATTGTTATCAGTTATCATTACAGACGTTTCAGCAATGGCCATGTCGAATCAAAATCCAAATGAAAGTGAAAGTGAAAGAAGAAGGGCCAAAGCCTTCAGTGAGGAGGCTAACGAGGCACTCGTTCTTGTTGGATCAACAGGTGGGAGGACTTGACACGGGGTAGCCTTGGGAAACCTCCACCCTGTGCTTACAGGCGGATCTGGCAAGAGATTGCCGATCTGGTGACATCGGCATTCCATGAGGTGCGGACGTCTGACCAATGCCGCAACAGGTGGAACAGCCTCCTGGCAGCTACCAGAGTAAGTTTGATTCTACTATGTATTTAAAACATATATAAAACTCATGTTTATAAATTATTATTAATTTATTATTTACTTGATGTTTATTAATTGCAAACAAATTCCTCAATTTTAATTATTTATAATGGAAGTTTAAAAACTACATTAAATGAAAAAAAAATTACATTACCAATCACCCTAATACTAAGTAGCATGTTATAGTATTAAAGTTTATTCATATGAAGCCACCATAGTAAGTTGCATTGTAATATTTAAAAATATTAATATTTTTTAAAAATTGTAATATTTAAAAATATTTAAAACATATTTAAAAGATATTTAAAAGTCATATTTAAAATCATATGTACATATGTATTGTATACTTAATGTGTATAATTAGAATAATATTAAAAATTATTCATATGCAATACGAGGTTACGTAATAATGAAACATTTAAATCAGTCTTCAAAGTTTATTGTCAGGAAAGGTAGCTTATGCCATGCAATGTTAAATTATCATTTACAGAAAAAGATAAGTTTAAACCGAGCGGAGCAAAGGAGGATGGGTGGCGGCCCCGTGGCAATGCACATTCTCAATCCATATGAGGAGCTTGCGGTGGCCTTGGTGGGTCCTGAAAGCCGTGCGGTCATGACTCGTAGCGTGGCCGAGCCCACCCTTGAGCCTGGTGAGTAATGCGGAATGTGCAAAGTATCAAACATTATGAATAACATACGCGAAATATCGTAGTTACACATTTGTTATGCAATTATAATTCATTAGTTCAGATGTAGTCTGATCTACGAGTGAGATCATGTTAACGCTGATGAACCCTCATGCATTTGGGGTTTTGCAAAGTATTGCAATGTTTTGCATTACATTGAAATTATTGATATTGAAATATTGAAATATATTGATATGTACTGTTATGAGTTGTTTAGAAATTTCATTCATCTTTCTAAGGTGAAGTGTCCATTGAGCACTGCTCGGTGCCACTCGCAGAGCCCGGTTCTAACAGTTCACAAGAGGGTGAGACGGCGGAGGACGAGCAGGATGAGGAGGAGCAGGAGGAGGAGGAACAGGAGGAGGAGGATGATATTTTTTTGTGGGGAGGGAGGGAACAATCTGCGGCCACCTCGGTTGAGATGGAAGAAGCACCGGGACCGAGCAGTGTGCAGGTGGCGACGCCAAGGCACATCATATTGCAAACACCGACCCCACAGAGGTCCGGTCAGCATGGCGAGCAATCACCTATCTTGGAGGGCCAGTCAGAGAGCTTGATTTCCCTGTGCAGGGAGACAGCCGCGATTGGTCACAACCTTATCCAGGAGTTCGCGGCGGGATTCTCTGCGAACTGGAGCCAGTTTCCAGCATCCTGGAGCGAGTTCTGCACGAACTTCTCGAACTGGTCTTCTGAGCAGTCACAGACTGCAAGGGAGACCTTGGAGGCTATTAGGCAGCAGACAGCCGCAACCAATGCCCTACAGCATGCGTTGCTGGCTGGACACGGCGCTGCACGCCAAGGTTTCGTGTCTGCTGGCAGCGAGACCCCGAGCACACAAGCGAGTACGGAGGGCACAGTTCCTTCTGACTCAGAAATGGAACCTCAGGCTTTCGCTTCCGCTCCGTCACCTCCACCACGGTAGGAAGTCTTGCCATCCCACTCTACGCGATGTCTTGGTGTCGGTCTGAGTAGACCAAAATGGGCGGGTGGGCTGCGAACACGGGGTGGGGCTGGACCTGGAGGGAAACGTGGCCGCAGGTAGGGAGGGGGGCGTTTTTTCACAGTTTGTTCACTTGTTCAATTGTTCTTGTTCCTGTTTTGTTAGTTTTGTTTGTTGTTATGGGTTAATTGTTAATTGTTAATTGTTAAGATTTTGTATTTTGTATTTGAGGGAAGGGTGGGTTGGTGCAGGAGGCGGGGGGGGGGGGAATTGGAGGGATAGTTTTTACAGTTTTATTTGCGTTTTTGTTAATAAAAAAAAAATTATTTAATTCAATAAATTGTGTGTGTCTTCTCTCTTACTTATCAACTATACAGATGTTATTCCATATCTGAGCATTCTATTAATATACGAGTACTTTAGTAACACATAAGAACATAAGAACATAAGAATTAGGAACAGGAGTAGGCCATCTAGCCCCTCGAGCCTGCTCCGCCATTCAAAAAGATCATGGCTGATCTGGCCGTGGACTCAGCTCCACTTACCCACCCTCTCCCCGTAACCCTTAATTCCCTTATTGGTTAAAAATCTATCTATCTGTGATTTGAATACATTCAATGAGCTAGCCTCAACTGCTTCCTTGGGCAGAGAATTCCACAGATTCACAACCCTCTGGGAGAAGAAATTCCTCTCAACTCGGTTTTAAATTGACTCCCCCGTATTTTGAGGCTGTGCCCCCTAGTTCTAGTCTCCCCGACCAGTGGAAACAATCTCTCTGCCTCTATCTTGTCTATCCCTTTCATTATTTTAAATGTTTCTATAAAATCGCCCCTCATCCTTCTGAACTCCAACGAGTAAAGACCCAGTCTATTCAACACCTTCTAATAAATTCTATTATATAAAACCTATTCACTAAAAACCTATATAAAACCTGTTCACTAAAAGCAACGTAATAATACCTATATGAAAAATTACAGCTCTCATCCTCATTAAATTCTGTTATATAAAACCTAATTATATAAAACCAAACGTAATGATAACTATATGAAAACTTACAGCTCTCAGTAAATTATAGTATATAAAATCTATTTAATAAAAATAACGTAATAATACCTATTTATATTTCCTGTCTCAATATTCTGAGTACAACTAACTCTCTAATTAAATCACAACTAATCCTCAACGTTCCATTGAAGTCAAAATGGCGTTCGTAGTGCCCATTTTCCTTCTCTTCGGTCCAGAAAAAGCAACTATTTCTCAGCACTGTTTTGGGCCTTACATCGGCGCAGCGAAGTGCATGCTCGGTGCTGAAACTTGGGATGGGTCTTGTGTGAGCAATAATTTTGTCGAACTTCTCGGCGATCAAAGTGGAAACTTAGGCACCTGTTTTTCGGTAGATATTTTGGGCCTAGTTTCCACTTTTTGCTCAAAATGGGTGATATAGGTCTGTTTTGGGCCATATATGGGCCATAACTGGGTGATGTGAAGTGGAAAATCTAGCCCATGGAGTTCAGGGTAAATATGTTCCCACAAAGAAAAAGGGTTGAATCGCCAAATTTAGAGCCCCCTGGATGACAAGGTGCATACAGGGTAAGATAAGGCAAAAAAGGGAAGCAGTACCGAGAGCTCAATACTACAAAAAGCCTGGAAGAGTATAGAAAGTGCAGGGGTGAAATTAAATAGGAAACTTGGAAAGCAAAGAGAGGGCATGAAAAAATACTGGCAGGCAGAATCAAAGAAAACCCAAAGATGTTTTATAATTACATAAAGAGCAAGAGGATCACTAAGGAAAGAGTAAGGCCTATTAGGGATCCAAATGGTGATTTATGTGTGGAGGCGGGGGATGTGGGTAAGGTACTTAATGAATACTTTGCAGCTATCTTCAAAAAAGAGGGGAAGGATGCCGAAGTTAAGGAGGAAGAGATTGAAATATTGGATGGGATAAACATAGTAAGAGAGGAAGTATTAAGGGGTGTAGCATCTTTGAAAGTAGATAAATCGCCAGGACCAGGTGAAATATATGCTAGGCTATTAAAAGAAGCAAAGGAGGAAATTGCGGAGGCTCTGACCATCATTTTGCAATCCTCCCTGGCTACAGGAAATGTGCCAGAGGATTGGAGAATTGCTAACGTTGTACCATTGTTTAAAAAGGGAGGAAGGGATAAACTGAGCAATTACAGGCCAGTTAGTTTAACCTCGGTGATGGGCAAATTATTGGAATCAATTCTGAGAGACAGTATAAACCTTCATTCAGAAGGACACAGAATATCAAGCCATCATTTCCCAGACCGTCAATGACCTCATCTCCTCTGGAGATCTTCCCTCCACAGCCACTAACTTCAGTTACCCAACCCCAAGATTCACAAACAGGACTGCCCCAGTAGACCCATCATTTCAGCCTGTTCTTGCCCCACAGAACTTATCCCTTGCTATCTCGACACTATTTTTTCTCCCCTTGTCCACTCTCTTCCCACGTACAGCCACCGACGCCCTCCGTCACTTTAACAGTTTCCAGTTTCCTGGCCCCAACCATCACCTTTTCACCACAGACATCCAATCCTTCTACACTCCTATCCCCCACCAGGATGGCCTGAGGGCGCTCCGCTTCTTCCTCGAGCAGAGGCCCAACCAGTCCCTATCCACCACCACCCTCCTCCACCTGGCTAAAATTGTTCTCACATTGAACAACTTCTCCTTTAACGCCACTCACTTTCTCCAAATTAAAGGTGTTGCTATGGGAACCTGCATGGTCTTAACTATGCCTGCCTTTTCATGGGATATGTGGAACATTCTTTGTTCCAGTCCAACTCGGGTCCCCTCCCTCACCTCGTTTTCTGGTACATTGATGATTGTATCGGTGCCGTGTCCTGCTCTCACCCTGAACTAGAAAATTTAATTCACTTTACATCCAATTTCCACCCTTCCCTCACCTTCACATGGTCCATCTCTGACTCTTCCCTTCCCTTCCTCGACTTCTCTGTCTCCATTTTGGGGGATAGGCTATTGACCAGTATCCACTATAAGCCCACTGACTCCCACAGCTACCTGGACTACACTTCCTCCCACCTCACATCCTGCAAGGACCCCATTCCATTCTCACAGTTTCTCCATCTCCATCACATCTGGTTTGATGATGCCACATTTCACACTAGTGCCTCTGACACGTCTTCTTTTTTCCTCAACCGAGGATTCCCCTCCGCTGTGATTAACATGGTCCTCAACCGTGTCGTTCTATTTCCTGCACCTCTGCTCTCACTCCTTCCCCTCCCTCTCAGAATCATGATAGGGTTCCCCTTGTCCTCACCTTTAACCCCACCAGCCTCCACGTTCAACGGATCATCCTCTGCCATTTTCGCCACCTCAAGCATCATCCCACCACCAATCACAACTTCCCCTCCCCTCCCCTCTCAGCATTCCGAAGGGACCGCTCCTTCCATGACACCCTGATCCATTCCACAGTCACCCCCAGCATCCCCTCCCCTTCCCACGGCACCTTTCCGTGCAAGCACAGGAGATGCAACACCTGCCCTTTTACCTCCTCCTTTCCCACTATCCAGGGCCTCAAATACTCCTTCCAGGTGAAACAGCCATTTACTTGTACTTCTTTTCGAACATTCGCCAGTTCTGACGATGTGTCATCGACCTGAAACATTAACTCTGTTTTTCTCTCCACAGAGGCTGCCTGACCCACTGAGATTTCCAGCATTTTCTGTTTTTATTTCAGATGAATCAAGGACAGTCAGCATGGATTTGTTATGGGAAGGTCTTGTCTGACTAACTTGATTGAATTTTTTGAGGAGGTAACAAGGAGAGTCGATGAGGGCATTGCGTTTGATGTAGTCTACATGGATTTTAGCAAGGCTTTTGACAAGGTCCCACATGGCAGGCTGATCAAAAATGTAAAAGCCCATGCAATCCAAGAGAGAGTGGCAAATTGGATCCAAAATTGGCTCAGTGGCAGGAAGAAAAGGGTAATGATTGACGGGTGTTTTTGCAACTGGAAGGCTGTTTGCAGTGGGGTTTCACAGGGCTCAGTACTCACTCCCTTGCTTTTAGTAGTATATATTAATAATTTAGACTTAAATGTAGGGGGCATAATAAAGACATTTGCAGATAATACAAAAATTGGCTGTGAGTAGGAAAGCTTTAGACTGCAGGAAGATATCGATGAATTGGTCAGTTGGGCAGAAAAGTGGAAAAAGGAATTCAATCCGGAGAAGTGTGAGGTAATGCATTTGGGGAGGGGCAACAAGGCAAGGGAATACACATTAAATGGGAGGATGCTGAGAGGTGTAGAGGAACAGATCCTTAAAGGTAGCGGACAGATCAATAAGGTAGTTAAAAGGGCATACGGAATGCTTTCCTTTATTAGCCAAAATATAGAATATAAGAGCAGGGAAGTTATGCTAGATCAGTATACAACACTAGTTCAGCCACCACTTGAGACTGCATACAGTTCTGGTCACCATATTATAAGAAAGATGTGATTACACCAGAGAGGATACAGAGGAAGTTGCCAGGACTGGAACATTTTAGCTATGAGGAAAGATTGGATAGGCTGGGGTTGTTTTCTTTGGAACAGAGGAGGCTGAGAGGAGATTTAATTGAGATGTATAAAATTATGAGGGGCCTAAATAAAGTAGATAGGAAGGACCTGTTACCCATAGCAGAGGGGTCAACAACCAGGGGGCATAGATTTATAATAGTTGGTAGAAAGATTAGAGGGGAGATGAGGGGAGAAAATGTCTCCCAGAGGGTGGTGGGGGTCTGGAACTCACTACCTGAAAGGGTGGTAGAGGCAGAAACCTTCATCACATTTAAAAAGTACTTGGATGTGCACTTAAAGAGCCATGACCTGCAGGGCTATGGACTTAGTGCTGGAAGGTGAGATTTGGCTGTGTTGCTCTTTTTTGACCGACACGGACATGATGGGCTGAATGGCCTCCTTCTGTGTCGTAATTTACAATGATTCTATGAATCTATGAAGATGATGGGTGTTATCTTCTTGATGTTGAACTTGAGGACATTTTGCTCATCCAAGATTTCGATGAGACATAATTTTACAGCCTCAGCCCAATTCACGCTAATCTCTAATATGATTGAAGTTGAACATCTGTGAGCCTTATTCGACACCATTTTCTTTATTGAAACAAAAACATAAAGCTGCTGCACGATCCAATTTCTAGGTCCTGGAATCAAACTTGGGGTTCCAACAGAAATTATCTGAATATGAATGGCAGGGGCACAAAGTGGATTGGGCTGGAGCTTGGGAGGCTAAAGCATTCAGTTGGGAGGGGATGGAGTTTGGGGATCAGGTACAGCAGGAAATAAAAGAGGGAAACAATAAAGGATTGGTAAAGGAGACATTAACATTTTGAATTTGAGTGCAATCCAGGTACAGAGGCCGCTGCACACGTCCATAAAGGCCAGCAGCTGGACCACAGGAAATTGGTCCACCAACCTCATTACAATATTACTGGTGAGCCGCAGGCACCAGTCGCGATCCCACAGGCAGCTCATCAGCCGCGGGTGAGAACGAGCATGCAAGTCCAGAGTGAGTGGGGAGGCAGTCGAAACAGGGAAAGCTCAGGCCAGCTGTGGCCCACAGTTTTTGTGTGGAGCCCGGAGGAGCACTCCTGCTCCTCTTGGCCCCACATTCAGGTAAGTATAAAACATTGTACTTAGCTTTTTGGTGGCAGCCCCCAACGGTATCTTTAAGGACTGTTAGTTTGGCTGTTGTTCACTCGGGAAAACTAACTGCAGCATGCACGGTACACGCTATGTATAGTCACAACCAAATTTGGCAAAGAAGACTGAAACAGGCATTTGGCCTCCAATTTTCACATACATTCGGTCTAATGCATGTTTCAGACAGGCATCTTGTACAACTACAGGTAGCCCAATGCAATATGGCATGTGGCAATCTTCCGGTGTGGACTAAGTGTATACACGATGCACGCCATGTTGGACTCTTCAGCAACTATTTCTCACCCCAAAAAAGAATGCTGCACAATCGAATTTACTTGCCATTATTTTTACATGCATACTAATGAATTGCTTTGCTTTTCATTCAGTACTTGGCCCAGGCTAATTAGCATGTCAGCTTTCCAGCCCTGATTTAAGGGATTGTGACACAACAACAGCTGTCAAGTTCTAACATGCAGAAAAACAATGATCAAATAGCTTTAAAAATAAAATCTGTGAAATGTTTTTACTTAAACAAAACAAAAATGCTAAAGGTCATCTGTGTATGAGCAATTTTATTAGCATAAATTCAGTGACTGTGAGTGTAACAGAACCTTGAGCATTTGTTCTGAGGTGAAGCAGAAACAAAAGAGTGATGCCTCACTGCACCTTAGTGATTACCAATAATATTACACTAAACAGGTCAACTGATATAAATGCAGACTATAGATATACTCTCTGTTTAGTCACTGTATAGTTGCATAAGATGGAGACTTGTTTACCTGATGTACTAACAATAAGGTTTACACTGTGTATATGCTATGCTGGCACCACTAGAGGGTGCACCTGGTGGAGACCGGGGTTTCCTGCCCTGGTGGCAGCGGCTGTAAAAAAGGGCAGCCAACATGCGGCTGCCTCACTCTGGAGTTACGAATAAAGGATCAAGGTCACTGCAGTTTGAGTACAACACATTGCCTCGTGGAGTCATTCATAGGTACATTACAGACTTAACAACTGGCAACGAGAATACGGACTTTCACACGATTATGGCTACCTTTGGCACACTAAAAGACTTTGCAGAGGGTGATGATTGGGATGTATTCACGGAAAGGCTCGAGCTATATTTCATGGCAAACGACCTGGCGGGGAGACCGACACATTGGCGGAGAAGCGCAAGGCTATACTGCTGGCCAGTTGTGGGCCCAAGGTCTACCGCCTCGTCAGGGACTTGATGGCACCCACGAAGGCCAAGGATAAGACATACAATGAGCTGACTGAACTAATTTGCGACCAACTAAAACCTAAAGAGAGCATCCTCATGGCCAGGCACAGATTCTACACTCACCGCAGACCTGAGGGCCAGGAGATTGCAAAATATGCTGCTGACCTCAGGGGACTTGCGGCACCGTGTGATTTCGTCACGCAGCTCACAAAACATTGGGAAACATCTTTGTTATAGGAATTGGCCACGAGGGCCTCCTGCACAAACTATTATCTGCCGACACCACAGTCAACCTGCAGAAAGCCATCAGCATCAGTCAGACGTTCATGACCTCAACCTGTAGCACCAAGGAAATTATTCATCCTGTGGACTCAAACTCGGCAAGTACTGTACACAGAATGGTGCCTTTCACAGGCAAGACTGTAGAACGTGGTTCTGCCCAGGGCAGAGAGCACAGACCTCAGGGTTCCAATGTTATACTCATAATAAATGGTGAAACTGAGTACTGTGTGTAATGAGCAAGTGTGACCTTAGCTCCTTTATTAAGGTTTCAGAGTGCAGGTACCTCGTGGGTGGCCTGCTTATATACTGTGCTCCCAAGACATGCTGGGATCCCTTGGGACTCCAACAGGTGGGCCCTCTGGTGGTCAGGTGTAATGCAAGTTACAAAGGGTTAAATACATAACATCACTCCCCCGTGAAGTCAGGAGTACACTTATTTACAAGGTGAGACAATCTGGGGCTTTGCGCTCCCTTTTCAATCATCTCGGTACAAAAGCTGGTGTGGGTGAGTTGGTCAGTTCTTCACTGGGCTGTTGGGCAGCCGGCCTTGCCGGGCTGCTGGGGATGATGAGTTCGGTTTCGTGGTCAACTATGATGTCAGTTGCCACTTGTGTGTGTGTGTTGGAAGATCAAAGTTGGTGGTGTCCTCTTCGGGTTGTTCGTAACTGTTGGTTAACTGCAATTTGATTTGGTCCAAATGTTTTCTGTGCGTTTGCCCATTGGTCAGTTTGACCTGAAACACCTTACTCCCCTCTTTGGCTGTGACCGTGCCAGCGAGCCATTTGGGACTATGTCCATAATTGAGCACAAACACGGGATCATTGATCTCAATATCGTATGACAAATTTGCGCGATCATGGTACATACTTTGTTGATACCACTTGCCCTCCACGTGATCATGGAGATCAGGGTGGACAAGAGAGAGCCTTTTTTTAAGTGCCCTTTTCATGAGCAGCTCAGCTAGGATAATCCCGGTGAATGAGTGGGGTCTGGTGCGGTAGCTGACCAGCACGTGGGACAACTGGGTCTGCAAGGAGCCTTCCGACATACGTTTCAAGCTTTGCTTGATGGTCTGAACTGCCCGTTCTGCCTGGCTCTTGTATGCGGGCTTGAACGGGGCAGATGTGACATATTTGATCCCGTTGCAGATCATAAATTCCTTAAATTCAGCACTGGTGAAGCACGGCCCATTGTCGCTGACTACGACATCAGGCAAGCCGTGCATGGCAAACATGGCTCGTAGGCTTTCAATGGTGGCTGTGGATGTGCTTACAGACATTATTGCACATTCAATCCATTTTGAGTAAGCATCTACGACAACCAAAAACATTTTGCCTAGGAATGGGCCCGAATAGTCTACATGGATCCTCGACCACAGTTTGGATGGCCATGACCACAAACTTAGCAGTGCCTCTCTGGGTGCAGTGCTCAACTGAGAGCAAGTGTTGCACTGGCACACGCATGACTCTAAATCTGAGTCGATGCCAGGCCACCACAGGTGAGATCTGGCTATGGCTTTCATCATTACGATGCCTGGGTGGGTGTTGTGCCGTTCGCAAATAAATGTGTCTCTGCCTTTCTTGGGCAAGACCATGTGATTGCCCCACAATAGACAGTCCGCCTGCAGGGACAACTCGTCTTTGCGACTGTGGAATGGTTTAATCGCTTCCTGCATCTCCACTGGGACACTGGACCAGCTCCCATGGAGGACACAGGTTTTTACCAAGGACAGGTCCTGATCTGGTGGGCCGTAACGAGGGACTTCTCGTTCTCAAATGCCTCCATTACCATGAGCAAGTCCGCTGGTCGTGCCATTTCCACCCCAGTGGTGGGCAATGGTAGCCGTCTGAGAGCGTCTGCACAGTTCTCTGTGCCCGGTCTGTGGCGGATTACATAGTTGTATTCCGACAGCGTGAGCACCCATCTTTGGATGTGGGCAGAGGCATTGGGATTAATCCCTTTGCTCTCAGAGAACAGCAATATGAGCAGCTTGTGGTCAGTTTCAAGCTCAAACTTGAGGCCAAATAAGTACTGCCGTATTTTTTTTACCCCGTAAACGCACGCCAGAGCCTCTTTTTCAACCATGCTGTAGGCCCTTTCGGTCTTGGACAAACTCCTGGATGCATACGCAACCGGTTGCAAAATCCCCAAATCAGTAGCCTGTTGTAACACACAGCCGACCCCATATGGCGACGCATCTCGTGCTAACACCAATCGCTTACATAGGTTATACAGGACAAGCAGTTTGTTAGAACACAATACATTTCTGGCTTTCTTAAAGGTAGCCTCTTGTGAATTCCCCCATACCCAGTCATCGACCTTGCACAGTAGCACATGTAGGGGTTCTAGCAGGATGCTTAATCAAGGTAGGAAATTACCGAAATAGTTAAGGAGTTCCAGGAACGACCGCAGCTCCGTCACATTCTGTAGTCGCGGCGCGTTCTTGATGGCCTCCGTCTTGGCGTCGATGGGTCTGATACTGTCTGCTGTGATTCTCCTTCCTAAGAATGTGACCTCCTGTGTCAGGAAAACAAACTTCGAGCATTTCAACCTGAGCCCCACGTGAGCCAACCGACGAAGAACCTCCTCCAATTCTTCAAGTGCTCCATGGTGTCCCGACCTGTAACCAATATGTCATCCTAGAAGACCACTGTGCAAGGAACCGACTTTAGAAGGCTCTCCATGTTCCGCTGGAAGATCGCCGCAGCAGACCGAATCCCGAATGGGCACTGGTTGTAGATAAACAGACCTTTGTGCGTGTTGATGCAGGTGAGGCCTTTCGAAGATTCCTCCACCTCCTGCATCATTAGGCCGAGGTCAGGTCCAGCTTGGTGAACGTCTGCCCCTCTAGCCAGGGTTGCAAATAAGTCGTCTGCCTTGGGTAGCAGGTACTGGTCCTGCAGCGAAAAACGGTTAATCGTTACTTTATAGTGCCCGCAAATTCTAACTATACCGTCCTCCTTCTGTACCGAGACAATCGGACTGGCCCAGTCGTTGAATTCCACTGGCGCGATGATGCCTTCCAGCCTGTCCAGCTCAATTTGCACTTTTTCACCCATCATGTACGGAACTGCCCGAGCCTTGTGGTGGATGGGTCACGTACCGGGAACCAAATGGATCTGCACTTTCGCCCCCGAGAAGCTGCCAATGCCTGGCTTGAATAACGATGGGAACTTGCTTAGAACCTGGGCACATGAGGCGTCGTCGACAGACAAAAGCGCTCAGATGTCGTCCCAGTTCCAGCGGATTTTCCCCAACCAGCTTCTGCCAAACAATGTGGGGCCATCCCTGGCACAATCCACAGCGGAAGTTCCTGTACTGCTCCATCACAGGAGACTTTGACTTCTGCACTGCCAATTACAGGGATTAGTTCCTTGGTGTAAGTCCTTAGCTTAGTGTGAATGGGGCTGAGCTTGGGCCTGTGTGCCTTCTTTCCCCACAGCCTGTCGAAGGCCTTTTTACTCATTATGGAATGACTTGCCCCCATGTCCTGCTCCATAGATATTGGAATGCAGTTCAGTTCAACTTTCAACATTATTGGTGGGCATTTCATCGTGAACGTGTGTACCCAATACACTTTGGCCTCCTCCATACGAGTTTCCAACTCAGTCTGATCCACTGTGGATCGATCTTCCTCTGCAACGTGGTGGTTTGCAGGGTTTGCAGAGTTTGCAGCTCACCTGCACATTCGTTGGAGGTGTCCCATTGTTCTGCAACCATTGCACACATAGTGCTTAAAGCGGCATTGATGGGGCCGATGATCACCTCCGCAGCGCCAACAGGGTGTTAACTGCCTTGCATTAACAGATGATGGCGGACTCTGGGTCAATTGAGTTCGGGCGACAGCAGCCGGTGTGTACATTCTACCGTGAACATTTCTGCTCAAAACCGACGTTACTTTATGCACAGTACTGGCCGAAACTTCTTTATTCTGCAAAATCTGCTTGGTGTTGTCGCTGATGGACATAAATGCCGGGGCTATCGTTATGGCTTTACTTAGATTCGGAGTTTCTACAGTCAACAGTTTGCGAAGGATTGTCTCATGTCCGATGCCCAGTACAAAAAAGTCTCTGAGCATTTGTTCTAGGAATCCCTCAAACTCACAATGTCCTGCGAGGCGCCTTAGTTCGGCGACATAGCTCGCCACTTCCTGACCCTCCGATCGTTGACTTGTGTAGAACTGATATCTCGCCATCAAAACACTTTCTTAGGATGTAGGTGCTCCCGGACCAGCGTACACAATTCTTCGTAGGATTTCTCTGTTGGTTTTGCCGGGGCCAGGAGATTCTTCACGAGGCCGTAGGTTGTTGCCCCACAGACAGTTAAGAGGATCACCCTTCATTTGGTGGTGTTCTCGTTCCATTCCAGCTCATCGGCCACAAAGTATTGATCAATTCTCTCCACGAAGGCCTCCCAATCATCCCATTCTGAGAATTTCTCCAGGATGCCGACTGTTCTTTGCATTTTCACGTGGTTGTTCGTTACCTCGTCGCCAATTGTTATACTCATAATAAGTGGTGAGATTGAGTACTGTGTATAATGATCAAGTGTGACCTTAGCTCCTTTATCAAGGTTCCAGAGTGCAGGCACCTCATGGGTGGCCTGCTTATATACCATGCTCCCAAGGGATGCTGGGATCCCTTGGGACTCCAACAGGTGGGCCCTCTGGTGGTCAGGTGTAATGCAAGTTGCAAAGGGTTAAATACATAACATCCAGAACTCAGAGTCCGTCGAGAGGTACTAATCAAATAGCACCATGCTGGCGTTGAAGAGGGAACCATAGGGCTCACCAGTGTTGGTTTGCTGAGTACGTATGTAAAGCCTGTAACACGAAGGGCCACCTCTAGCATATGTGTAAAAGAAATATGACTCACCGTCGAGCAGAGGAGTTGGTAGATGACTTTAAATCCATGATGATTTGGCCAGAGAGGCAGCTCAGCCCCAAGAAGAAGTGTATGGAGTGTATACCTGCACCACCGATTGTCCTCCAGTGAAGATGGAGGTCTAGATAAACGGCGTTCTAGTCTTCATGGAAGTGGACACGGGAGCGAGCCAGTCAGTGATGAGCCGGGATATCTTTGAGAGGCTATGGAACGAAAAACAACCCAAGCTGGTTCCAGTACAGGAAAAGTTATGCACCTACACCAAGGAGCTGATCCCAATCCTTGGTAGTGCGGATGTAAGTGTAATCCATAATGGCGTGGTGCACCAGTTACCTCTGTGGATTGTTGCAGGTGATGGTCCAACGCTACTCGGAAGGAGGTGGATGGGGAAGATCCAGTGGAAATGGGAATGTTATGTAATGATCTGTGTATCGTCCCAGTACCTTAAATGTAATGTAAGCACTATGCCACACACAGAGGGCGCTGTGGTGGGAAACCTGGTAGTACCTGCAACAAGTGCTATATAAGGCTGACCACCACACCTGAGAGGCACTCTGGAGCTGAACAATAAAGGACGAAGGTCACAGCAGTTAGATTTACATCAGACCGTGTGGAGTCAGTGATTTGTGTGCTCCATACACCACATTGGCGACGAGGAAGCGGACGAACTCCACGCAACTATGGCTACTCTGGGCTCGCTAAAGGATTTTACCATGGGCAATGATTGGGAGGCCTTTATGGAAAGGCTCGAGTACTACTTCACAGCAAACGACCTGACTGAGGACACATATGCAATGAGAGATAAGCATAAGGCGATATTGTTTTCCAGTTGTGGAGATGAGGTTTACTGTCTCGTCAGGGATTTGCTGGCACCTGGGAGCGCCAGGGACATGTCATACGAGGAGCTGACTGAACTCATTCGTGACCAGTTGAAACCGAAGGAGAGCATCCTCACGGCCAGATACAAATTTTACCATCACCGCAGACCCGAGGGCCAGGATGTCACCAAATATGCTGCGGACCTCAGGAGACTCGCGGCGCCGTGTGATTTTGGCGCACACCTTGACGAGGTTTTGCGGGACGTTTTCGTTATGGGGATTGGCCACGAGGGCCTCCTTCACAAGCTGCTGGCCACGGAACCCACAGTCACTCTGACAAAGGCCATCACCATCAGCCGGGCACATATGACCTCGACTTGCAGCACCAAGCAAATAATTCACACAGTCTCGAACCCGGCAGGCACTGTCCACAGGATAGCGCCCACCACGGACAAAACTGCAGAATGTGGCTCTGCCCGGAGCAGAGAGCACAGACCTCGGGATCCTGGAACTCAGAGTCCGCTGAGGGGGGCCAATCAAGCAGCACCATGCTGGCGTTGTGGAGGAAGCCATGGGGCTCACCGGTGCAGGTTTGCGGAGTACACGTGCAATACCTGCCACGTTAAAGGCCACCTTCAGTATGTGTAAAAGAAATCTGACTCACCGTGTGGCTGAGGAGATGGGGGATGATCCACTGTTCAGCGAGGAGCAGGTAGAAGAAGATGAGGTGTTGGGACTGTACATGTGTACTGACGATTCGCCCCCAGTGATAAGGGAAGTAAAAATCAACGGAGTCCCTGTGAGTATGGAAGTGGACATGGGCTCGGGTCCGTCGTTGATGAGTCGGAGAACTTTTGATAAACTGTGGATTAACCCAGCTGCACGACCCAAGCTGGTCCTGGTCACGTACCTACACCAGGGAACTGATACCTGTTCTTGGCAGAGCGATGGTGCAGGTATCCCACGGGGACGAGACGCACGCTTTACCTCTGTGGGTCGTTGCAGGCGATGGGCCGACACTCAATCCCCCCACAGGCAAGTCCCAGGCCTGGACCTCACACAGAGATCCTGCAGCCTCAGCCCCCACAGGCAAGCAGCCCTGCACAGAGGGGCCTAATGGGGGGGGAGTGGCCGGCGGTTCGGAAGAGCCCCGCCGAGGAGCTGTTAGCGTCGGGCAGCAGCAGCAGCTGGAGATCGGGGACTACGGAGGCTGCGGGGGATGCGGCAAGTGCGGCCGCAGGAGAGGCGGCAAGTCAGGTGGCAGCAGAGGGGAGCGGAGGCTGCGACGGCGGAGGGCATCCGGAATGGCGGAGAAGAAGATGGCGGCGGCATCGTGTCGGAGCAGCAGAACATATAGGTCCAATCTGTTATATATATAAGCTTATATTTACTCTGTACAGCCACTGGAGGGCTCATCCCCTGGAATCCCAAGGGATCCCATAAACCCTTGGGAGCACAGGTATTTAAGGAGACTTCACAGGTTGGAGAGGCACTCTGGAGACCTGCAATAAAAGACTAAGGTCACACTTTACTTTGAGCTCACATTGTTCAATCTGACTCTTTCTCCATACACTACAACTGGCGATGAGATGCAGATAGCGAACCCAAAGATGCAGAGAACAGTGGGCATCCTGGAGAAATTCTTGGAGGGAGATGATTGGGAAACTTTTGTGGAAAGACTTGACCAATACTTCGTGGCCAACGAGCTAGATGGGGAAGAGAGCACTGCCAAACGAAGGGCGATCCTCCTCACCATCTGTAGGGCACCAACATATGGCCTCATGAAGAATCTGCTCACTCCAGCGAAACCCACAAAGAAATCATACGACAATTTGTGCACACTGGTCTGAGAGCATTTGAACCCAAAGGAAAGCGTTTTGATGTCGAGGTACCGGTTCTACACCTACAAAAGGCCTGAAGGCCAGGAAGTGGCGAGTTATGTTGCCGAGCTAAGACGCCTTGCAGAACATTGTGAATTTGAAAGACATTTGGAGCACATGCTCAGAGACTTTTTCATGTTTGGCATAGGTCACAAAACCACACTTTGCAAACTTTTGACTGTAGAGACCCCAACCTTGAGTAAGGCCATAGTGATAGCCCAGGCGTTCATTGCCACCAGTGACAATACGAAGCAAATCTCTCTGCACACAAGTGCTGCTACAAGTGTTGTGAACAAAGTGATGTTGTTTTCGTATCGTAACGTACAGGGCAGGTCACACATACCTGCAGCTGCACGTCCGCAGATGACACAGAGTCCACCATCAAGGGTGATGAATGCAAGGCCATTAACACCTTGTTGGCGCTGCAGGGGTGATCATCGTTTCCATTCATGCCGATTCAAAGGGTATGTTTGCAAGGGCTGTAGAACAATGGGACACCTCCAACGAGTGTACAGGCGAGCTGAAAATCCTGTTAAACCTGCAAACCACCATGTTGCAGAGGAGGACAGATCTACGGAGGATCACGACGAATCAGAGCCTCAGATTGAGGAGGCAGAGATACATGGGGTGCACACATTCACCATGAATTGTCCCCCGATAATACTGAATGTTGAATTAAATGGACTCCCGGTGTCAATGGAGCTGGACACAGGCGCGAGCCAGTCCATCATGGACAAAAAGACTTTCGAAAGATTGTGGTGCAACAAGGCCTCAAGGGCAGTCTTAACTCCAGTGCGCACGAAACTAAGAACTAACACGAAAGGCAGTGCTACTGTAAAGGTCTCCTACAATGGAACGGTGCACAAGCTACCACTCTGGGTGGAACCGGGCGATGGTCCCACGCTGCTTGGCAGGAGATGGCTGGGAAAGATACGCTGGAACTGGGACGATGTCCAAGCGCTATCGCCCGCTGACAACACTTCGTGTGCCCAGGTCTTAAAGAAATTTTCTTCGCTGTTCGAACCAGGCATTGGGAAATTCCAAGGAGCAAAAGTGCAGATCCACCTAATTCCGGGGGCGTGACCCATCCATCACAAGGCGAGAGCAGTATCATACATGATGAGAGAAAGGGTAGAGATTGAGCTAGACCGGCTGCAAAGAGAGGGCATCATTTCCCCGATCGAGTTCAACGAGTGGGCCAGTCCTATCATCCCAGCCCTCAAGGGAGAATCTGTGGCGATTACAAAATAACTATCAATCGTTTCTCCCTGCAGGACCAATACCCACTACCAAAGGCCAACGACCTCTTTGCAACGCTGGCGGGAGGAAAGACATTCACAAAGCTGTATCTGACTTCAGCCTACATGACGCAGGAACTGGAGGAATCATCGAAGGCCCTCATCTGCATCAACACGCACAAAGGTCTTTTTATTTATAACAGATGCCTGTTTGGAATCTTGTGTCCTGAGAGATTTGCTTCGTATTCTCACTCGTGGCAATGAACGCCTGGGCTATCGCTATGGCCTTACTCAAGGTTGGGATCTCTACAGTCAAAAGTTTGCGATATTCCAGAGAAACTTGGAAAGCTTACAGAAGTCGGTCCCGCACACCGTGGTCTTCCAGGACGATATCTTGGTCACAGGTTGGAACACAGTCGAGCATCTGCAGAACCTGGAGGAGGTTCTTAGTCGACTCAACTCCGTGGGGCTCAGGTTAAAACGCTCGAAGTCCGTTTTGCTGGCGCCTGAAGTGGAGTTCCTGGGAAGGAGGATTGTGGCGGTGAGCATCAGGCCCACCAACGCGAAGACGGAGCCAATCGAGAACACACCGAGGCTACAGAATGTGACGGTCTGCGATCATTTCTTGGACTCCTGAACTACTTTGGAAACTTCTTACTGGGTCTCAGCACTCTGTTAGAATCACTGCATGTCTTACTATGAAAAGGGAATGAATGGGTTTGGGGCAAAAGCCAAGAAAATGCCTTTGTAAAAGTGAGAAAATTGTTATGCTCAAACAAATTGCTTGTGTTGTATGATCCATGTAAGCGTTTGGTACTAGCATGTGATGCATTGTCATATGGCGTCGGGTGTGTATTGAACAAGCTAATGATTTCAGGAAACTGCAACTGGTTGCTTATGCATCCAGGAGTCTGTCTAAGGCTAAGAAAGCCTACAGCATGATTGAGAAAGAAGCATTAGCGTGTGTCTATGGGGTAAAGAAAATGCATTAATACCTGTTTGGGCTAAAATTCGAATTGGAAACTGACCAACTGATCCTGTTCTCCGAGAGTAAAGGGATAAATACCAACGCATCAGCCCGCATCCAGGGATGGGCGCTCACCTTGTCCGCATACAACTACGCCATCTGCCACAGCCCAGGCATAGAAAACTACGCCGATGCTCTCAGTAGGCTGCCATTGCCCACCACGGGAGTGGAAATGGTGCAGCCCGCAGATCTAGCCATGGTTATGAAAGCATTTGAGAGTGAGCAATCACCCATCACTGCCCGGCAGATCAAAACCTGGACAAGCCAGGACCCCTTATTATCTCTAGTCAAAAGCTGCTTGCTTCACGGGAGCTGGTCCAATGTCCCAGTGGAAATGCAGGAAGAGATAAAGCTGTTCCAGCGGCGCAATGATGAAATATCTATACAGGCAGACTTCCTTCTGTGGGGCAATCGAGTAGTAGTAGACCTTCATCAATGACCTCCACAGTACCCACCCAGGCATCGTAATGATGAAAGCGATAGCCAGATCTCTCGTGTGGTGGCCCGGTATCGATGCGGACTTAGAGTCCTGCATTCACAGATGTAATACATGCTCGAAGTTAATCAATGCACACAGGGAGGCGCCGTTAAGTTTATGGTCTTGGCCCTCCAAACCGTGGTCTAGGGTGCACGTCGACTATGCAGGCCCATTCTTGGGTAAAAGGTTCCTTGTGGTTGTAGACGCGTACTTCAAGTGGATTGAATGTGAGATAATGTCGGCTAGCACGTCCGCTGCCACTACTGAAAGCCCGCGGGCCATGTTTGCCACACACGGCCTACCCGATGTCCTGGTGAGAGAAAACGGGCCATATTGTACCAGTGCTGAGTTCAAAGAATTGATGACCCGTAACGGGATCAAATATGTCACATCTGCCCCGTTTAAACCAGCGTCCAATGCAGAGAGAGCAGTGCAAACCATCAAGCAAGGCTTGAAGAGGGTAACGGAAGGCTCACTGCAGACTCGCTATCCCGAGTCCTGTTTAGCTACCGCACGAGACCCCACTCACTCACTGGGATCCCACCTGCTGAACTGCTCATGAAAAGAGCACTTAAGACAAGGCTCTCGTTAGTTCACCCTGATCTACATGAACAGGTAGAGAGCAGGCGGCTTCAACAAAGTGTATAACATGAAAGTGCAAATGTGTCACGCGAGATTGAAATCAATGATCCTGTATTTGTATTAAATTATGGACAAGGTCCCAAGTGGCTTCCTGGCACTGTCGTGGCCAAAGAGGGGAGCAGGGTGTTTCGGGTCAAACTTTCAAATGGACTCTTCACCGGAAACACTTGGACCAAATCAAACTCAGATTCACGGACTATCCTGAGCAACCCAACTTGGACCCTACCTTTTTTGATCCCCCCAACATACACACCAGTGGCAACCAGCACCACGGTTGACCACGAAGCAGAACCCATCATCCACAGCAACCTTGCAGGGCCCAACACACCACGCAGCCCAGCAAGGCCTGCTGTTGAGCAACGCAACAAGGGCCCAACAAATGATTCAACAATGCCAGCTTTCACACCGAGACGAGCAACCAGGTTAAGAAGGGCCCCAGATCGACTCACATTGTAAATAGTTACACTATTGACCTTGGGCGGTGGGTGGGGGGGGGGGGCGGGCAGGGGAGTGTTGTTATATATGTAAACTTGTATTTACTCTATACAACCACCAGAGGGCTCATCCCCTGGAGTCCCAAAGGATCCCATAATCCCTTGGGAGCACTGGTATTTAAGGAGGCTTCACAGGTTGGAGAGGCACTCTGGAGACCTGCAATAAAAGACTACAGTCACACTTTACTTTGAGCTCACAGTGTACAGTCTGACTCTTTCTCCATACACTACACAATCTACTCAATCTCTTCTCATAGGCCCAATCTACACAACCCTCTCATCCCTGGAATCAATCGAGTGTACCTTTGTTGCACTGCCTCTTAAGCATGTATATCCTTCCTTAGATAAGGAAACCTAACTGTGCACAGTATTCTAGGTGTGGTATAGGATCTGTTCCTACCCCCTACAGTAAAAATTGGAATATTAAAGATAAAAATACAAAACTGCATTGCAGCCCGCAAAAAGAGTTGGGCAGGAAAGTGTTAATTCAAACATTGCAGCGAAACCGTGAGACATCATGAGAGACAATGATACAGGTTATCTGCCATCGATCTAATCACCAGACGATGGCCATTCAACATTCAATGGTCCCGGCCATTGCAGCAAAACTATGACTCATCGAGAGATTTGACATCATCAGAGCGCCAGAAGAGAGACATCCACACCTTCAATGGTTTTCTATCTGAAAAGCTACAGGGACATTCACCCATTCGATAGACTCCTGGATGCATAAGCAACCAGTTGCAGTTTCCTGAAATCATTAGCTTGTTCAATACACACCCGACGCCATATGACGATGCATCACATGCTAGTACCAAACGCTTACATGGATCATACAACACAAGCAATTTGTTTGAGCATAACAATTTTCTCACTTTTACAAAGGCATTTTCTTGGCTTTTGCCCCAAACCCATTCATTCCCTTTTCATAGTAAGACATGCAGTGATTCTAACAGAGTGCTGAGACCCAGTAAGAAGTTTCCAAAGTAGTTCAGGAGTCCCAGAAATGATCGCAGACGGTCACATTCTGTAGCCTATGTTTCTATGTTTCTATGTTTCCTCAACTGTGGAGACCAAGGAAGGTTCTGCATTGTGCTACACAGAGGGAGAGATGACCATGAGAGCTGATATCGTAGAAGGGAACAGGAAATCTGTTTCGAGATCACAAGCTGTTTTTTTGGAATAAAGAGGACCTATTTTTGAAGGCACAGAGAGCAGTACAGGAACAGAATCAAAACAGCAACAGAAAACAGCGGTGTCTCTTTGAGACACAAGCTGCAACTAAGGTCTGAGCCTACAGTCAACCTCAACAGCCAGCCGGGGAATTAGTCATTGTATGTTGTTTCCAGTCAAATCATAGAAGGGTTTTGTGATTTAGTCTGGGTAACTTTATATGTAACAATCAAATCATGGAGGAGTTTAACTGTGTCAAGTTGTGCGATGCAAATGACCTTTTCGTCGGGGTTTGTATTCTGGGGTTTGTTAGTCCAATATAAATCCTGAAGTATTTATATAGGGGAGGTAACTGTGTGATGCAAATGACCCTTGCGTAGTGGTTTGTATTTTGGGGTTTGTTAACCCAATATAAATCATCGTGATTTATACTAGGGAGGTAATTGTGTGTATATTCAATAAACAAATAAATCTTGGTTGAGCCAAAACCCTGTGCCGTGTTTATTTTGTTCTTATAAATCCTGAAGTCAAAGAACTGTGTAACGGTGGACTAGATATTAGAAGCCCTTACAGAAATGGCAACCGCAGCAGGACTTCCAGATTTAGATCAATAATTATGGACAAGGTTAAGGGCAAGAAACCCACGATGGAGGATAGGATATTCTCGTATGTATTTGGAAAAGTAAACATTTCCGAGCACTGGGTGCTAGAAATGTTACACTCTGACAGTCCGTATGAGAAGGCGGTAGAGTGGATGGGTAGTAGCATACATAAGAAATTGAAGGAAAAGGCGATTTGGTTAATATATATGCAGAAACAAATTCAGATGCTCATGGAACAAGTTGAGCATTTAGAAAAAGAGAAACAAGAATCAGAAAGTAGGGCAGGAGAGAGGGAGGCCATGGTGAACCAGCTGACAGAAGTTTGGAGCATTGAAAGGCAGGAGAGAAAAGCGCAGGAAGAAACGACTAGAAACACGATTGAGTACCTGCAATGTCAGGCCACCGAAAGTAGAAGGCAGTGTCAGGCTCAGCATGAGGAAGGAACTTAGAGAGAGCTGACAAGGCTAAGGGTCAGTTAAAAGATATAAAGGTGGCATACAGGGTAGCTAAAAACAGGGTACATGAAGAGGCCGATCACGGACCCTGTAATGAAAAAATCCATATGTTAACCCTAGCATTATCTGGGGCAAGAGGTATGGCTTGTCTTTTGAAATGAGGGGAAGTTAGGGTAAATTGGGATGAGGAGAGAAAGGAGCCCAATGATGGGACCCAGTATAGTGAGGATCGGCCAGCTCCCGAAGCACCGGGGTCACCGAGACCAATCAATAACTGTGATGAGGATGAATTGGCAGCGTTGAGCCGTGATATAGGCCCCATTAACTCCACGGATGGTCCACTGGATGTTAATAGATGCTGGATGGATTTTAGGAGGGGTCACCCAGAGTTGGGGGATGTGGACTTGAACATAAGAACATAAGAACATAAGAATTAGGAACAGGAGTAGGCCATCTAGCCCCTCGAGTCTGCTCCGGCATTCAACAAGATCATGGCTGATCTGGCCGTGGACTCAGCTCCACTTACCCGCCCGCTCCCCGTAACCCTTAATTCCCTTATTGGTTAAAAAATCTATCTATCTGTGATTTGAATACATTCAATGAGCTTGCCTCAACTGCTTCCTTGGGCAGAGAATTCCACAGATTCACAACCCCCTGTGAGAAGAAATTCCTTCTCAACTCGGTTTTAAATTGGCTCCCCCGTATTTTGAGGCTATGCCCCCTAGTTCTAGTCTCCCCGACCAGTGGAAACAACCTCTCTGCCTCTATCTTTCGTTATTTTAAATGTTTCTATAAGATCACCCCGCATCCTTCTGAACTCCAACGAGTAAAGACCCAGTCTACTCAATCTATCATCATAAGGTAACCCCTCATCTCCGGAATCAGCCTAGTGAATCGTCTCTGTACCACCTCCAAAGCTAGTATATCCTTCCTTAAGTAAGGTGACCAAAACTGCACACAGTACTCCAGGTGCGGCCTCACTAATACCCTATACAGTTGCAGCAGGACCTCCCTGCTTTTGTACTCCATCCCTCTCGCAATGAAGGCCAACATTCCATTCGCCTTCCTGATTACCTGCTGCACCTGCAAACTAACTTTTTGGGATTCATGCACAAGGACACCCAGGTCCCTCTGCACCGCAGCATGTTGTAATTTCTCCCCATTCAAATAATATTCCCTTTTACTGTTTTTTTCCCAAGGTGGATGAACTCACACTTTCCAACATTGTATTCCATCTGCCAAACCTTAGCCCATTTGCTTAACCTATCTAAATCTCTTTGCAGCCTCTCTGTGTCCTCTACACAACCTGCTTTCCCACTAATCTTTGTGCCATCTGCAAATTTTGTTACACTACACTCCGTCCCCTCTTCCAGGTCATCTACGTATATTGTAAACAGTTGTGGTCCCAGCACTGATCCCTGTGGCACACCACTAACCACCGATTTCCAACCAGAAAAGGACCCATGTTAGCAAGCCAATTCTCGATCCATGCTGACACATTTCCTCTGACTCCGCGTACCTTTATCTTCTGCAGTAACCTTTTGTGTGGCACCTTATCGAATGCCTTTTGGAAATCTAAATACATCACATCCATCGGTACACCTCTATCCACCATGCTCGTTATATCCTCAAAGAATTCCAGTAAATTAGTTAAACATGATTTCCCCTTCATGAATCCATGTTGCGTCTGCTTGATTGCACTATTTCTATCTAGATGTCCCGCTATTTCTTCCTTAATGATAGTTTCAAGCATTTTCCCCACTACAGATGTTAAACTAACCGGCCTATAGTTACCTGCCTTTTGTCTGCCCCCTTTTTTAAACAGAGGCATTACATTAGCTGCTTTCCAATCCGCTGGTACCTCCCCAGAGTCCAGAGAATTTTGGTAGATTATAACGAATGCATCTGCTATAACTTCCGCTATCTCTTTTAATACCCTGGGATGCATTTCATCAGGACCAGGGGACTTGTCTACCTTGAGTCCCATTAGCCTGTCCAGCATTACCCCCCTAAAGCAAATCCTCCTCAGTAGCTGCAAAAGCTGACAGTAAGGTGGTGCAGAAAAAGGTGAAACAAGGTGTGCAGAAGGATCCTGCAGGATCCAAAGGGAAGATCAAATCATGGCAGTGCATATTCATGGTTCAGAGAAGCATGGTGTTTATGGCAGTAAGCCATTTGTTTAAAAGACGAAAAAAATAGAAAAGCATTTTCTATGAGTTTAAGAAGGTGAAACCGACACGTAAGCTTCTAACTTTCGTGCTGAGAGAAATAAAACATAGAATTTGCTACTATGGATGTTTGAGAAGTCATGAAATGTGTTGTGTGTGAAAGCCTGTGTAAAACCGTTGATGTTTTCAAGGAGAATGTTTAAAGTTTTTTTAAAAAGGCTTGTGGGTCTGTGGAGTTTTTTTCAACTGGCACTGGTTAGTTTGAGATTGGTTTGAATTAATTTGAGTTATTGAGGTTAGTTAACCTGTTAAAACCAGACTTTTATTATGGCCATGGTGAAATTCTGGTCGGTTTAAATTGTGAGAAAAAACTTTCGTTTCTGGCATGAGGCAATCACATATATTGGTATTTAAAAAATAAAATTTCAGACCAATTTCAAGAATGTGTAACCAGGGGAGAAAAAAAGGGAGGGACTGCTATTATGCGTGGAACACAGAATGATTGTAATGAGTAAGCTATTGTTATGCGTGGAGTACAGAACGTAATGCAACTTTTAAAATACAGAAAAAAAGGTGACTCTCTGCACAATACTTCAGAAAGCAACACCTTTTGCAGAGTTGAATGTAAATATATTGAGCATTTTTAAAATTTTAAGTTTTGAATTTGAGTGGATGTTTTCCTCAGTAACAGAAGGGGGATCAGAATTGATGAATCAACCCATTGGGATGGCAGGAAAGCCACAATGGATGTCCTGTTTCTTTTCTTTTAAGCAGGAGTGCTGATTGCCGAGAGGGGTTCTTTGATATGGAAATGACTTCAAGATGTTACCAAATTTGAGCTTTTGCTGGAACAAAAGAAAAAAGCTCCAGAAATGTTCAACTTCTTATCTGCAGTAATGGATCTCGAATGCCAGAGCATGGTGACAAAATTGAACTTTAGACTTTGCTATTCTTTTAATGCTTGGAATTCATGGTTTGGAGTCATGTGTTATCTTGCACGACACTCGAGAGGGAAGATAAAGAACTTGCATTCAAACACATTGCAGATACCTTTTGTACTGTTAAATCACAAAGGCTGGACATAGGGTTTTGTGATCATTGTTAACATTGACTAACTAAATTGATACGAGTTGCTACTCAAGCACTCAGGAAGGGAAATTTATCAAAAGTTTAAGGATAGAAAGGAAAAAGGGACACGGTGATTGCAGTAATTACAGCATGTATAAAATGGATATAAACTAAGTTTGACCTGTGGAGGGAAGACCTCTCACAGAGCGGTGCTATTTTTCTTTTCCTTTATTTGCAGAGGCGAGTCGAACGGAGGACGCAGGATGAAATGTGCTCTGTGGCTGAGCCTGTTGGTGATCCTGATCAGATCAGGACAGATGGAGCGAGGCAACATCGAGATGTCCTTTACTTACGGGTGTATGGGAGGGGGTGTATGGGAGGAGCCAGGCCCACCGTAAAACAGGGAAGTAGAACACGGGGCACTGACGGGATAGCTACATAATTCCATCAGGGAAAGTGGCTGGGTTGGATGGAGTCAAATTCCACGAAATATTCCAATCACACTGGTTACAAATTCGGTGAAGCATTAGTGCCCCGCCCCAAATTAAATATCACCACCAAAAAGGTACTGGTGAACAAGGGAAGGCGAGTGTGCCGAGAATGCTGGGGAGTATCTCCGTAGGATGGTGGTGGTGGCTATGGAAGACACACAAGGCAAAGGGTAATGAATCCACGGATTTGGAAAGATTGGGGAATGATTCATACAATGGATTGTGAGGACAAAGGGGGGAATGAAATTATGTTGGGACAAGTGGTGGAAGGAGGAACAAGAGGTTTGTGTGTGTGTGGGAGGATCGGAACGTAAATGCCAGAAGTGGGTATTCATCGCTTTTAAGCAGCAATGGCAAGATTACGGGTCTGGAATAGGCTGGACTCAAGAGTTTCGATTCGTGTGTGGTCCCAGATCTTCCAAACACAGTCACTGCTACCGAGCTAGTAGCACATAAAAGGAAGCCCTTACTATCAGCCCCAAAGACACGAGATATGGAGGTTAAGTACCCCATAATGACACCCGGACCTAGGAATGGGTTGGTGATGATTCCAACCGGGAAAGTGTTGTACCATGACGTGCATTACGAGGTAGCATCTGTAATCCTTAATTTAACAAAGGTACAACTACCCCAGTGGTGCCTAGCTGAAACAGAAAAATTGTATGAAGAACTATTAAAAGAAATGTTACGACAATTCTATGAACTGAACTATGGGGATGAAAGTCGGAAGAATTTATATAAACAAGCTGACAACAGTCACACCGGTTTGGGGAGATGGAAGAGGGAATTGATCAAGGTAATTGTGTGTATGTTCAATAAACAAATGAATCTTGGTTGAGCCAAAACCCTGTGCCATGTTTTCTTCTTATAAATCCTGAAGTCAAAGAACTGTGTAGCGGGGGACTAGGTATTAGAAACCCTTACAGTGGTCTCACCAAAGCCCTTTTCAATTGTAGTAAGATGCCCTTACTCTTGTACTCCAACCCCATTACATTAAAGGCCAACATGTAATTTGTCTTCCTAATTGCTTGCTGTACCTGCATGCTAACTCATGTGTTACTTGTACTAGGACACCTAATACTCTCTGAATGCCAATATAGTTACCATTTTAAAAATATTTTATTTTCCGATTCTTCCTACCAAAGTGAATAAGCTCATATTTCCCCACGTTATTGCCCACCTTATTGCCCACTCACTTAACCTGTCTGTATCCCTTTTCAGGATACTCGTGTCATCCTCACAGCTTACTGTCCCACCTAGCTTTGTAATGTTTGCAAAGTTGGATACATTACACTCGGTCCCCTCATCTAAGTCCTTAATATAGATTGTAAGTAGCTGAGGCCCAAGCACTGATCCTTGCGGCATCCCACTAGTTACAGCCTGCCAACCTGAAAATGATCCATTTATCCCTATTCTCTTTTTCTGTCCGTTAACCAATCCTCTATCCATGCTAATATCTTACCCCAACTGCATGAGCCCTTATCTTGGGTAACAACCTTTTATGTGACACCTTATCGAATGTCTTTTCGAAATCCAAATATACTACATCCACTGGTTCCCCTTTATTTATCTTGCTAGTTATATCCTCAGAAATCTGTAATAAATTTGTCAAAAACACTTTCTCTTTCATAAAACCATATTGATGTTGCCTAATCATTATGGGCTGTAATTTGCGCCCTTTATGGGTATGTACAGGGTGCGCATGTGCTAAAACCTGGAACTTGCGATCTGTCAATAACTTTCTTGGCATCCCCGGGAAAAGAGTATCCACGGGTGGAGAATTGGGCTATTTGTTCAACTTCTGCCCAGCGATTGCCCATGAAATTCTTATGCCTGGTAAAAGCAGATGTGAGGCCTGCTTTTACAAATGTAAGAGTTTAAAAAAACAGTAAAATAAAATTTTAGCAACAATTTATACATTTAAAAACCTGTAAAGTAAAGTGCGTTTATTTTTAGCCCCTTTAAAACATGTAAATTTATTTTTCAGAAAATAAAAATGCTGTTTTAAGTATTTAATTAAATGCCATTTTAATTAATTTTAAATATGTGATGTTTTATTTTATTTATTTGATGTCTAGTGGTATTTGGGGGGTATTCCCATTCATACTTATGGGGTTTCCATACATACGGAATCCTCATAAGCATGAATGGGGATTCCCTTCTTTTATTGGCTGGGCTGGTTCATGTGATCCCAGGGGCGCTTGCGAAGCGCGTGCACCCCTGAGATACGTGGACCTCTGCCCACACGTACCCGAAGAGGCCCAGGACCGCAAATCTCCGTACCTCCCAGACCACCAGGTAAGTGGGCATTTTATTTACGGATCGGAGGCATTTCCCAGTGGGTATCCTCCGACCGCAAATTCAGCACCATTGTGATTTTCTAAGTGCCCTGTTACCACATCCTTAGCAATGGATTCTATTATTTTCCTGACAACTGGTGTCAGGCTAACTGCCCTGTAGTTCCCCATTTTCTTTCTCCCTCATTTCTTGAATAGCGGGGTTACATTTGCTACCTTCCAATCCTCTGGGTCCGTTCCAGAATCTAGGAAATTTTGGAAGATCACACCCAATGCATTCACTAACTCTGCAGCCACCTTTTTTTTAGAACTTTACGATGTAGGCCATCAGGGCCTGGGGATTTGTTGGCTTTTAGTCCCATTAGTTTCTCAGGTACTTTTTCTCTACTGATATTAATTACTATAAGTTCCTCACTCTTGGTTCCCCACTATTTTTGGTATGTTTTTTGTGTCTTCTACTGTGAAGACAGATACAAAATATTTGTTTAAAGTCTCTGCCATTTACTTGTTCCCCAATATAATTTCTCCTGTCTCAGCCTCTAGGAGACTAACACTTAGGGCTCAATTTTCCCCAGTGATTTGCGCCATTTTTTTTGGAGCAGGCTGCTCTTTTTGGCCTAAATTGAAAAACCAGTTTCCCCAATAAATTTGCATCAGTTAGTTACAATTTTTTAAGTCAGTTTTTTTTTTCAGCCAAAGGGAACGTAACCATCCACCTACACCAATTCTGGCCATTTAGGGAAGTTTGGCCAGTTGCAAGTTACTCCAGTTCTGCATTAGGCTAGTGCCTGTGGCCTCTCCAGAAAAACCTTCCGGAGAGTTAAGGAAATCGGCGCAGGTATCGAAATCGGCGCAGCAGATGCCCGGACACACTAAAAAATTGAAAAATAAACTTACCTCTAACCCCACCGAAGGGCTGTCCCATTCTATGGTGTGTGTGTGTGTGTGGGCATGCGTGCTTGTGTGTGTGCGTGTGTGTGTGTGTGTATAGCCCTTCGGGCGGGGTTGGAGGTAAGTTGCTGCTATGTGTTTTTCAATTGTTTTAATGTGTTGCGAGGTGGCTGTATGCTTCACTTTGCAGCCTCACTTTGCAGCTCACATTGTGTCCCTGGTTACTATGGCAGCTCGAACGTTATGGCGCGGATCAAGACTCCACCCCCAAAACTAAAGGTTAGCTTAACCACGCCAAAATGAAGAAATCCAACGGGGAAACTTAGAATATTTTTTTTTGGTGTACTTAGACCCAAAAAAATCGGCCGCAACTCGTCAAGTACGCCAAAAAAATGCTTTGGGGAAAATTGAGCCCTTAGTTTTGCTACTCTCTTCCTTTTTACATACTTGTAGAAGCTCTTACAATCTGTTTTTATATTTCTTGCTAATTTACTGTCATAGACTATTTTCTCCCTTATCGTCAATTTTTTGGTCATCCTTTGCTAGTTTCTAAAACTCTCCCAATCCTCAGGCTTACTACTTTTCTTCGTAACATTATAAGCCTCTTCTTTTAATCCAATGGTCACTTTTCCCGTAGATTTTTTGATTCTCAATGAAATGTATATTCGTTGAGAATTTTAGAATATTTTTTAATTGTTTGCCACTGATTATCTACCATCATACTATAAATCTAATTTGCTAATCTACCTTAGCCAACTCACCCCTCATACCGATGTAATTGGCTTTGCTTAAGTCTTAGGAGCCGAAATTTCCCACGGGGCGGTAAGGCCTTTCCGACTGGGGGCAGGCAGATGGGCCGATCCATCCGAAATTTCTGCCGCGTGGTGTTCCCGCCCCATCGGGCATGCACCGACTACTTACCGCCCGGTGGTGACCTCATTCCGCCCTGCGAGGGAAACTGCCCCACAGGAGCGGAGCCACCGCCCGTTGGTGTCCCCGACACCATTTCCTGGTGGGAAGCTGCCAGTGGCTGGGCGGTGCGTCCACCCTTAAAGAGGTGGGGCGGACCACTGCAGTCGCCATTTTATTTTAATTGTCGGCCATCTCTTAAGTCGGCCCAACAATGGTAGCCACAGGTTCGGCCGGGCCACCAATAGGCAGTCCGGCGCCCCTTCTTGGGTGCAGGGTTGCTGGCCTGGCCTAAGCCCTCCCTGGTGGCCCAGTGGGCTCCACTAAAGTGGCTGTATACCTCGCAGCGGCTCGCCCCTTTAATTGAAGGGGAGGGACGTTGCTACACGTTAGCACAACGCGGCACATCAGTGTCATGCTAATGTCATCAGCGATGTGCAGACGTGCTCAGCGCAGTGCTGATGACATCGCCCACCTTCTGTCCCACTCCTGACGCATTTCCACCCCTCAACCGCCCCAAACACCAGCCCAACGATGTTTGTTTAAAAAAGAGGGCAATTTCGAACAATTCTCCACCCCATCGATTCGGGCAGAGAATCATCACTTAATTTGAATTATCTGCCCCATTTGAGGCTGTAAGTGTCATGTATTCAACCAGTAATGTAACCCATGTATAATCTAATCTAAGTTGGCACTGTGAGAACAATGACCACTAAGTGGAGACACTCCTAACCTGGGCCTTCAGGTACAAAAGGGGAAGCTCCACCCACCTTCATCACTTTCAGTGCTAAGGAATAAAGGACAGGTCACAGACTGACCTTCTCTCAAGCATGGGCCTCGTGTGCATTTATACTGTAGAGTAAGGACGTATCAATGGCGACGAGAAACTGGGATTTAAACCACGCGAGCATGGCAACTAGCAGAACAAACGAGAGGTACTGTGTTAAGGAATGGTTGGGACAGAGATTCAACATTGTTGAAGCAGCACACAGTTCTCCAGGCAGACAGGGGCAATCGGGCAGGCCCCAATATGTAGTCGAACCCAGAGGGGAAGGTCGACAGAGACAATGGCAAGCTGAACGGCGATTCACGCCATTGCCAGGGACAATGCGGCCAGTAATGGGGCCATCAACACCTGTTAATGGCGCACTCAAGGAAAATAACAGATGCAGTCAGGGACGATCGACTGGCAAGGGACCTTTTGTTTCCAACAATAGCTCATGTTGGAGGCGTGGAGGCACACACTCAGCCGGAGGTTGCAGAGATGAGCAAAATACCTGCAGAAATTGCAGAAATGAAGACTGGGAGAAATCGCTGGAAGCTGAAGTTCAGCGAGTTCATGTGGAGCACGTATACAGTTCATACACCAGGACGCCACCGATAATGATGAAAGTGCTCCTCAATGGCATCCCAGTATCAATGGAGCTAGACATGGGGGCCAGCTAGTCCCTGATGGGTATCAAACAGTTCGAAAAGTTGTGGGCGTCCAAGGCCAGGAGGCCAAAATTATCGCCGATTGACGCACAGCTACGGACTTACACAAAGCAGATCATTCCGGTGCTAGGTAGTCGTCACCCACAAAGATTCGAAGAACAAATTGCCACACTGGATTGTCCCAGGGGACGGTCCCGCACTATTGGGGAGGAGTTGGCTTGCTGTCATGAACTGGAAATGGGGCGATGTCAATGCAATTTCCTCTGTGGAGCGAGTATCATGCTCACAGATCCTGGACAAATTTGACTCATTATTTCAACCCGGCATTGGCACTTTCATGGGGGCCAAGGTAGTGATTCACATAAACCCGGACACCAGGCCAGTACACCACAATGCTAGAGCGGTGCCGTACATGATGCGGGAAAAGATAGAAGGCGAATTGGACCGCCTGCTGAGGGAAGGCATCATCTCGCCAGTCGAATTCAGTGACTGGGCGAGCCCGATCATGCCGGTGCTCAAGGCGGATGGGTCGGTCAGGTCAAGGCCACCATCAATTGGGTGTCACTCCAAGACCAGTACCCGCTACCGAGAGCGGAGGACCTTTTTGCGACGCTATCCGGTGGCAAACTTTTTTCAAAATTGGACCTGACCTCAGCTTACATGACCCAGGAGCTGGCGAGTGAGTCGAAGAAGCTGACCACCATCATGATACACAAGGGGTTGTTTGAATACAACAGATGTCCGTTCGGGATTCGCTCGGCCGCCGCGATCTTCCAACAAAATATGGAAAGCCTCCTCAAGTCGATTCCAGGGACGGTGGTTTTTCAGGACGACATCCTCATCACGAGTTACGATACTGAAGAACACCTCCACAACCTGGAGGAGGTGTTACGCAGACTGGACCGAGTAGGGCTGCGACTGAAAAAGGCGAAGTGCGTCTTCCTAGCTCCAGAGGTAGAATTCCTGGGGATGAGGGTAGCAGCAGACGGGATCAGCCCTACTGCGTCCAAGATGGAAGCGATTCAGAGAGCACCCAGACCCCGTAACACGACGAAGCTGCGGTCGTTCCTGGGGCTCCTGAACTATTTTGGTAACTTTCTTCCCAAATTGAGCACACTGCTAGAGCCGCTACACGTGCTCCTACGCAAAGGTCACGAATGGGTCTGGGGGGACAGCCAGGAAAGGGCTTTTAATAGAGCACGCAATTTGTTATGTTCCAACACTCTGTTAACACTATACGACCCATGTAAGAAACTCGTGTTAACATGCGATACGTCATCCTATGGTGTCGGGTGTGTGTTGCAGCATGTCAATGTCAAGGGTCAGTTACAGCCGGTAGCTTATTCCTCCAGGAGTCTATCCCAGGCAGAAAGGGGCTACGGGATGGTAGAAAAGTAGGCGCTCGCATGTGTATATGCGGTAAAGAAAATGCACCAATACCTGTTTGGCAGGAAATTTGAGCTGGAGACAGATCACAAACCCCTTTTGGCCGACAACAAGGCCATAAATGCAAACGCATTGGCCCGCGTACAGAGATGGGCACTCACGTTAGCCGCCTATGACTATACAATTCGGCAGACCGGGCACCCAAAAGTGCGCTGATGCACTCAGCAGGCTCCCACTAGCCACCACTGAAGGGGCTACCAAGCATGCTGCTGAGATGGTCATGGCTGTTGAAGCTTTCAGAAGCGAAGGCTCACCTGTGACAGCCCGTCAGATTAAAGTCTGGACAAATAGAGACCCGCTATTGTCTCTAGTCAAGAAATGTGTCCTGAATGGGGACTGGGCAGCCACGCACAGGAATTTAAACCATTTCACAGGCGCAGGGATGAACTCTTGATTCAGGCCGATTGCCCACTGTGGGGAAACCGCGTAGTCATGCCCCAGATGGGCAGAGAGGTGTTCATCAGAGAACTCCACAATGAGCACCCAGGCATTGTCATGATGAAGGCAATTGACAGGTCACACGTTTGGTGGTCAGGGATAGACGCAGATCTGGAACTTTGTGTTCACAGGTGCAACACGTGTACCCAGCTGGGCAATGCGCCCAGAGAAGCCCCTCTTAGCCCCTGGCCATGGCCCGCCAAGCCTTGGTCACGCATCCATGTGGACTACGCAGGTCCTTTCATGGGAAAAATGTTTTTGGTTGTAGTAGACGTCTACTCCAAATGGATCGAGTGTGACATTTTAAATTCAAGCACATCCTCTGCCACGGTAGAAAGTCTACGGGCAATGTTCGCCGCCCACGGTCTACCGGACGTCTTGGTCAGCGACAATGGCCCGTGCTTCACAAGCACTGAATTCCAGGACTTCATGGCAGGCAATGGAATTAACCATGTCAGAACGGCACCGTTCAAGCCGGCCTCAAACGGCCAGGCAGAACGAGCAGTGCAGATAATCAAACAGGGGATGCTCAGAATCCAAGGGGGTTCCCTACAAAAATGCTTATCACGCCTCCTGTTGGCCTATAGATCCCGACCACACTCGCTCACAGGGGTTCCACCCGCAGAGCTGCTCATGAAAAGGACGCTCAAAACCAGGTTATCCCTTATACACCCCACCATGAAAGAAATTGTTGAGAGCAGGCGCCAGCCACAATATGACTACCATGACAGGAATGCGAGGGCGCGATGTATTGATGTAAATGATCCTGTTTTTGTCCTCAACTACGCTGCAGGGCCCAAATGGCTCGCAGGCACTGTGATTGCCAAAGAGGGAAATAGGATTCTGGTAGTTAAACTTACCAATGGACAAATCTGCCGCAAACACGTGGATCAAACAAAAAGGAGGTTCAGCAACTCCATAGAAGAAGCAGCGGAAGAACACGATGTAGAGTTCACTCCACCACAGGTGACCGAACACCGGAACCAAAGGGAGGAGAGCCCAGTCACTGTGGGCGGTCCGGACAGGCCTGAGGCACCGCAAACAGCAGACACTCAGGCCAGCGCCCAACAACCGGAGCCCCAACTCAAGCGCTCTACAAGAGAGCGTAAACCACCAGAGAAACTTAACCTGTGATCCCAATAAGACTTTCGGGGGGAGGTGATGTCATGTATTCAACCAGCAATGTAACCCATGTATAATCTGATCTAAGTTGTACACTGTGAGAACAATGACCACTAGGTGGGAGACACTCCAAACCTGGACCTTCAGGTACAAAAGGGGAAGCTCCACCCACCTTCATCACTTTGAGTGCTAAGGAATAAAGGACTGACCTTCTCTCAAGATCTTGGCATCGGTGGGTCTGATGCCATCTGCCGCGATTCTTCTCCCTAAGAACTCGACCTCGGGTGCCAGGAAAACACACTTCGAGAGTTTCAACCTGAGCCTCACATGATCTAACTGAATTAGAACCTCTTCCAGGTTCTGCAAGTGTTCGATGGTGTCCTGACCTGTGATCAATATGTCATCCTGGAAAACCACGGTGCACGGAACCGACTTTAGCAGACTCTCCATATTCCTTTGAAAAATAGCCGCGGCCGATCGAATCCCAAACGGGCATCTATTGTCGATGAACAGACCTTTGTTGATGCAGGTGAGGTCTTTCGAAGATTCCGCCAGTTCCTGTGTCATGTAAGCCGAGGTCAGGTCCAACTTGGTGAACGTCTTCCCTCCTGCCAGCATCGCAAATAGATCATCTGCCTTGGGTAGCGGGTACTGGTGCTACAGCGAAAAACGGTTAATCATTACTTTTTAGTCCCCACAAATTCTGACCGTGCCATCGCCCTTGAGAACCAGAACAATCGGACTGGCCCACTCATTGAACTCAATCAGCGCGATGATGCCCTCTCATTGCAGCCTGACCAGCTCGTATCATGTATGGCACTGCACATGCCTGTGGTGGATGGGTCGTGTACCGGGAACCAAGTGGATCTGCACCTTCGCCCCAGAAAAATTTCTGATGCCTGGCTCAAACAACGACGGGAACTTCCTCAAAACCTGGGCACATGAGGCGTCGTCGACGGACAAAAACGATCGGATGTCATCCCAGTTCCAATGGATTTTTCCCAGCCAGCTCCTGCCGAACCGTGTGGGGCCATCGCCTGGTAAAATCCATAATGGTAGTTTGTGCACCGCTCCATTGTAGGAGACTTTTACTGCTGCGCTGCCAATTACAGGGATCAGCTCTTTAGTGTAAGTTCTCAGCTTGATATGAATAGGGCTCAGCTTGGGCCTTTGTGCCTTGTTGCACCACAGCCTCTCGAAGGCCTTTTTGCTAATGATAGACTGACTCGCACCCTTGTCCAATTCCATGGATACTGGAATTCCATTCAGCTCAACTTTTAACATGATCGGTGGACTTTTTGTGGTGAAGGTGTGTACCCCGTACACTTGTGCCTCATTGGTTTGAGTCTCTAGTCCAGTTTGATCCGCCATGGATCGATCTTCCTCTGCAACGTAGTGGTTTGCAGGGTTTGCAGCTCATCTGTACATTCGTTGGAGGTGCCCCATTGTTCCACAGCCTTTGCACACATAGTGTTTGAAGCGGCATTGATGGGCTCATTGATGATCACCTCCATAGCGCCAACAAGGTGTCAATTGCCTCGCATTCACACTGGTTGGCAGACTCTGAGTCATCTGAGGTTGTGCAGCTGCAGGCATGTACGTTCTGCCATGTGCATTCCTGCCTGGAAACGACATTACTTTGTGTACAGTACTTGCCAAAGCATCTTTATGCTGTGAAATTTGTTTGGTGTTGTCGCTGGTGAACATAAATGCCTGGGCTATCGTTATGGCTTTGCTCAGGTTCAGTGTTTCACCAGTCAATAGTTTGCAAAGGATAACCTCATGGCCAATGACAAGCACAAAAATATCTCTTAGCATTTGCTCCAGGAATCCATTGAATTCGCAATGTCCTGTTCGACAACGTAGCTCGCCACTTCCTGGCCTTCAGACCGTTGACATGTGTAGAATCGATACCTTGCCATCAGAACGCTCTCCTTCGGATTTAGGTGCTCCCAGACCAGCGTACACAGTTCTTTATACAATTTGGTTGTGGGTTTCAACGGAGTGAGAAGATTCTTCATGAGGCCATAGGTTGTTTCCCCGCAGGCGGTGAGGAGGATCACCCTTCGTTTGGCAGCATACACACTCTCTTCCAACTCATTGGCCACGAAGTATTGGTCGAGTCGCTCCACGAAGGGTTCCCAAACATCACCTTCTGAGAATTTCTCCAGGATACCAACAGTTCTCTGCATTTTCGCATGATGGTTCATCATCTCATCGCCAGTTGTTATGTCTCGAATGAAGCAATGTGACTGAGTACTGTAGACTTGAGTAAGTGTGACCTTAGTCGCTTTATTCTGGCTCCAGAGTGCCGGCACAGCATGGGAGACCTGCTTATATACAGTGCTCCCAAGGGATGCTGGGATCCCTTGGGACTCCAACAGATGCACCCTCTGGTGGCAATAGAATGTTGGTTACAAGGTGTTGCATGCATAACAGTAGGGAACCAAAATCAAAGCTCCCTGGATGATGAAAGAGAGAGAGAGTAAGATGAAGCAGAAAAAGAAGGCATATGACTGATGTCACTTTGAGAGTACAAGTGATAACCAGGCTGAATATAGAAAGTTCAGAGAAGAAGTGAAAATGAAAATAAGAGGGGCAAAGAGAGAGTATGAGAATAGATTGGCAGCCAACATAAAAGTCTTCTATGGGCATATAATTAGTAAATGGGTAGTAAGAGAAGGGGTGGGGCTCATTAGGGACCAAAATGGAAACCTATGCATGGAGGCAGAAGGCATGGCTGAGGTACTAAATGAGTACTTTGCATGTATCTACACCAAGGAAGAAGATGCTTCCAAAATCATAGTGAAAGACGAGTTAGTTAACATACAGGATGGGATAAAAATTGAAAAACGAGGAGGTACTAGAAAGGCTGGCTGTACTTAAAGTAGATAAGTCACCAGGACCGGATGGGATGTATCCTAGGATGCTGAGGGAAGTAAAGGTGGAAATTGCAGAGGTATTGGCCATAATCTTCCAATCCTCCTTGGATTCGGGGGTGGTGCCAGAGGACTGGAGAATTGCAAATGCTATATCCTTGTTCAAAAAAAGGTGTAAGGATAAAACGAGCAACTACAGGCCAGTCAGTTTAACCTCGGTAGTGGGAAAGCTGTTAGAAATGATAATCTGGGACAAAATTAACAGTCACTTGGACAAGTGTGGATTAATTAAGAAAATCCAGCACGGATTTGTAAAAGGCAAATCATGTTTAACTAACTTCATTGAGTTTTTTGATGAGGTAACATGGAGGGTTGATGAGGGTAATGCAGTTGGTGTGGTGCACATGGCCTTCCAAAAGACATTTGATAAAGTGCCATATAATAGGCTTGCCAGCAAAGTTGAAGCCCAAGATATAAAAGGGACAGTGGCAGCATGGATACGAAATTGGCTAAGTGACAGGAAACAGAGTATGGGTTGAACGGTTGTTTTTCGGACTGGAGGAAGCTGTAAAGTGGTGTTCCCCAAGCGGTATTGGACCACAGCTTTTCTTCATATATATTAATGACTCGGCCTTGGGTGTACAGCGCACAATTTCAAAATTTGCATATGACACAAAACTTGGAACTATAGTGAACAGTGAGGAGGATAGTGATATACTTCAAGAGGATATAGACAGGCTGGTGGAATGGGCAGACACGTGGTACATGAAGTTTAATGCAGAAAAGTGCGAAGTGAAAAATTTTGGCAGGTAAAATGAGGAGAAACAATATAAACTAAACGGTACAATTCTAAAGAGGGTACATGAACAAAGAGACCTGGAGGTAATGTGCACAAATCATTGAAGATGGCAGGGCAGGTTGAGAAAGTGGTTAAGAAAGCTTATGGGATCCTGGGCTTCATAAATAGAGGCGGAGAATACAAAAGCAAGGAAGTTATGATGAGCCTTTATAAAACACTGGTTCGGCCTCAACTGGAGTATTGTGTCCAATTCTGCACTTTACAAAGGATGTGAAGGCCTTAGAGAGGGTGCAGAAAAGATTTGGAAGAATGCTTCCAGGAATGAGGGACTTCAGTTACGCAGATAGACTGGAGAAGCTGGTGTTGTTCTCCTTAGAGCAGAGAAGGTTGAGAAGGAGATTTGAAAGAGGTGTTCAAAATCATGAGGGGTTTAGACAGAGTAGATAGAGAGAAACTGTTCCTATTGGCGGAGGAGTCAAGAACCAGAGCACACAGATTTAAGCTGATTGGCAGAAGAACCAAAGGCGGCCTGAGGAAAACCTTTTTACACATCGAGTGGTTAGGTTCTGAAATGCACTGCTTGAAAGGGTGGTGGAAGCAGATGCAATCATGGCTTTCAAAAGGGAATTGGATAAATACCTGAAGGAAAAACATTTGCAGGGTTATGGGGAAAGGGTGGGGGAGTGGGTCTAGCTGAAGTGTTCTTGCAGAAAGCTGGCATGGGCAGGCCGAGTGGCCTCCTTCTGTGCTTTAATATTCTATGATTCTATTAAACTGTCTTGAATGCATTACATAAACACGTCCTCCAGACTACCTTTGCCAATTTGATTTGCCCAGTCTATATGAAGATTAAAGTCTCCCACGATTATTGCATTACCATTGTTACAAGCTCCTATTAATTCTTGACTAATACCCTGTCCAACTATATAACTACAATTAAGGGTCCTATATACTATTCCCACCACTGTTTTCTGTCTCCTGTTATTTCTTATCTCCACCCATACTGATTCTACTTCCTGATCGTCTTCTTAAACCCTTCTCCCTGTCTCCTCCACCCTCATCTTCGACAACAAGTGTGAGGAGCTCATGGATCTTTTTGTCTCTAAGATTGAGACCATCCGTTCAGTTGCCTCCTTCCCCAAGCCCACCGGGGCAAACTTCCTCTAAGGTTCCCCCCTGCCACAGCCCTGAACTCATATCTTTTTCCAGTTTCTCTCCAACCTCCCCTCATCACCTCTCCATGCTCATCTTGTCAATGAGACCCAATTCCTATTCCCTCCACCCTATTCCCATCAAACTGCTGACCATCCAACTTCCTTTTCTGGCTCCCATGTTAGCTGACATTGTTAACGGTTCGCTCTCCTCAGGTATTATCCCCTTTTCCTCAAATCTACTGTCATCACCCCTTTCCTCAAAAAAAACAACCCTTGACTCTTCCGTCCTCGCAAACTACTGCACCATCTCCAACCTCCCTTTCCTCTCTGAAGTCCTTGAACGTGTTGTCACCTCCCAAATCCGTGCCTATTTTTTCCACAATTCCATGTTTGAAGCCCTCCAATTTGGTTTCCGTGCTGCCACAATACCGAAATGGCTCTCATCAAAGTCACAAATGACATCCTTTCTGACTGTGACAAAGGTAAACTATCCTTCCATGTCCTTCTTGACTTGTCTGCAGCCTTTGACATGTTTGACTATTCCATCCTTCTCCAATGTCTCTTCACCATCATCCAGCTGGGTGGGACTGCACTCGCTTGGTTCCATTCTTACCTATCTAAGCAACGACTTCTCTTCCCACACCCACATCGTTACCTCTGGTGTCCCCCAAGGATCTATCATTAGCTCTCTCCTGTTTCTGATCTGTATGCTGGCCCTTGGCGACATCATCTGAAAACACGGTGTCAGTTTCCACGTGTACGCTGACGGCATCCGCTCTGCCTTGTCACCAGTTCTCTCGACCCCTCCAAATTGTCTTTAAATTGTCAGACTGTTTGTCCAACATCCAGCACTGGATGAGCAGAAATTTTCTCCAATTGAGAAATCTGAAGCCATTGTTTTCGGTCCCCACCATGAACTCCATTCCCTACCCACTGACTCCATTGCTCTCCCTAACATTTGTCTGAGGCTGAACCTCACTGTTCGCAACGTATGTGTCATATTTGAACCTGAAATGAGCTTCCGAACACTTATCCGTGGCATAAGTCAACGGTCAAGGGATCAAGGGGTATGGAGAGAAAGCAGGAAAGAGGAACTGAGGTTGAATGATCAGCCATGATCTTATTGAATGGCGGTGCAGGCTTGAAGGGCCGAATGGCCTGCTCCTGCATCTAATTTCTATGTTAGTAAGTTGTAGAGTGTTTTTTTGTCTCTAAGCTAGTGTAGTGTTTTAAACTAAGAGCTGGGGAACAATAACTAATTCTTTATTAAATTAATAACTTAACTAGATATACTAATTAATTAATATAAATATAAATAATCACTTAGTTAAGAACGAATTTAATAAGCATATAAATAAAAAACATTAGAGATGGCAGGGCAGGCTATGTGTCGGGACTATAGTATGTGGGAGTTTGTGGACAGCGGGACTGTCCCGGATTCCCATATCTGCAGGAAATGTCTCTGCCTTCAGTCACTTCGGTTCAGAGTAATTGAACTGGAGTGCGATTTAAAGAAACTCTGAAACATAAGGGACGTGGAGAAATTTCTGGACAGTTTTATCCAGAATACAGTCACACCCCTGATGAAAGCACAGGTTCAGGAAGGGAAGGGTGTGACGGATAGAGGGGTCTTAGGAGAGGTTGCAGACACTGCTTCTGTCCAACGGGTATGATGTACTCTGTTGGGGTAAAAAGACGACTTCTCTTCTTCAAGGTGGATCTCCTGAAATAAGGAATCGACACCCACCTGTATAGCGATCACGGAATTACTCAGACGAAATCTCGGTTCAACTGATCTTTATTCAAGCATATGCAGGGGAAGAGTTCCGATGAACCCTCCAAAGAACAATGGTTTCATCCACAGATAGATAGTTTCCTCCGATCCTCCTGCAAAACCTTCTATGACTACCGGTTGGTTTACATCTGATTTACAAAGCTATATTGTTTCATTAACCCTTATCAGACTGGCTGCTGAGTGGTTTCGCAACCTCCATCTCAGCCTTTTGTAATGTGTTGTTCCACAGTCTTAACCTTGCCCCGACGTTTCCAGCTTGGTCTGCAGTTTTTAAAGATAAACACACTAGCAAAGCTATTCCCTTTAACCTGATTCCATGCCATTTTCTATCATTCTGTACCAAAGTTCAACACATCAAGCTTTGCTTCTTAGCCTTTCTCCACTCTAAAATGCATACAATCTGTCAATAGACGACATACTACACTCCCCACCCTAAGATGGAGGAACTGCCGTCTCCTCACAACCTCCCAATACAGATAAGCCCCTTAATCTGGACCACTCTACATGTCAGATTAATTCACTACCTTCAGCATCCACTCCGGTGACCATCTGTCCGTACTTTTTATCCCCCTACATACTTGATACCTGAGAGGACAAGAAGAAAGACTGTGGGGAGGACAGAAACAATACAGACCAAGGCACCATGGCTCAGAAGGCTGTACAAGGTGTGGGGGGGTGGGGGGAACAGCAGCATAGAAATGTGCTTGTGATAGGGGATTCTATAATTAGGGGAATAGATATCGTTCTCTGCAGCCAAGAACGAGTACCCTAAAGTGTGTTTTGCCTACCCGGTGCCAGCATAAGGGAGATCTCGAGGTGGCTGCAGAGGAATTTGGAAAGGAAAAGGGTAAATCCAGTTGTTGTGATCCATGTTGAAACACATGACATAGGTAGGAACAGGGAGGAGAGCCTGCTGAGGGAGTATCAGGAGTTAGGGACTAAATTAAAAAGCAGGATTCCCATGTACTACTGTCCCGACACATAGCCTGCCCTACCACCTCTAATCTCTGGATAATTGCCTGAGCCACATGCAAATTGGAATAGAAGCAGACAGATCAGAAAAATTAACACATCGCTAAAGGGCTGATGTGGGAAAGAGGGGTTCCATTTCATGGAACACTGGCACCAGTATTGGGACAGTCAAGGGCTGTACCGATGGGACGGGCTCCACCTGAACCAGGATGGGACCAGTGTCCTAGCGGAAAGGGTAAATAGGGAGGTAGTAAAGGTTTTACACTAGTAGGATGGGGAGAGGAATCTGCAAGAAATGAAACCAGCTTAAATATAAACAAAACAGAAAAGGAAAGCATAGGAAAGAGTAAAGTAAGGGAGGACACTGATGGCCAGGAAATAAAAGGAGTTATAGAACAGGAGTGTAAAAAGCTGGTTAAAAATAAAGTGTAAAGAACTGCTATTAAAAATGAGTTAAATTGTCTGTACAGCAATGCACACGATGTCCGTAACAAAACAGGGGAGCTAGAGGCAATCATTTGTTGTGAGGAACCAGACATTGTCGGGATTACTGAGACATGGCTACAGAAAAATCAGGACTGGGAATTAAACATTTTAGGGTATAACATATTTAGCAAAGGTAGAGAGGGAAAAAAGGGAGTTGGAGTAGCTGTACTTATTAGGGATAGCATATTGGCAGCAGAGAAAAGTGACAGAGCTATTAGCAAGACAGAAATAGAATCCATGTGGAGAGCGTTAAAAGATAATAAAGGATCAATCACAATAATAGGGGTAGTCTATAGGCCACCTCATAGTGGAAGGGAGGTGGAGGAATAAATATGCAAATAAATTAGGGAAATTGTAAGATTTCTGAATCTCTCTGGGCTTACATTTGACAGTGAGACGATTCTTTCCAAACAATTAGAAGAGTTTATTAAAAACATACACACATGCACATTAGCAGCAGTAATCAGTTATCTTAAAAAAACGCACTCATGCACATTACCAACAGTTGTCAATTCTGTTATAACAGAGCTACAATGCGGTTATAATAACGAGTGATATACGTTATGTCCCTTTTGCTGGCTGGATTGAACACACAGCTTGCTGTTTTAGCTGGTCTTCAGGGATGTCTCATGCCATGTGTCCAAGAGAGAGAAGAGAGGAGAGAAAAATTCATGGCTTGCATTTTTTATATTCCTCAAGGTCATTGTCCTCAGAAAGCCTCCCGATTGGATCTTTGCTCCAGGGCAGCTCCTCACACTTGTGGCTGTCTGGTCTGGCTCAGCTATCTCTGATTAGTTTAAATGGCTTTCCAATACACAAAACCCATGCGGCAGCTCTGGGGGCTTTCATTTTGTTTCTTACAAAACTTAGCCCATGCTGGCAATCTGCGGGCTTCCATTTTGTCTCAACACAAACAGGTCTTTCCGTTAATCTACACTTTTAAAATTTATACATACACAGAATCAATTAATAAACACTTTTATTCTTACAAACTCCCCACCTTGAGGGGGAAATATCCTTATTGACCCCTCATATGGCTTATTTCCTCAGGGATCACATATCATAAACATTGAGAGGGAGAGAGAGAAAGGTGGCTGGCCTGACTTGGTCCCCACCTCGTAAGGTGTAGAGGATTTAATATCAGTCCCATAACATCTCCAGCGGAGACTCTCCCCTTCCCATATCTTCGGTGCACCGTCGCTTCTCAAAGCACATTGATGATTGATGATGTTCATGAGTCATGCTGCAGCTCCCGCTTCTCCATCTTCCCTCGGTTTCGGTCTTGGCCAGTGTCGTCCTGACAATCGTGAGGATCCGTAACATGGTCTGTGGGAAACAAGATCAGTGCAGTATTTACTCTTTGGCAGTTTTTAACTGATTAATGTGAAACCACTTTTTGTACTTAACGCCCTTTTCCCCCGGTAACTGAATCAAATAAACCGTGGGGTTCAATCGGTCTGTAATCTTATGCGGTCCCCACCACCTGTGCTCAAAGGCATGCTTCTTTTTCCCATAATTTGGAATCATTACTGAGTCTTCCACCTCAAAGGGACATATTCCCCATATTCAAAGGGACATATTCCCACAGACTATGTTACAGATCCTCACGATTGTCAGGACGACACTGGCCGAGACCGAAGCCGAGGGAAGATGGAGAAGCGGGAGCTGCAGCTTGACTCACGAACATCATCAATCATCAATGTGCTTTGAGAAGCGACGGTGCACTGAAGATAAGGAAGGGGAGAATCTCTGCTGAAGATGTTATCGGACTGTTCTTGTCAAAGTACTTTTTAATTTGTCTTTTAGACTTCCCCAATTTGGTGGCCACAAATCGATTGATCTGATCAGTGTGATCTACCACTTGTTCCAGCCACTTGGAACTACATGTTTTCATTGTCAGGGGACTCATCCCTGTTAGTGTTAGCTGGCCTGGTGTTCTCATGAGCCTCCCCGTCATGGCCTGATATGGGAAGACCCCTGTTGCTCTATGAGATGTGGACCTACCTCATTGCCATTAAACACATTGGCAGCATGTTAGCCCACTGAGTGGGGTGGTCCACGCACAATCTTTTTAACATTAACTTGAGGGTCCTGTTCCCTCTTTTGACCCCGCCGGATGACTGGGGGTGGTGAGCAATATGTAATTTGTGTTTTATCCCCAACATTTCCTGCAGGTGGGTAAAAATTTTACCGGTAAAGTGTGAACCTTGATCACTGTCCACGTGTACTTGTACTCCCCACCTACAAAATACATGATTCAATAGTGTTTTGGCTGCTGTGATTGTGGTATTGGAGTGGCAGGGGAATGCTTTGATCCATTTAGTGAATTGATCCACCACCACTAGGGCATGCTAAAAATTTTCTTGCGCCTGTGGAAGTGGTCCAATGAAGTCTATCTGGAGGTGAGTCCATGGCCCTTGAGGTGGGGGTGCGCTTTGAAGCAAGGCTCAGTTAGTGCATGCGGGAGGATTGTGTTGCAGGCACGGTAGGTATCATGCCACGTATTGATTGATTGTTTCCCTCATGAAAGGCCACCAAACTGTGGATGCTACTTTATAGAAGGTTACCAGGGCTGAATAGTGCCTTGCTGTGGGATGGGAGTGAAAGAGGGAGAGCAGTTCCTGACCCATCTCTGGTGGAACACACACCACCGGGCAGGTGTTTGGCTTTCTTTTGAACATCAGCAACTGCTCATCTGAGTCAGGGGTAGTGGCTAGTATGGTATTGGGAGCCCAGGCTGTTGGTTGAGGAAGGGGTCTGAATTCCTCATGTCAGGTGCTTACAACAGGATTTGGCCAGTATTGCTGCTGCAGGGATTTTAAATCTAGGTGATCTGTTGGGGCGGCCTTGCTAACAGCATTGCAGGGCTCAACAACTATATCCTCGATCTCCCCATCAATCGCAGTGTCCTTGGCTGCTCTGGAATTTCCCTCACTATGTGGACCCCCTTTTCTATGGGCTGCTACCTTTCCTATGAAACAGGGCTGGGATCGCTGTTTAAGGTATGACCAGAGCACGCATAACCAGGGCCCATGGACCAGGGCCTTACCGTCTATCGTACAATAGTCATTTTTGTGGTATAGGGGCAGGGAGAGCATGGTGTTTATACCAAATGTTCACAAGTCTATCTGAGGTTTCCTTTACAGCAGTTAGAAGTGCGGCGATTTCTGCATATTGTGAAGACTGTCTGTTGCACCTTCACTAGATGGTTCTTTCTGGCAATACACAGCATACCTGGTGTGAGGGGATCCTTCAATGTGATATGAGGATCCATCGATGTAGACATCTGGGGCACCCTGTATGGGCTCTTTCTGCACAAGATGGGTCGCAAAGTTAATCAGAGGTAGGGGACATTCATGCGGGTCCCCCTCATAGATCAGAAATTGTGGCAGCAATGTGGTGGGTTTGGAAATGGTATCAATGTCTCTTTCCATAAATTACAATGTCCATTTGCTGAGGTGCTGCGAGGAAACTAGCGAATCTCCAGGTTTCATCAGTAGTTTCAGAGGTGTGTGCTCTGTGCAGGATTGTAGCCTGTAACCCAGTAATAAAGGTAAAGTGATGTACTGACCAGAAGCCGGCCAGTAGGATTCGAGACACATATGCAATGGGCTGTAGTTGATCAGCTCGCATTTGGCACAGAACTGCAGTGAGGGTTTGCTCTGTGGCCCCGACCACCAAATGGAAGGGTTGTGTGGGATTAGGAGGAATCAGACATGCGGCTTGTATCACTGCAGTTTTTAATTTAGCCACGGACTGGGTGCGAGTATCAGTCCATGCCTGGCGTATGTCATCACCGTGCAGTTTTATTAGATGATTCAGGGGCCTTGCACACTCTGCAAAGCCTGGGATAAAGTTCCTTTGGTACCCCATCAAACCCAAGAATGATCGTAGGGCTATTTTCAAAGTGGGTAATGGCAGTCGCTGTATTATCTCCAACTTGTGAGAGTCGGGGGATGATCCCTCTGGAGAAAAGGACACTCTTAGAAAGGTGACCTGTTCTTTTACTAATTGAGCCTTACGGAGATTCACCTTTAGGCCGGCCTGAGCCAACAATGTCAAAAGTTTGTGCAAAAGGGACAGATGCTCCTCCATGTCAGTTGCCAGCAGTAGGTCGTCTACGTACTGCAGCAAGCAGGTAGGACGGGGAAAGTCTTTTAAAATTGCAGTCATTCTTTTGTGGAATATCGTGGGGGCATTGTGGAACCCCTGAGGCAGGCATGTCCAGGTGTAGCTCTGGTCCTCAAATGTGAACGCACATTTGTACCGGTCTTCCCCTTTAACAAGGATACTCCAGAATCCATTGGTGATGTCGAGGGTCGGGAAGTACTTGGAACCAGCAGGAATTTGAGATAATATGGTCGGAGTTTCTCCTACTACCGGTGAGCAGGCTGGTGTTACAGAATTTAACTTTCTGTAATCAATAGTCAGTCACCAGCTGCTATCAGGTTTTTTAACCGGCCATGCGGGTGAATTAGTCGTGAAAGTGCCTGTCCTAAGAACACCCTGCTCGACTAGGGATTTCATGGTGCCTTGGATGGGATGGGGTACTGTTTAGTGAATGAGTGGGAGGGGTCCCTCAATAGATTCCTTGCCTGCCATTTTTCCACAGTCATGCTTGCATGTGGCAAACACCGCTACGTGTTCCTGAATTAATTTCGCCACAGCTTCATTTTCGCTCCCTGGAGCGTCATACTCAGAGGGTTTTTAATAGCAAAAACCGAGTGAGTATCTGAAATTTCTATCTCTCCTGCCTTTTCTCTCAATCCCATCCAAACACAGTCCTGATTATAATCTATCACCGTGCCATACTGATCCAATACATCAGTCCCTAAAATTCCCCTTCCGTCGGGGGTGGTCATCAGCATAGGTGCTGGGACCTTACAGGTGAGACCTCCCAACTGAAGTTCATTGGCCTTCCCTGTATATGCAGTGGTTGTATCATCATTAAACCCTTTCAGGGTCATACAACCCTTGCCCGCCACTGCATGGCATTCAGGGTATGCGGTGTGGATGATAGTAATGGCTGAGCCAGTATCGATAAGCATTATCTAGTGCCTGCCCCCTCTTAAGACAACATGAACTACTGGTCTCCCGCTAACATTACGTTGGAACCCCACTTCCGACCAATCTTTGGGGGCCGAATCCAGTCATAGGGTCGATCCTGGAATGCTTCTCTCTAATGAGTGTGCATTGTCGATTATGTGCACCGGTAAATAATTTTGCATCCTCCCCGTGGCAATTTGGGCTTGTATAAGAGTTATCAATTTATCCAATCTTTGATCTGTCCCAAAGGGCTTGGATTCGTTCCTCAGGAGGTATCTATGCTTTGACTCATGGTTCGGTGCTGGTCTGGATCTGCTGCAGTCTTTTGCTATGTGGCCTACCTTCTGACAATTAAAGCACTGTCCCTTAAAGGGATAGTTTTGAGATCCCTCCACCATTGACACTGGTTTATTTGCAGTCAGTGGTGACTTCCCCTTTAACTAGTATTTTACCATCTCCCAGGCTATTTGAGCATTGGTCTCTATATCTGTCCACTGATTGGTGGGCCTCATGGCTATTCCCAGGGTGGTTTTTGTTGTGCATCTGTAAAGCATGCACTCCCATGTTCTGCCACCAGGGAGCTCATCCCCTGAAGTCCCAAGGGATCCCAGCATCCCTTGGGAGCACTGTATATAAGCTGGCCTCTAAGGCCTGTTCCTCATTCTGGAGTGTCTTATTAAAGACTGAGGTCACTGTTACTTTAACCTCCCTGTGTGCAGCCTCATCTGTGTTAGGAACACAGTAACTGGCGACGAGAATACGAATCCAATGCAAAGATGCAGCAAACTGTGGGCATCCTGGAGAAGTTCTCAAAGGGTGAGGACTGGGAAGCCTATGTCAAACGGCGAGACCAGTACTTTATAGCCAACAAGCTGGACGGAGAAGGAAGCGCTGCAAAAAGGAGAGCGGTCCTCATCACAGTCTGCGGCGCACTGACCTACAGCCTCATGAAGAATCTTCTGGCTCTGGTGAAACCCACAGATAAGTCATATGAGGAGCTGTGTACACTGATTTTGGAGCATCTTAACCTGAGGGAGAGCGTGCTGATGACGAGATATCAGTTCCATACGTGCCAGCGATCTGAAGGTCAGGCGAGCTAAGGCGACTTGCAGGACAATGTAAGTTTGATGGCTACCTGGAGCAAATGCTCAGAGACTTTTTTGTACTGGGCATTGGCCACGAGACCATCCTACGAAAACTTTTGAGTGTAGAGACACCGACCCTCAGTAAGGCCATTGCGATAGCACAGGCGTTTATGTCCACCAGCGATAACACCAAACAAATCTCTCAGCACACAAGTGCTAGCAATGTTCATAAATTAACTGGAACTGTGTTTGCGAGCAGAAATGTACAGGGCAGAACCTACGAGTCTGCAACTGCCAGCAGGCCTCAGGTGAACCAGATGACTCAGAGTCCCCAACAAAGGATGAATTCAAGGCAATTCACACCTTGTTGGCGTTGTGGAGGCTTCCATTCATGCCGCTTCAAAGGGTATGTTTGCAAGAGCTGTGGAACAATGGGGCACCTCCAATGAGCTTGCAAATGAGCTGCAAGCTCTGCAAAACCTGCTAACCACCAGAGGAAGATCGGTCCATGGTGGATCAAAGCAATTTCGAGCCTCAGAGAGAGGAGGCAGATACTGAAGTACACGGGGTGCACACATTTTCGATGAAATGTCCACCTATAATGCTGAACATAAAATTGAATGGCTTACCTGTAGCCATGGAACTGGACACTGGCGCTAGCCAATCCAGCATGAGTAAAAATATGTTTGAGAGACTGTGGTGCAACAAAGCATTCAGACCACCCTGAGCCCCATCCACACGAAACTGAGAATGTATACCAAAGAGCTGGAGGAGTCTTCGAAAGGCCTCACCTGCATCAACACGCACAGGGACTGTTCATCTACAACAGATGCCCGTTTGGAATTCGGTCAGCTGCAGCGATCTTCCAGAGAAACATGGAGAACCTACTCAAGTCGGTACCACACAAAGTGGTCTTTCAGGACGACATAATGGTCACGGGTCGGGACACCGCCGAGCACCTACAAAACTTGGAGGAAGTCCTCCAGCGACTGGACCGCGTAAGGCTGCAGCTGAAGAAGTCAAAATGCATCTTCATGGCAACAGAAATTGAGTTTTTGGGGAGAAAGATCGCAGCGGAAGGCATTCGGCCCACAGACACCAAGACAGAGGCTATCAGGAACGCGCCCAGGTCACAGAACGTCACGGAGCTGCGGTCGTTCCTGGGACTCCTCAACTATTTTGGTAACTTTCTACCGAGGTTAAGCACCCTTTTAGAGCCCCTACATGTGTTATTGCGCAAAGGTGAGAACTGGGTATGGGGAAAAAAAACAAGTAATTGCCTTTGAGAAGGCCAAAAACATTTTATGCTCCAACAAGCTGTTTGTATTGTATAACCCGTGTAAAAGACTCGTGCTAGCATGTGACACGTCGTCGTACGGAGTCGGGTGTGTATTACAACAAGCTAACGTTGCGGGGAAGTTGCAACCTGTCGCCTATGCCTCCAGGAGCTTGTCTAAAGCCAAGAGAACCTACAGCATGATTAAGAAAGAGGTATTAGCGTGTGTGTTCGGGGTAAAGAAAATGTATCAGTACCTGTTTGGCCTCAAATTTGAGCTGGAAACCGATCACAAGCCCCTCACATTCCTGTTTGCTGAAAACAAGGGGATAAATACTAATGCCTCAGCCCGCATACAAAGGTGAGCACTCGCACTATCAGCGTATAACTATACCATTCGCCACAGGCCAGGCACCGAGAACTGTGCGAATGCTCTCAGTCGGCCAACATTGCCCACCACAGGGGTGGAAATGGCGCAGCCTGCAAACTTGTTGATGGTGGCGCAGCCCGCAGACTTGTTGATGGTCATGGAAGCGTTTGAAAATGATAAATCACCTGTCACGGCCCGCCAGATTAGGAATTGAACTAGCCAAGATCCTCTGCTGTCCCGAGTAAAAAAACTGTGCACTGCATGAGAGCTGGGCCAGCATCCCTGTTGAAATGCAAGAGCCAATCAAGCCATTCCAGCGGCGAAAGGACGAGCTGTCCATTCAGGCAGACTGCCTGTTGTGGGTAACTGCGTAGTGCTACCAAAAAAGGGCAGGGAGACGTTCATCTCGGAACTCCACAGCACACACCCGGGTATAGTAATGATGATAGCTATAGCCAAATCCCACGTGTGATGGCCCGGCATCGACTCTGACTTAGAGTCTTGTATACGGCAATGCAACGTACGTGTTCAGTTGAGCAACGCGCCCAGAGAGGCACCACTAAGTTTGTGGTCCTAGCCCTCCAGACCATGGTCGACTATGCGGGCCCGTTTCATGGTAAAATGTTCCTGGTGGTGGTGGATGCTTTTTCAAAATGGATTGAATGTGAAATAATGTCGGGAAGCACCACCACCACCACCATTGAAAGCCTGAGGGCCATGTTTGCCCCCCACAGCCTGCCTGACATACTGGTCAGTGACAACGGGCCATGTTTCACCAGTGCCGAATTTAAAGAATTCATGACCCGCAATGGGATTAAACATGTCACCTCGGCCCCGTTTAAACCAGCCTCCAATGGGCAGAAGAGCGGGCAGTACAAACCATCAAACAGAGCCTTAAACGAGTCACAGAAGGCTCACTCCAAACCCGCCTGTCCCGAGTACTGCTCAGCTACCGCATGAGACCCCACTCACTCACAGGGGTGTCCCCGGCTGAGCTACTCATGCAAAGGACACTTAAAACCAGACTCTCACTGGTTCACCCCAACCTACATGATCAGGTCGAGAGCAGGCAGCAGCAACAAAATGTAAACAATGGTCGCGCCACTGTGTCACGGGAAATTGATCTGAATGGCCCTGTGTATGTGCTAAATTATGGACATGGTCCCAAGTGGATCGTGGGCACAGTGATAGCTAAAGAAGGGAATCGGGTGTTTGTAGTTAAACTAGACAATGGATAAATTTGCAGAAAGCACCTGGACCAAACGAGGCTGCGGTTCACACAGACTGTCCTGAACAACCCACAGCAGACACCACCTTTTTCGAGCCCACAACACACACCCAAAGGATCAACGACACCACGCCGGACCAGGAAATCAAACCCATCACGCCCAACAGCCCAGCAAGGCCAGGCTCACCTAGCAGCCCTGCAGGGCCAACAACATGCCAACCCAGCGAGGGCACAGCCAACACACCAGAACAGATGTTTGTACCGAGGCGGTACATCAGGGAAAGAAAGGCTCCCGACCACCTCACCTTGTAAATAGTTTTCACTTTGACTTTGGTGGGGGGAGTGATGTTGTGTATCTATAAAGCATGCACTCCCATGTTCTGCCACCAGGGAGCTCATCCCCTGAAGTCCCAAGTGATCCCAGCATCCCTTGGGAGCACTGCTCCTCACTCTGGAGTTTCTTATTAAAGACTGAGGTCACTGTTACTTTAATCTCCCTGTGTGCAGCCTCATCTGTGTTAGGAACACAATAGTTTTAACTAAAGGGCGGAGTTGGGTCCGGAACATCGATTTAAATTGTTTCTGATTCTTTGCTACTGTAGCATTTGCGGGTGCCTGGTTCTGCGTACGTTGGTAGATATCGTACAGGCGATTACTCAAGGCTCTAGGGGTCTGTTCTGGGCTCTGCTTGGTCTGATTAAGCAGAGCCACTAAGTTCAAGTTTCAGATCCTTAAATGGTTTAGGATCCCGGTCATGAGTGCATCGGCCACTGTGCCAGGCTGGAGGACTGCTTCTGGCAGATTATCTTTTAGGGAAGTGGAACAGGCCAAGAGGAGGAATCGTGTTAAGTCTCTCTCTTCCAACTCAGGGTGACCCCTCCTGAAATTTGCCCACCTCCTATTAACTTCTAGTGGGTCATCCCCATCATTAATGGGCCCCAACTCGTGGCTACACGCCGTGGCGTCAACACCAGATATGGGCCTTGAGTCGGTATGGTTACTGGTGATGTTGCCGTGCGTATTACATCGTGAAGAAGCAGCTAATATGGCTATGATTGGCTCTTGTGTCTCAGGTATCCCATGCTACACCACTCCCCTGGGGATTGTACTGACTTCCTTCCTCTTCCCAATCTGTTTCCCCCTTTTCCCCCTTCTACTGTCTCTGTTATGGCTTCCCGTTTTACTGTGGATACCAGGGCCCGCTGCTTCTCAACTTACTTTTTAGCCTCGCTATTTCTAGTTGGCACTGGGAGTGATCTGCCTCCCTATGCGCCTTCCGAATGACTTCTCTTAATGCACCTCTCGCATCTTCTGTCAAGTTTTCCAATTTATATTTTTTTAACTCTAATTTGTTTTCATTTGCTTCAACAATGGCTGCAGTGGCATATAAGTTTGAAAGGCTTTGTTGCTGTAGCAGTGAAACTGCCTGTTTGGCCCCCCATTTCTAATTGCTTAATACTGTGGCTTTAGTGGGCAATATCTTGTCTTAAATGCTGCATTTCTCCCTCTTTTGAATGCTTCACAAGTTGCTGTTTTATACCTTCAATCTTTCTTTCTTTTACTTGCAATTCTTTCAAATCTTGTATCACTTTGGCATCTTGCCTCATAAATTCTTCATCTCTATTGGCACAATAAAAAGCGCGAAACGCCACGAGACTGTTTGCCCGTTTTGATCTCAGCTTTCCCCTATCTACCCTCTCCTGGATAATTTTCACCATCTCCCCAAATGAGGCAGGTCTGCCCTCATGCTGTGCCTGTGCCCTTAAATCTTCTGCGTCTTGTATCAGGAGCTTTTGGGACAACCTCTCCTGATAAACTAGCTCAACATTACATTTTATTGTTGGCTTTCCATCCATGACCGATCCCTTCATCCTGTGTCTTTTGAATATAACTACTGGTGGGTCCCCACTTAAACAGTTCCAACCCACCCCACTTAAACAGTTACAACTATCGAGATGACTGCTCCTCTAAGACTCAACTCCCGATTCGTTTAATTCTTTCAATTATAATCACAACACAGGTTAGAATTGCAACTCCCGAGATTTCCAATTGTTCAAAGTAATCATCAAAAAGCTGTCTCGCCAGTTGCTTGCATTCTCCACCAACTTTGTAAGATTTCTGAATCTCTCTGGGCTTACATTTGACAGTGAGACGATTCTTTCCAAACAATTAGAAGAGTTTATTAAAAACATACACACATGCACATTAGCAGCAGTAATCAGTTATCTTAAAAAGACGCACACATGCACATTACCAACAGTTGTCAATTCTGTTATAACAGAGCTACAATGGGGTTATAATAACGAGTGATATACATTACGTTCCTTTTGCTGGCTGGTTTGAACACACGGCTTGCTGTTTTAGCTGGTCCTCAGGGATGTCTCATGCTGTGTGTCCAAGAGAGAGAAGAGAGGAGAGAAATGTTCCTGGCTTGCATTTTTTATATTCCTTAAGGCCATTGTCCTTAGAAAGCCTCCCGATTGGATCTTTGCTCCAGGGCAGCTCCTTATTGGCTCTCCTCACACATGTACCTGTCTGGTCTGGCTCAGCTATCTCTGATTAGTTTAAACGGCTTTCCAATACAGAAAACCCATGCAGCAGCTCTGGGGGCTTTCATTTTGTTTCTTACAAAACTTAGCCATGCTGGCAATCTGCGGGCTTCCGTCTCAACACAAACAGGCCTTTCCGTTAATCTACACTTTTAAAATTTATACATACACAGAATCAATTAATAAACACAGCAGGGGAGAGCAGGATAAGGCAAAATATGAAGAGATTATGAGAGTCAACGAAACAATTAGGAAGGCAAAGAGGAACTATGAAATTAAATTATCAAGGAACATAAAACAAAATAGGAAAATAGTTTACAGGCACATCAGTAAAAAAGGAAGGTCAGCATAGGGATAGTGCTACTAAGGGATGGACAGGATAATACCACAGGCAGTGATAGAGAAATGACAGAAATATTAAATAATGACTTTGCCTCAGTATTTACCAGGGAGATGGAACAGGTGCACATGATATTGGATCATGAGATTACTAATGAAACAATTGCAAAATAAAAAGAGGAGATATATTAAATAAACTAATCAAACTCAAAGAGGAAAAAACCCTGGTTCGGATGTATTACATCCATGCATTTTAAAATAATCTAGGGAAGACATAGCAGAGGCATTATTACACATATTTAATAATTCATTAGAAAAATGTGTGGTGCCAAAGGACTGGTGGATAGCTAAGGTAATACTTATATTTAAGAAGGGAGGTACAACATGTCCAGGGAACTACAGACTAGTCAGCTTAACAGTAGGAAAAATAATGGAATGCCTACTAAAGGAGAAAATAGAAGAACATCTAGAAGCCAAAAATATAATAATGAACAGTCAGCATGGATTTCAAAAGGGAAAGTTTTGCTTGACCAACCTCATTGAATTTTTTGAAGAGGTAGCAGTGAGAATAGACAAGGGTAATGCAGTAGATGTAATTTATCTACATTTTCAAAAGGTCTTCGATAAGGTACCACATTATAGACTAATGAATAAGATCAGAGAATGCAGAGTCAGGGGACAATTAGCAGAATGGATAACTAGCTGGCTTCAAGACAGAAGGCAGAGAGTACTGATAAAGAGTAGCTATTCACAGTGGCAAAAGGTGGGAAGTGGTGTTCCACAATGTTCAGTGCTGGGACCACTGTTGTTAACAATTTATATTAATGATTTAGAATTTGGAATTAAAAAAAAATTCTAAATTTGCGGATGACACCAAATTGTGGGGGGATAGTTAGGACTGAGGAGCACTGCAACAAATTACAGGAAGACATTAATAAACTTGCAGAATGGGCATATATTTGGCAAATGAAATTCAACAGATAAAGTGAGGTATTACATTTTGGTAGGAAGAATAGGGGAGTTCACCTGTTACTTGTACGGTGCGAGTCTAGGTAAGGTAGAGGAACAAAGGTATCTGAATACAAATATACAAATCATTAAAGGTAGCAACATAGGTTAACAAGGCCATTAGAAAAGCAAACCTGGCACTAGGGTTTATTTCTAGAGGAATAGAATTGAAAAGTAGTGATGTTACACTAAACTTGTATTGAACCTTGGTTAGACCACACTTGGAGTACTGCATACAATTCTGGTCGCCATATCCTAAAAAGGATATAGAGGCACTGGAGCGGGGCAGAGAAGATTTACAAGGATGATACCAGAAATGCAAGGGTATACCTGTCAGGAAAGAATGAACAGGCTGGGTCCCTTTTCGCTTGAAAAAAGAAGACTGAGGGGTGACCTAATAGAGATCTTTAAAATTATGAAATATTTTGATAGAGTAGATACAGAGAGAGTGTTTCCACTTGTGGGGAAGAGCATAAATAGGGAATTCAGAAGAAATTTGTTTGCCAAGAGAGTGATGAGAATGTGGAACTCGCTACCACAGGAAGTAGTTGAGGCAAATATCATAGATGTATTTAAGGGGATGCTAGATACGCATAGAATCATAGAATCATAGAAATTTACAGCACAGAAGGAGGCCATTTAGGCCCATCGTGTCCGCACCAACCGTCGAAGAGCTAATCAGGCTAATCCCACCTTCCAGTTCTTGTTCTGTAGCCTTGTAGGTTAGGGCACTTCAAGTTCTGTTCCAAAGAAAACAACCCCAGCCTGTCCAATATTTCCTCACAGCTAAAATTCTCCAGTCCAGGCAACATCTTCGTAAATCTCCTCTGTACCCTCTCTAGTGCAATCACATCTTTCCCTGTAATGTGGTGACCAGAACTGCACGCAGTACTCTAGCTGTGGTCTAACTAGTGATTTATACAGTTCAAGCATAACCTCCCTGCTCTTGTATCCTGTGCCTCGGCTAATAACGGCAAGTATTCCGTATGGCTTCTTAACCACCTTATCTACCTGGCCTGCTACCTTCAGGTATCTGTGAACATGCACTTCCAGGTCCCTTTGTTCCTTTACACTTCTCAATGTTTTACCATTTAATGTGTATTCCCTTGCCTTGTTAGCCCTCCCCAAATGTATTACCTCATATTTCTCTGGATTGAATTCCATTTGCCACTGTTCTGCCCACCTGACCAGTTCATTAATATCTTCTTTCAGTCTACAGCTTTCTTCTTCATTATCAACCACACAGCCTATTTTAGTGTAATCTGCAAAGTTCTTAATCATACCCCCAACATTCAAGTTTAAATCATTGATATATAACACAAAAAGCAAGGGACCTAGTACTAAGCCCTACAGAATCCCACTGGAAACAGCCTTCCAGTCACAAATACACCCATCAACCATTCCCCTTTGCTTCCTGCCTCTGAGCCAATTTTGGGTCCATCTTGCCACTTTGCCTTGGATCCCATGGGCTTTTACTTTCGTGACCAGTCTGCCATGTGGGACCTTATCAAAAGTCTTGCTAAGATCCATATACACTACATTAAATGCGCTATCCTCATCGACCCTCCTTGTTACCTCCTCAAAAATTTCAATCAAGTTCGTCAGACACGACCTTCCCTTAACAAATCTATGCTGACTGTCCTTGATTAGTCCATGTCTTTCTCAATGAAGGGATGCATATAAGCGAGAAGGGAATAGAGGGTTATGCTGGTAAAGTTAAATGAGGTAAGACAGGAAGAGGTTTGCGTGGAGCATAAACACCAGAATTGACTGGTTAGGCCAAATGGCCTGTTCTGCTCCATATATCTTATTTACCCAATGTTTATAAATACAAGTTGTTGTTGATCTTCCAAGTCAAGATCCTTTCTCACTATGGTCCTTTTGTCATCCTTTATTATCAGGACTACCCTCCCCCTCCTTTTCAAGTCTGCCCGTCTTTTCAAAATTTCAAGTACCCTGGAATATTTACTTCCCAACCTTGGTCACCTTGCAACCACATTTCTGTATTAGAACATAAGAGCATAAGAAATAGGAGCAGGAGTAGGCCATATGGCCACTTGAGCCTTCTCCACCATTCAATAAGATCACGGCTGATCTGATCTTGGCCTCAACTTTACTTTCCGGCCTGTTCCCTAAAACCCTTGACTCTGTTATAGTTCGAGAATCTGTCTAGCTCAGCCTTGAATATATTCAATGACTCATCCTCCACAGCTCTCTGGGGTAGAGAATTCCAAAGATTCACGACTCTCTGAGAGAAGAAATTCCTCCTCATCTCTGTCTTAAATCGGCTACCCCCAGTTCTAGATTCCCCCATGAGGGGAAACATCCTCTACCCTGTCGAGTCCCCTCAGAATCTTATACATTTCAATAAGATCACCTCTCATTCTTCTAAACTCCAATGAGTACAGGCCCAATCTGCACAACCTTTCTTCATAAGACAACCTCTTCATCCTAGGAATCAACCTAGTGAACCTTCTCTGAACTGCCTCCAATGCAAGTATAACCCTCCTTAAATAAGGAGACCAAAACTGTAGGCAGTACTCTAGGTGTGGTCTCACCAATGCCCCTTACTTTTAGATTTCATCCCCCTTGCAATAAAGGCCAACATTCCTTTTGCCTTCCTAATTAATTGCTGTACCCGCATGCTAACTTTTTGTGTTTCATGTATGAGGACACCCAGATCCCTCTGTACCGTATCATTCTGTAGTCTCTCACCATTTAAATAATATGTTGTTTTTCTATTCTTCTGACCAAAGTGGATAACCTCACATTTTCCCACGTTGTGCTCCATCTGCCAAATTTTTGCCCACTCGCTTAACCTATCAATATCCCTTTGCAGACTCTTTGTGTCCTCCCCAGAACTTGTTTTCCCACCTATCTTTGTATCAACAGCATATTTGGCTACAATGCACTCGGTCCCTTCATCCATGTCATTAATATAGATTGTAAATAGTTGAGGCTCCAGCACTGATCCCTGCAGCACCCCACTGATTACAGTTTGCCAACCTGAAAATTACCCATTTATCCCTACTCTCTGTTTTCTGTTAATTAGCCAATCTTCTGGCCATGCTAATATATTACCCCCAACACCATGAGCTTTTATCTTGTGTAGTAACATTTTATGTAGCATCTTAACAAATGCCTTTTGGAAATCCAAATACACTACATCTACTGGTTCCCCTTTATCCACTCTCCTCAAAGAACTCTAATAAACATGTCAAACACGATTTCCCTTTCATAAAACCATGTTGACTCTGCTTGATTGTATTATGATGCTCTAAATGTCCTGCTACTACTTCCTTAATAATGGATTCCAGCATTTTCCCAATGTCAGATATTAGGCTAACTGGTCTATAGTTTTGTGTTTTCTGTTTCCCTCCTTTCTTGAATAGGGGCATTACATTTGCGGTTTGCCAATCCACTGGGACCTTTCCAGAATCTAGGGAATTTTGGAAGATGGCAATCAATGCATCCATTATCTCTGCAGCCACTTCTTTTAAGACCCCAGGATGCAGGCCATCAGGTCCAAGGGACTTGTCAGCCTTTAGTCCCATTAGTTTGCCTAGTACTTTTTCTCTGGTGATAATGATTGTTTTAATTTTCTCCCTGCCTTTTGCCCCTGAATTTCTACTATTATTGGGATGCTTTTAGTGTATTCTACCATGAAGACAGATACAAAATATTTGTTCAAAGTCTCTACCATTTCCTTGTTTCCAATATTAATTCCTCAGTCTCATTCTCAAAGGGACCAACATTTACTTTAGCTACTCTCTTCCTTTTTGTCCAACAAATAAGATATAAAATGGAAGGGATAGTGGAGGGCCTGGAGCTGGTAGCCAGGAACATTGGTGGCAGAGGGCTCCCAGTGGTCCCAGAGTGCAGCATTGCACCCCAAGGTGCCGCACCCCCATTGCCAACCACCTTGGAACCGTTCTCTCCCGTATCCGTCCAAGCAGCGTTTCGGCCATCATCGCCCCCCCCCCCCCGCACCCCCCCCCTCCTCAATGAAGCATCTCCTGAGGAACTCCTTGGCCAGGCGGCTTGGAATCAGGAGGGGAAGGGGAAGGGGTAGAGGTGGAAAGGAGAAGCGGTGGGGGGGGGGGGTGGCGGTGGCGGGGGGAAAGGGATGTTTTTTACAGAAATACTGATGATTTCAGACAAATGTTCGGTTTAAATGTTTTTTATTTAATAAACCTTGTGACGCATTGGCTCAGATAGCGGCACCATTGCACACTGGTGATTCCTTATCAAAGGGTATAATGACACTTAACTTCAATCAACTTTAAACTTTAACAGTCACCAAGGTGATGCCCACCATTGATGTATCATCTGCACACCCAGCAATGTGTCAGCCTTGTAAATAACACCAACGTTCTTTCAGGCAAAGCACTCATTGATGAGCTCCTGACGTAAGGCTTTTGCAGCTATCATGCCACCACGGGCCCTTTCATATGGTCTACAGGGGGTAGGAGCATGGCTTCAGCATCAGCCTGATTGTCTGGGCCGATGTCAGCATCCGCCTCCTCATCCTCCTCTTCCTCTCTCTGGTGAGGTGGACTGTCAGGCTCATCAGGCAATTCTTGTCCTCTCCTGATAGCCAAGTTGTGCAGCATGGAGCACACCGCCACGACTTGAGCTACCTGATCAGGGTGGTATTGGAGGTCGCCGCCTGAGTGGTCCAGGCATCTAAAGCGCTGCTTAAGCACTCCAATGGTTTTCTCCACGATATTACGAGTTGTTCCGTGACTCTCGTTGTATCAACACTCGGCTTCGATGTGGGTGTCACGCAGGGGTGTCATAAGCAAGGTGGCGAGGCCATATCCTTTGTCACCAAGCATCCAGCATTAATATTGTGGCTGATTGTTAAACAAGTCAGATACAGTGCTCTCACGCAGGATGTGAGCATCATGGATGCTGCCCGGAAATTGAGCATTCACTTCCAGTATAACTTACTGGTGGTCGACACAAGTTGGACATTCAGGGAGTAGAATCCCTTGTGGTTCCTGAAAACCTCTGCATCCTGAAAAGGTGCCCGCATCGCGATGTGCATACAATCTTTTGCTCCCTGCACCTTGCAATTCTGGAAAATCGTGAAGCCCTCTCACTCTGTGCCTCCTTGGCCATAGCGAAGCTGAACAAGTTCCTCCTGCATGCATACAGGGCTTCAGTGATCTGTCTAATGCAGCAATGTGTGGCATGCTGAGAAAGTCTGCAAATGTCGCCAGCTGTGGCCTGAAAAGATCCCAAGGTGTAGAACGACAGTGCCGCAGTGACTTTGACCTCGGCAACAGTGCAGTACTGATGGTGCTGGCAGGCTGCAGATCTGCCCTTATCAGCTGGCATACCTCAGTGATAACCTCTTTGTGGAAGCGCAGTCTCCGCAGTCAGGTGGTGTCGGGCAAGTCGAGGTAAGACTGCTTCTCCCTGTACTTGTGGGGGGTGTAATGTCTGGTCCTCCTCATCAGTCTGGCACGTCTTACATTGGCTACATTATGCTGCGGAGTGTAGCTTCGGCGATCTCGAGTCTGCTGCATGTAATTGGTCATCAAGAGAGGGTGAGAAAGGACAGGCCATTGCAGTAGTTCTCAGTTTTCCACCGATAGGTCACAAACAATGAATGTCCCGACGAAGACACCTATTCAATTCCAATCGGTCACAGTATGGTCAAGATGTTTGTAGAGATGTTCACATCAACTCCAATGACCTCCAGAGTACATCCAAACTCCCCCGAGGTTGAAGCAGATCAGTCTTTTAAAGGATGTGACATGTGATGTAGAACATCCATAACGCTGCGATTAGTTCCGGTTAGTTCTACTTTTTCTGGGCGGTTTTTTGGGCGAGCGATATTGTGGGTGATATGTGTGCGAGGTGGTGAAAGTGACGCTGGGCGATCTCATGGCCGCTAGTTTCGGTAAATATGCTCTTTACGACAAAAAAAAGTGGGCTGGCGATATTATTGAATCAGTGCGAAATTATGGGTGTTAATTTTGCCCATTTTGATGATTCCGCCCCAAAAAAAGTGGGCGGGTGGTATTATTTTTGCCCGGCGTTAAGCACATGGGGAAAGTAACGCTCGGCAATAAGTTTCCAAAAAAATGGGCGTCAGTTTCCATTTTAAACATAGAAACATAGAAAATAGGTGCAGGAGCAGGCCATTCGGCCCTTCGAGCCTGCACCGTCATTCAATATGATCATGGCTGATCATGCAACTTCAGTACCCCACTCCCGCCTTCTCTCCATATCCCCTGATCCCCTTAACCATAAGGGCCATATTTAACTCCCTCTTGAATATATCCAACGAACTGGACACAACAACTTTCTGTGGTAGAGAATTCCACAGGTTCACCACTCTCTGGGTGAAAAAGTTTCTCCTCAACTCAGTCTTAAATGGCTTACCCCTTATCCTTAGACTATGACCCCTGGTTCTGGACTTCCCCAACATCTGGAACATTCTTCCTGCATCTAACCTGTCCAGTCCCATCATAATTTTATATGTTTCTATGAGATCCCCTCTCATTCTTCTAAATTCCATCAGGAGCTGATATCTGAACAATTTGCCTGAAAGAACGTTGCTGTGAGTGACAACGGTGACACACTGCTGTGTGTGTGCAGTTCAGACATCAATGGTGCCCATCACCTTGGTACCAGTTAAAGTTTACGTTGATTGAAGTTCAGTTTTATTTTACCATTTCGTGTTAAGGAATCACCAGTGTGTAACGGTCCAGCTATCTGAGACAATCCGCAACAAGGTTATGTTCAATAAAAAAAAATTATTCCAACATTGGTCTGAAATCATAAGTATCATGGCCAAAAGCATCCCACCCCCGCCCACAGCCCACTTTTTCAACCATTGACATCAATCAAATGGTCAACATGTCCAGCAACACAGAATACAAATGCAAAGCAGGAGGGTGGCCCCCTCCCCCCATACTTTACAATAAATTGCATACACCCAGATGGAGATATAACACAGCCATCACCTGTGGACATACACCTCACTTTCCTTCCCTCCTCCCCTTCTTCTCCCCACCTCTACCCCTTCCCCTCCTCGCTGCCTGGCCAAAGAGCTCCTCAGGCGGTGCCTCATTGGGGGGGGATGAAGGCAGAGGTGGTGGTTGCACTGGTACGGGAGCGGGGGCTGCCGAGGTGAGAACATTCTCGGATCCAGAAGCAGGATCTTAGTCCTGCCTCTCATCTGTCGTTCGCAGTAGTGGTGCAGAACTTAGAGGTGGAGTGTCGTGCTCCGGGACCACAGGAAGACCTGTGCCAGCAGTGTTCCTGGCTATCGCCTCTAGGGCCTCTGCTATTCACGAACGTACTCAGTAATGGTGGCCAGCTGTCGGGATATGCCCCACAATGCATCAAGGAGCTGGTCACCAATGTCTGTAGTCCTCCTGGACAACTTAACCATCTCTCCGCTCTCATGTCGTGCTCATGGACCAGATCTGCCGCGTCCATGAAACCTCTGTGGGGTCGGCGCCGTCCTGGAGACAAATGGGGTGCCCTGTGGCAAGGTGCTTGGGGCTGGTTACTCCAGAGTGGAGGCAGGAATGACTGGAGGACCACTAGATGGCCTTTGGGTGGAATGGCTTCTGGAGCCTGGCAATGCAGGTTCCTCAAAGTCCACGCTCTCATCTGTAGAGAACAGACCCAGCAGATTGATGGGTGAGAATCGGAGCTCCTCAGCAGCAGATGTAGGATCGTTGGCGAGTCCACCCTGCGCCCCCACCTTCTGGCCTCTGTGGTCTTGCCTGGGGCCGCGCTGCTGGCTGAACTGCAAAACACAAATGAAGTTATTTGAGGAGAAGGAGGTGCTAGGGTCACAAGGTGATTCCAGTGCTACACACAGCATATGCACGACAAAAGCACCACCGCTTTCAAGATCATCACAGACATCACATTTCATGACCATCAACATATTGTACATTGCAATGATTTTCATTAGGCCAGCATTATTTATAGGACAATATTAGAGAGACCTCGGCCACCAGTGTTCCTGGCTGTTACATCCAGGGCCTCCGCCATCTGCGGCACGTACTCTGTCATGGTGGTGGACATGCCGGCCATCTGTTGGGATATGCCCCCCATTGTCTAGGATCTGCTGACCTATGTCAACACGCCTCCTGGACAAGTCTACCATGTCCCCGCTCAGATCTGCCGCTCGTGGAGCAGTTACCAGCCACATCTAACCAACCTCCGCTTGGTCAGCGCCATCCTGGAAACACCTCGGGTGCCCTGTGGCAAGGTGTTTGGGCCCAGTACCTCCACGGTGGAGGTGGGAATGGCCGCAAGAGCACTAGATGCCTTTGGTGTGGACTGCATTATGGAGCTTGGCGATGCAGGCTCCTCAAAGTTGGCACTGTTATCCGTGGAGAAGGGACCCAGCAGATCCACAGGGGATAATCGGGGCTTCTCAGCACCAGACGGAGGATCATCCGATGAGTTCGGCTCCGCGCTCCCACCTTCTGGGCTCGGTGGTCTTGCATGGGGCCGTGCTGCTGGCTGAGCTACAAAACATAAATGAGGTTATTAGAGGAGAAGGGGGTGCCAGGGTCACAAGGTGATTCCAGCGCTACACACAGCATATGCACGATAAAAGCACCACCGCTATCAAAATCATCACAGACATCACATTTCATCACCAAATTCTGCATTGCAATGATTCTCATGAGGCCATCATTATTTAGAGAACACTTTTATCATTCATCTATCATATTATGATTGTTCGGATATGAGTAGGTGTGGCATCTATTGACTTTACATCATGCAATGGTGTAAATTTTACTCACGTTGCTTCACTTCAGGGTCTGCAGATGCTCGCATAGCTGTCCGGGGGTCCTTCCCCACGAGTGTGAGCACCCGCTCCTCCATGTCAGTGATATCGGTGATGACTGGTGGCCCCCCCACCTGTTCGTCTCTGCATGAACTTCATCGGCGATAGCTTCTTCTGTAAAAGGTGACAGGATGACATGGCATGAGATCATTGCGTGATATCATTGCTAGGTACTGTCACAGAGACTGATACAACACATAACCGACTGATGTAATCATGAAATTACTATGATAATTATCATTCTTTACCTAAAGACGTGCACCGTGACCGCAGGCTTTGACTAGAACATTCCCGGTAAAAATTAAAGACCTCACATCTGCCGATAGTCACTCATGACTGTTATAAATCAAATTATATAAACACATAAGTACATGTAAATAAATGTAATACTTACTCTTGTGGATCCCACAAGGTCGTTCCATCATTTGCGGCATTGGTTGCCCTCACACACCTCGTTGGTCGCCGACGAGACCACCTCTGCTATCTCAGCCCATATCTTCTGGTAGGCCTTTGGAGTGAGCTTCCCACGCCCTCCCTGCAGCAAATCACCCCAGCGTGACTCGACCTCTTGCAGGAGGGAGGCATTTACCTTGTCTGAGAACCTCCTCGCTCTTTTGAGCCCTCCAATGTGATCATCTCCCAGCTCACTGCTCTCACCAGCGTCAGTCTCCACAGCGTGCTGTGATGCCTCTTCCTCTCCATCCATTATAGGCCACATTCGGGAAAATATCTGGCTGGTAACAGCTAATTTTTGTTTCCCTATTTGCTCTAAAGCTTTAACCTCTCCCTCCTTCCTCCCAAAGCAGCCACACCACACCCACGCACACCTTCAGTCCTTCTCAGCTCCCTCTCTCTCTGTCTCCTCTTCTGCGCATGTCATGATGACCCTTGACCTCCTGAATCCCAGGAATCAAGCGTTGCCATGCTGTTGCTAAGGACGGCGACACTTTACGTCAGAAGGTCAGAGAGATTTAATGCTACTGTCTATTTCATATCGCTCGCAGTAACACCCAATTTCAAAAATGGAAACTAGGGGCTTTGAGAATGGGCGACAAGCCGGCGATCTGAAAATCCATTTTTACCGCCCACGCCAGAAATAACACCAATTTTTGGACAATCTGCACAAAAGTGTAAAATCTAGTCCTTAGTTCTTTTGTTCATCTCCCTCTGCACTGGAGTTCTTTACATTCCTTGCGTAGATGTATTTTTAAAATTTAACATTATTATGCAAGAGTCTTTCCAAGTTATCGGCTTGATTCAAGGAGATTTTGCTACTTATACTGCTTTTCAACTGCCTTGTGGATATCCTGGCAGTGAACTAACATGCTTCACATTCTACTTTTTCATGAACTGCTTGAATTCTTCAGCAGTAAACATATGCATAATTAACTATAATTCATGTAATACCAGGTCTCTCATTTTCAAAATTAACCTTTGGAGAGTTTTTCTTTAATCTTCATTATGGTATCATTCCAGTCGTCAATTTCTCAATAATTCTCAGTAATCAATGATGATCAGATATACATTAACATAAAGAGAGAAACAAATTGATTCCTCCCTTTCGATCAGGTACTTCACGAGCATCAGTGTTTCCGTCTGCTGTTTTAATTTCTAGTGTTTGACAAACATCGCATTTCTCAACAATATCGTTCAGTTCTGCCAACATCCTTGGCCAATAGACACATTTGCGGATTATTCAAGCAAACTTCTCCTCCAGTATAGAATGAATGGATTCACTGAATTGTCTTTCTCAATATTTCCAGGATGATTGCTCATTCTCCACTAAACAGGATCTCACTCTGGATGAGGAGTTCATTTCTAAATTTAAAAAATGGAACAGTTGTAGTTAAAACTATTTCTCTACTCTGTGGTTAACCATTTAAGATATGTTTCTTTCGAATCTGAAGGTTTAGATTTGCTGCAGCATGTGACTCCATAGCTTCCAGCTACAGCTCTGCATCCTCCATCATACTCATTAGTGCATTTAACTTTTCTTTGGAACTATCGGGTAAATATGATCTAGTAAACAAATCACCATGCGTTTTCCTAATTGGTAGACAATGCATATGTCAAATATTTGAAATCTCAATGATAGCTTTTTCAGCCTTCTTGGCATTTCATTATAACTTTTAAGGGCTAATGTTTGATCTATACAGTCACTGATCCACCATAAGTATAGTGATGGAAACGCTCAAGTCCAGATAACAAGTCTAGTAGCTTTTTCTTCAATGTGTCTCAAGGACTGCAAGTTACCAAAAGTGCCGGCATATACAGCTAACTATCCCAGCAGATTGTAATGCATTAGTACTGGGTGATTTGTGCCAGCTGGTTGACTTGGTCAAATTACTTGGTCAAGGATGTAACCAATTCCATGTGGTGTACTTATTTTCCATTTCTTCAGAAGGCTGTCAATCACTGAGCTTTAGCTCAGTGTCGGAGGGAGTGGCAGCGTCGTCGAGCAGCGTGAGTCCGGGGGAGGCCTATAAAAGGCCCAGCAGCGTCGGAGGGAGCGGCTGCGTCGTCGAGCAGCGGGAGTCCGCGGAGACCCATAAAAGGTCCAGCAGTCAGAGGGAGCGGCAGCGTCATCGAGCAGCGGGACTCCGGGAAGGCCCATAAAAGGCCCAGCAGTTGGAGGGAGCGGCAGCGCCATCAAGCAGCATGAGTCAGGAAGGCCCATAAAAGGCCCAGCAGCGTCGGAGGGAACAGCAGCGTCATCGGGCAGCTGCAGCAGGGAGAGAAGGCAAAAAAGAAATAAAAAGAAATCGAAGGGTGACGTCACAGCCAAGGGGTTAAGTGATTGGCTGGTGATTGCTGAGTCGTTTTTCTTCTTTTTCTTTTCATTTATCAGTAAGAAACCTTTGGCATTGCTGCCAAATTAAATTAATTTAAGAGTTAAGTCATGGCAGGAGAGCCCAGACCCATGTCATGCTCCTCCTGTGCTATGTGGGAAGCCAGGGACGCTTCCAGTGTCCCTGCCGACTACATGTGCGGAAAGTGTATCCAGCTGCAGCTCCTGACAGACCGCATTGCGGCACTGGAGCTGCACATGGATTCACTCTGGAGCATCCGCGATGCTGAGGATATCGTGAATAGCACGTTTAGTGAGTTGGTCACACCGCAGGTAAAGGTTACTCAGGCAGATAGGGAACGGGTGACCATCAGGCAGAGCAGTGCAGGGGTCCCATGCGGTCATCCCCCTCCAAAACAGATACACCGCCTTGGGTGCTGTTGGGGGTGATGACTCATCAGGGGAGGGCAGCAGCAGCCAAGTTCATGGCACCATGGGTGGTTCTGCTGCACAGGAGGGCAGAAAAAAGAATGGGAGTGCTATAGTGGTAAGGGATTCTATTGTAAGGGGAATAGATAGATGTTTCTGCAGCCGCAATCGAGACTCCAGAATGGTATGTTGCCTCCCTGATGCAAGGGACAAGGATGTTTCGGAGCGGCTGCAGGACATTTTGGAGGGGGATGGTGAACTGCTAGTTGTCGTAGTGCTTATAGGTACCAACGATATCGGTAAAAAATGGAATGAGGTTGTACAAGCTGAATTTAGGGAGCTAGGAGTTAAATTAAAAAGCAGGACCTCAAAGGTAGTAATCTCAGGATTGCTACCAGTGCCATGTGCTAGTCAGAGTAGGAATTTCAGGATAGCTAAGATGAATACATGGCTTGATGAGTGGTGCAGGAAGGAGGGATTCAAATTCCTGGGACATTGGAACCGGTTCTGGGGGAGCTGGGACCAGAACAAACCGGACGGACTGCACCTGGGGAGGACTGGAATCAATATCCTAGGGGGAGTATTTGCTAGTGCTGTTGGGGAGAGGTGAAACTAATATGGCAGGGAGATGGGAATCTATGCATGGAGGCAGAGGGAAGTAGAATGGGGACAGAAGCAAAAGATAGAAAGAAGAAAAGTAAAAGTGGAGGGCAGAAAAACCCAAGGCAAAAATCAAAAAGGGCCACATTACATCAAAATTCTAAAGGGGTGAAGTGTGTTAAAAAGTCAAGCCTGAAGGCTCTGTGCCTCAATGCGAGGAGTATTCAGAATAAGGTGGACGAATTAACTGCGCAGGCAGCTATTAACGAGTATGATATAATTGAGATTATGGAGACATGGCTCCAGGGTGACCAAGGCTGGGAACTCAACATCCAGGGGTATTCAACATTCAGGAAGGATAGACAGAAAGGAAAAGGAGCTGGGGTAACATTTCTGGTTGAAGAGGAAATTAACGCAATAGTAAGGAAGGACATTAGCGTGGATGATGTGGAATCTGTATGGGTAGAGCTGTGGAACACCAAAGGGCAGAAAATGCTAGTGGGAGTTGTGTACAGACCACCAAGCAGTCGTAGTGAGATTGGGGATAGCATCAAAGCATCAAGAAATTAGGGATGCGTGCAATAAAGGTACAGCAGTTATCTTGGTGACTTTAATCTACATATAGATTGGGTTAACCAAACTGGTAGCAATACGGTGGAGCAGGATTTCCTGGAGTGTATTAGGGATGGTTTTCTAGACCAATATGTCGCGGAACCAACTAGAGGGCTGGCCGTCCTAGACTGGGTGATCTGTAATGAGAACTGACTAATTAGCAATCTTGTTGTGCGAGGCCCCTTGGGGAAGATTGATCATAATATGGTAGAATTCTTTATTAAGATGGAGTGTGACACAGCTAATTCAGAGACGAGGGTCCTGAACTTAAGGAAAGGTAACTTCGATGGTATGAGCTGTGAATTGGCTAGAATAGACTGGCGAATGATACTTAAAGGGTTGATGGTGGATAGGCAATGGCAAACATTTAAAGATCACATGGATGAACTTCAACAATTGCACATCCCTGTCTGGAGTAAAAATAAAACAGGGAAGGTGGCTCAACCGTGGCTAACAAGGGAAATTAAGGATAGTGTTAAATCCAAGGAAGAGGCATATCAATTGGCCAGAAAAAGCAGCAAACCTGAGGACTGGGAGCAATTTAGAATTCAGCAGAGGAGGACAAAGGATTTAATTCGGAGGGAGAAAATAGAGTATGAGAGGAAGCTTGCTGGGAACATAAAAACTGACGGCAAAAGCTTCGAAAGATATGTGAAGAAAAAAAGATTAATGAGGACAAACGTAGGTCCCTTGCAGTCAGAATCAGGTGAATTTATAATGGGGAACAAAGAACTGGCAGACCAATTGAACAAATACTTTGGTTCTGTCTTCAAGAAGGAAGACACAAATAACCTTCCGGAAATACTAGGGGACCGAGGGTCTAGAGAGAAGGAGGAACTGAAGGAAATCCTTATTAGTCAGGAAATTATGTTATGGAAATTGATGGGATTGAAGGCCGATAAATCTCATCCCAGATAGTCTGCATCCCAGAGTACTTAAGGAAGTGGCCCTCGAAATAATGGATGCATTGGTGATCATTTTCCAACAATCTATCGACTCTGGATCAGTTCCCATGGATGGGAGGGTAGCTAATGTGACACCACTTTTTAAAAAAGGAGGGCGAGAGAAAACAGGGAATTATAGACCGGTTAGCCTGACATCAGTAGTGGGGAAAATGTTGGAATCAATTATTAAAGATGAAATAACAGCGCATTTGGAAAGCAGTGCCAGGATCGGTCCAAGTCAGCATGGATTTATGAAGGGGAAATCATGGTATGCACTTTGTTGAAGCCGCCTGCTCTCTCTCTGTTCATGTAGATCAGGGTGAACTAACGAGAGCCTTGTCTTAAGTGCTCTTTTCATGAGCAGTTCAGCAGGTGGGATCCCAGTGAGTGAGTGGGGTCTCATGTGGTAGCTAAGCAGGACTCAGGATAGGCGAGTCTGCAGTCAGCCTTCAGTTACCATCTTCAAGCCTTGCTTGATGGATTGCACTGCTCTCTCTGCCTGACCATTGAACGCTGGTTTAAACAGGGCAGATGTGACATGTTTGATCCCGTTACAGTTCATGAATTCTTTGAACTCAACACTGGTAAAACATGGCTTGTTGTCGCTCACCAGGACATCGGGTAGGCCGTGTGTGGCAAACATGGCCCGCAGGCTTTCAGTAGTGACAGCGGACGTGCTAGCTGACATTATCTCACATTCAATCCACTTGGAGTACGCGTCTACAACCACAAGGAACATTTTACCCAAGAACGGGCCTGCATAGTTGACATGTAACCTAGACCCTAGACCACGGTTTGTAGGGCCAAGACCATAAACTTAGCGATGCCTCCCTGGGTACATTGCTTAACTGCGAGCATGTATTACATCTGTGAACGCAGTACTCTAAGTCCGCATCGATACCGGGCCACCACATGTGGGTTCTGGCTATTGATTTCATCATTACGATGCCTGGGTGGGTACTGTGGAGGTCATTGATGAAGGTGTCTTTGTCCTTCTTGGGGACCACTACTCGATTGTCCCACAGAAGGAAGTCTGCCTGTATAGACATTTCATCATTGCGCCGCTGGAACGGCTTTATCTCTTCCTGAATTTCCACTGGGACACTGGACCAGCTCCCGTGAAGCACAGAGCTTTTGACTAGAGATAATAAGGGGTCCTAGCTTGTCCAGGTTTTGATCTGTCGGGCAGTGACGGGTGATTGCTCACTTGCAAATGCTTCCATAACCATGGCTAGATCTGCGGGCTGCGCCATTTCCACCTCCGTGGTGGGCAATGGCAGCCGACTGAGAGCATCGGCGCAATTTTCTGTGCCTGACCTGTGGCGGATGGCGTAGTTGTATGCAGACAACGTGAGTGCCCTTCTTTGGATGCAGGCCGATGCGTTGGTATTTATCTCCCACTCTCGGAGAACAGGGATATAAGTGGCTTATGGTCAGTTTCCAATTCAAATTTTAGCCCAAACAGGCATTGATGCATTTTCTTTACCCCATAGACGCACGCTAATGCTTCTTTCTCAATCATGCTGTAGGCTCTCATAAGCAACCGGGTGCAGTTTCCCGAAATCATTAGCTTGTTGAAATACACACCCGACACCATATGACGACGCATCACATGCTCGTACCAAACGCTTACATGGATCATACAACACAAGCAATTTGTTAGAGCATAACAATTTTCTCGCTTTTACAAAGGCATTTTCTTGGCTTTTGCACCAAACCCATTCATTCCCTTTTCATAGTAAGACATGCAGTGGTTGTAACAGTGTGCTGAGACCCAGTAAGAAGTTATCAAAGTAGTTCAGGAGTCCCAGAAATGACCGCAGCTCCATCATGTTCTGTGGCCTCGGTGCGTTCTCGATTGCCTCCGTCTTCGCATTGGTGGGCCTGATGCCATCCGCTGCAATCCTCCTTCCCAGGAACTCCACTACAGGCGCCAGGAAAATTCACTTCGAGCGTTTTAACCTGAGCCCCACGCGGTTGAGTCGACTAAGAATCTCTTCCAGGTTCTGCAGATGCTTGACTGTGTTCCAACCTGTGACCAACATGTCATCCTGGAAGACCACGGTGTGCAGGACGGATTTCAGTAAGCTTTCCATGTTTCTCTGGAATATCGCTGCCGCCGATCAGATTGCAAATGGGCATCTGTTATAAACAAAAAGACCTTTGTACGTGTTGATGCAGGTGAGGTCCTTCAATGATTCCTCCAGTTCCTGCGTCATGTAGGCTGAAGTCAGATCAAGCTTCATGAATGTCTTTCCTCCCGCCAGCGTTGCAAAGAGCTCGTCGGCCTTTGGTAGTGGGTATTGGTCCTGCAGGGAGAAACGATTGATTGTTACTTTGTAATCGCCACAGATTCTGACGGGTGCCGTCTCCCTTGAGGACTGGGACAATAGGACTGGCCCACTCGTTGAACTCGATCGGGGAAATGATGCCTTCGCTTTGCAGTCGGTCAAGCTCGATCTCTACCCTTTCTCTCATCATGTACGGTACTGCTCTAACCTTGTGATGGATAGGTCACACCCCTGGAATTAGGCGGATCTGCACTTTTGCTCCTTGGAATTTCCTATTGCCTGGTTCGAACAGCGAAGGGAATTTGTTTAAGACCTGAACACGCGAAGTGTCGTCAGCGGGTGATAGCACTCGGACATGGTCCCAGTTCCAGCGTATCTTTCCCAGTCAGCTCCTGCCGAGCAACGTGGTACCATCGCCCGGCTCCACCCAGAGTGATAACTTGTGCACCGCTCCATCGTACGGTAGCACTGCCGATTACAGGAATCAGTTCTTTCGTGTAAATTCTTCGTTTCGTGCGAACTGGAGTTAAGACTGGCCTTGAGGCCTTGTTGCACCATAACCTTTCAAAATTATTTTTGCTCATGATGGACTGGCTCGCGCCCGTGTTCAGCTCCATTGACACCGGGAGTCCATTTCGTTCAACATTCAGCATTATCGGGGGACAATTCGAGGTGAATGTGTGCACCCCATGTACCTCTGCCTCCTCGATCTGAGGCTCTGGTTTGTCGTGATCCTCCGTGGATCTGTCCTCCTCTGCAACATGGTTGTTTGCAGGTTTAACAGTCTTTGCAGCTCGCCTGCACACTCGTTGGAGGTGTCCCATTGTTCCACAGCCCTTGCAAATGTACTCTTTGAATCGGCATTAACGGAAACGATGATCACCCGCAGCGCCAACGAGGTGTTAATGGCCTTGCATTCATCACCCTTGATGGTGGACTCTGAGACATCTGCGGACGTGTAGCTGCAGGTAGGTGTGACCTGCTCTGTACGTTACAATTCGAAAACAACATCACTTTGTTCACAGTACTTGTAGCAGCACTTGTGTGCTGAGAGATTTGCTTCATATTGTCACTGGTGGCAATGAATGCCTGGGCTATTGCTATGGCCTTACTCAAGGTTGGGGCCTCTACAATCAAAAGTTTGCGAAGTATGATTTCATGGCCAATGCCAAGGATGAAAAAGTCTCTGAGCATGTGCTCCAAATGTCCTACAAATTCGCAATGTATTGCAAGGCGTCTTAGCTTGGCGACATAGCTCGCTACTTCCTGGCCTTCAGACCTTTTCCATTTGTATAAGCGGTACATCGACATCAGAACGCTTTCCTTCGGGTTCAAATGGTCTCGGACCAGTGTACACAAATCTTCATATAGTTTCTCTGTGGATTTCGCTGGAGTGAGCAGATTCTTCATGAGAACATACGTTGGTGCCCCACAGACGGTGAGGAGGATCGCCCTTCGTTTGGCAGCACTCTCTTCCCCATCTAGCTTGTTGGCCACAAAGTATTGGTCGAGTCGCTCCACAAAAGTTTCCCAATCATCTCCCTACGACAATTTCTCCAGGATGCCCACTGTACTCTGCATCTTTGGGTTCACTATCTGCATCTCGTCGCCAGTTGTTGTGCATTGTAAGGGGGGGGCGTCTCTACGATGGGTCAGGTTCCCTTCTGACCAACTTGAGAGGTTTGAATCGCTCCCACTCCCTTGGGATTTATTTGGGGGGTGTCACAAATGTGCAAAGGACACTGGTTTGATGCAAAAGAACTTTGTTTTTATTACAGTCAAGAAAATAAAAGCTTATTACTCTAGTAAGAAAATACAAGGCCAGACTTACAAACGTTCTGATAAGGGACAATACAAGGAAAGGTACAAGGTCAAACTTTAATCACTCTAATAAAGAACCATACACTGCACATTCAAAGGGGGTTACAGTAAAATTATACTTCCCATCTCCCAATACCTAATTCATAGAAACATAGAAACATAGAAAATAGGTGCAGGAGTAGGCCATTCGGCCCTTCGAGCCTGCACCGCCATTCAATGAGTTCATGGCTGAACATGAAACTTCAGTACCCCATTCCTGCTTTCTCGCCATACCCCTTGGCCCCCTAGTAGTAAGGACTACATCTAACTCCTTTTTGAATATATTTAGTGAATTGCCCTCAACAACTTTCTGTGGTAGAGAATTACACAGGTTCACCACTCTCTGGGTGAAGAAGTTTCTCCTCATCTCGGTCCTAAATGGCTTACCCCTTATCCTTCGACTGTGACCCCTGGTTCTGGACTTCCCCAACATTGAGAACATTCTTCCTGCATCTAACCTGTCTAATCCTGTCTAGAATTTTAAACGTTTCTTTGAGATCCCCTCTCATTCTTCTGAACTCCAGTGAATACAAGCCCAGTTGATCCAGTCTTTCTTGATATGTCAGTCCCGCCATCCCGGGAATCAGTCTGGTGAACCTTCGCTGCACTCCCTCAATAGAAAGAATGTCCTTCCTCAAGTTAGGAGACCAAAACTGTACACAATTCTCCAGATGTAGCCTCACCAAGGCCCTGTATAACAGTGGTAACACCTCCCTGCCCCTGTACTCAAATCCCCTCGCTATGAAGGCCAACATGCCATTTGCTTTCTTAACCGCCTGCTGTATCTGCATGCCAACCTTCAATGACTGATGTACCATGACACCCAGGTCTCGTTGCACCTTCCCTTTTCCTAATCTGTCACCATTCAGATAATAGTCTGTCTCTCTATTTTTACCACCAAAGTGGATAACCTCACATTTATCCACATTATACTTCATCTGCCATGCATTTGCCCACTCTCCCAACCTATCCAAGTCATTCTGCAGCCTCATAGCATCCTCCTCGCAGCTCACCCAACTTAGTGTCATCTGCAAATTTGTAGATACTACATTTAATCCCCTCGTCTAAATCTTAATGTACAATGTAAACAGCTGGGGCCCCAGCATAGAACCTTGCGGTACCCCACTAGTCACTGCCTGCCATTCTGAAAAGTACCCATTTACTCCTATTCTTTAGCCTCCTGTCTGCCAACCAGTTCTCAATTCACGTCAGCACACTACCTAGCTTGGTTGGACTCCAGGGCAGGCAGGGACTATGCTTACCAATCCCTTTTGACAGTTAGTGGTAGATCGCAGTTTCAGGGTTCGCTGGATGCGGTAGGGTCTGTTTGCCGTACCCCGAACATTGGAGAAGACTTCTTGCTGCGCAATCTTCAGTTGGGTTGAGTCCGCTGATGTTGGTAAAATGCGTTTTGGATCTATGGGGTTAGTACCCATTTTCTTTGGCTAGAAATAGGTTGCTACAGTCTGTTAGGTAATGTGTTACCTGTTGGTAGGTCAGGATTAGGTTGTAGTGTGGAAACTTTTCGATTCTTCATTTTTTTCCCGTTGGAATTTTGTTCGAGTTTAGTCGATCGTGGTGGTTTTCCGTTGATACCACGTTGACTGTGGTCGGTTGCTGTCGCGATGGTGATGTTCTTCCTTCCTTCAGGACTTCAGGGCTTCGAGGCTGGAGAAGTTAATTTACAACTGTTGCGTTGGTTTCTCTCCTTGTCTTGATGACACAAGCGTGGTCTCGGTTGTATACCCAAGTATGCCACGTCATACCCTCTGTTGAAAACAGGGGCCAGTTATACGATTTCAGTGGTTCTAATCTTGGCGCCAAATCTGTTCAGAATCCTTTGTATAAACTTGGCGGGCTTGGCTCTTCTTTGTAATATTTTGGCGGGCTCGTTAAAAGTTGATGTGTTTTGGGTGAGTTGATGTTCGAAAACTGTTTCCTGATGGAAATATTAGTTTGGTAATTGCAATGTCCTTTTGTGCTTAGTTTTCGCATACAGGCTAGATTGGGCCTCTTTGTGATGTATATGCTGAAATGGTTTTTCAGACCCATATTGATGGGTAGCTATCTCTGGGTGATTTTGTGATGTTAATGTCTCTTGTGGAGAAGGATTCTCGAATACTCATTCCTCCAGACAGGTTAACTTAGTCCTCACACCCAGGTAGCCTCACTTAATCAGACTGTCTCCTGCTAGTTCCTTAGGCCCGCCCACAGCCTTGAATTTGTCTCTTAAAAATACAAAATTTTATTAACGTTCGTAGTTTCTACCGTAAGCACTTTAGCGTTCCAAACTTTTCGGTAGATAGTCCCAAATTAAATTTCCTTTCGAATGAGCCCAAACACTTGGGGGGCGGGGGGGAGGGGGCGGGGGGTTCTTGTGAATTTTGCACCTCCTTCAGTATGGAGAAAGAGTCAGACTGAACACTGTGAGCTCAAAGTAAAGTGTGACCTTAGTCTTTTATTGCAGGTCTCCAGAGTGCCTCTCCAACCTGTGAAGCCTCCTTAAATACCTGTGCTCCCAAGGGATTATGGGATCCCTTGGGATTCCAAGGGATGAGCCCTCTTGTGGCTGTAGAGTGAATACAAGTATACATATATAACATAGTGCAGTCCCCCCTGCTAAAGCTAATTGACCCGACCACACACTCCCAGTATCTGAGCTGGAGCATGCGAGAGTAGAAAGCCTCAGCCTCATTGGACATGGTGCCAACATATGGAGTCGTAGTGTGTCGTAGTGGCTTGCGCTTTCAATGGCCTCTAGGGTGTTGTCATGGCTATGGCTGCCAGTGCCCTCAAGGCGCTTGTCCTGGCTTTTCCTCCCACTCTCATCAGCGGTCTCTCCTTGGCTTCGGCTCACACTCGGGGTCTCGTCTGCAATCATAAATGGCACAAGGGCACCATGCAGCCTGCAATTTGCACACTATCATAAGCAAACGCAATGGCACTTTCAGGGACAGATGGCATTAAAGGAAGACCTTCACTTACCGATGCAGCCCCCAGCGGGATTGGCACAATTGGTGGCCACAGGGAAGGCAACATGTGGGCCCACTAGCATCTGAACCCTTTCTTCGAGGTGAGTGAGCTGTTGGATCTCTGGCTCGCCACCACCAGTCCTCTGTTGCTCAACATGGTTGTGAGAAATCTTCACCTGTAAAGCAAATAAGGCTTGCTGAGTAGCAGTGTCATGAGGCCTCAACAATGAGTGCACAAGTGTATGTCCCTGACATGCAGCTGTAACTCTGACATGAAAGGAAGCTTCCATTGCGAGAACGCACACATATATATACAGGCTTCAACAATCAAATACTGCTTCGGTGATTATATAGTGAAGGTCAGAAATAAGAGAAGGTGAAGGAGAGGCACACAGATGGAAGGTGAGGAGTTGGGGGAAGGTGCATTCACTTTCATCAGGCGAATTATGTCGTTGAGCCTTTTGCGGCATTATATCGCGGTGCGGTCATGAATGGAGGTCTCTGAAACCTCCACAGCGATCTCTCTCCAGGTATTCTTGAAGACAGCGCAAGTCAGTCTGTCTGTGTCGGGGTAGAGAATGAGCCTCCTTTCCTCCACAGCCTCGATGAGGGTCTCCAGTTCCGCATCCGTAAATCTGCTGGACCTCCTTGCTCCTGCTGGATTCACCATGCGCTCGATTCAAACTGCTTCCCTGCTCAGGGCCTAGCTGCAAACCCGAGCTGCCGGCTCGTTAGCAACAAATCAGCACCAGCTGAATTTCGCGGCCCAATAGGCCACTCCGTCCCCCACACCGCTGCAACTGCTGATTCCCGCCACCAATACCGCTCCGCTCCTTTTTTTCAGCTTAAATGCTGAATTTCACTCCAATGGCCGCCGCATCCATTGCAGCAGTAATGACCGGCAAAAAGTGGCAGATGCGCCTCGTTTCGGGCGTGGTGAATTTCTATCCCACAGTATTTACACTGTTGCACTGGTGGCTACCGCTGCAGTATTAGCTTCTAAATAGTCTCATCTTTTGAACTATGATCTTATCCTCTATTCCAGTGTATGAAGTGTGTTTGAGTTCATAAGAACATAAGAAATAGGAGCAGGAGTAGACCATTTGGCCCATCGAGCCTGCTCCGCCATTTAATAAAATCATGGCTGATCTGATCATGGACGCCCACTCCCCAGAACTCTTTATTCCCTTATCACTCAAAAATCTGTCTATCTCTACTGTTATGTATTAATGCTTGGGGGTCACCAGACACCAGAGGGCGCCATGGTCGGAGGTCAACAGGCTGTACGCATGTGGCATGTGTGCTTGGTCACCTGTATATAAGCTCTGCATCTTTGTCAAGCTGGCACTCTTGGGCTGGAATAATGATGGATCAGGTTGCACCTGAGTGAATTTACAGTAACCAGACTCTTGAGTCATTACAATTGGCGATGAGGTAATTTAACAACCTTCGCATGCACAATGGGCACTGTTGGAATCCTGGAGATATTCATGGAGGGCAAGGATTGGGCGGATTTTGGTGATCGCCTGGATCAGTATTTTGTGGCCAATGGCATGGAGGCAGAGGCCTACGCAGTTAAGCGCAGGGCAGTTCTCCTCACCGTTTGTGGTCCGAAAATTTACGGCCTCATGAAGAATCATCTCTCGCCTGTACATCCGGCGGAAAAAGTGTACGAGGAATTGTGTACATTGGTGGGTAACCTTCTGAAGCCAAAAGAGGGGATCATCATATCATGCTACCGTTTCTACATGCATGTTCGTGCTGAGGGCCAGGACATGTCGGGATTTGTCACGTCTTGCTGAGCTGTATAAGTTCGGGAACATGCTGGAAGACATGCTGTGTGATGTCTTCGTGATAGGCATCAACCATGGTGCGATTCTCAGGAAGCTGTTGGATGCAGAGACGCTGGATTTGAAAAAGGCCATCACGACTGCCCAGGCATGCATGACGATGGATGATAATTTGAGGCAGATATCATCGATGAGTCGGAGTTCCACGGCAAGTGCTGTAAACAAGATGGCGTCGTCTTCGGGCAGGGCTGCTTACGCAAAACCTGCCACAGCTCAGAGCCCGCCAACTGGTTCGGACCAGATTTCACGCTGTTGGCGTGGTGGGGGCAATCATAGAATCATAGAAACATACAAAAATAGGTACAGGAGTAGGCCATGCGTCCCTTCGAGCCTGAACCACCATTCAATATGATCATGGCTGATCATGCAACTTCAGTATCCCATTCCTGCGGTCTCTCCATACTCCTTAATCCCTTCAGCCGTAAGGGCCAGATCTAACTCCCTCTTGAATATATCTAACGAACTGGCCTCAACAACTTTCTGTGGTAGAGAATTCCACAGGTTCACAATTCTCTGAGTGAAGAAGTCTCTCCTTATGTCGGTCCTAAATGGCTTACCCCTGATCCTTAGATTGTGACTCCTGGTTCTGTACTTCCCCAACATCGGTAACATTCTCCCTGCATTCTAACCTGTCCAATCCCGTCAGAATTTTATATGTTTCTATGAGATCCCCTCTCATTCTTCTAAATTCCAGTGAATATAAGCCTAGTCGGTCCAGTCTTTTTTCATATGTCAGTCCTGCCATCCCAAGAATCAGTCTAGTGAATCTTCGCTGCACTCCCTCAATAGCAAGAATGTCCTTCCTCAGATTAGTACACAATATTCAAGATGTAGCCTCACCAACTGCAGTTACACATTCCTGCTCCTGTACTCAAATCTTCTCGCTATGAAGGCCAACATGCCATTTGCCTTCTTCACCACCTGCTGTACCTGCATGCCAACTTTCAATGACTGATATACCATGACACCCAGGTCTCGTTGCACCTCCCCTTTTCTTAATTTGTCATTATTCAGATAATATTCTGCCTTCCTGTTTTTACCACCAAAGTGGATAACCTCACATTTATCCACATTATACTTCATCTGCCATGCATTTGCCCACTCACCTAACTTATCCAAGTCACTCTGCAGCCTCATAGCATCCTCCTCGCAGCTCACACTGCCACCCAACTTAGTGTCATCCGCAAATTTGGAGATACTACATTTAATCCCCTCGTCTAAATCATTAATGTACAATGTAAACAGCTGGGACCCCAGCACAGAACCTTGCGGTACCCCACTAGTCACTGCCTGCCATTCTCAAAAAGACCCGTTTATTCCGACTCTTTGCTTCCTGTCTGCCAACCAGTTCTCTATCCACGTCAAAACATAGAAACATAGACACCCAGGTCTCATTGCACCTCCCCTTTTCCTAATCTGTCACCATTCAGATAATGGACTGTCTCTCTATTTTTACCACCAAAGTGGATAACCTCACATTTATCCACATTATACTTCATCTGCCATGCATTTGCCCACTCACCTAACCTATCCAAGTCACTCTGCAGCCTCATAGCATCCTCCTCGCAGCTCACACTGCCACCCAACTTAGTGTCATCCGCAAATTAGGAGATACTACATTTAATCCCCTCGTCTAAATCATTAATGTACAATGTAAACAGCTGGGGCCCCAGCACAGAACCTTGCGGTACCCCACTAGTCACTGCCTGCCATTCTGAAAAGTACCCATTTACTCCTACTCTTTGCTTCCTGTCTGCCAACCAGTTCTCAATCCACGTCAGCACACTACCCCCAATCCCATGTGCTTTAACTTTGCACTTTAATCTCTTGTGTGGGACCTTGTCGAAAGCCTTCTGAAAGTCCAAATACACCACATGAACTGGTTCTGCCTTGTCCACTCTACTGGAAACATCCTCAAAAAATTCCAGAAGTTTGTCAAGCATGATTTCCCTTTCACAAACCCATGCTGACTTGGACCTATCATGTCACCTCTTTCGAAATGCGCTGCTACGACATCCTTAATAATTGATTCCATCATTTTACCCACTACCGATGTCAGGTTGACCGGTCTATAATTCCCTGTTTTCTCTCTCCCTCCTTTTTTAAAAAGTGGGGTTACATTGGCTACCCTCCACTCCATAGGAACTGATCCAGAGTCTATGGAATGTTGGAAAATGACTGTCAATTCATCCGCTATTTCCAAGGCCACCTCCTTAAGTACTCTGGGATGCAGTCCATCAGGCCCTGGGGATTTATCGGCCTTCAATCCCATCAATGTCCCCAACACAATTTCCCGACTAATAAGGATTTCCCTCAGTTCCTCCTTCTTACTAGACCCTCTGACCCCTTTTATATCCGGAAGGTTGTTTGTGTCCTCCTTAGTGAATACCGAACCAAAGCACTTGTTCAATTGGTCTGCCATTTCTTTGTTCCCCGTTATGACTTCCCCTGACTCTGACTGCAGGGGACCTACGTTTGTCTTTACTAACCTTTTTCTCTTTACATATCTATAGAAGTTTTTGCAGTCTGTCTTAATGTTCCCTGCAAGCTTCCTTTCATACTCTATTTTCCCTGCCCTCAAGAGACCTCGCACAACAAGATTGGTAATTAATCCTCTCTTATTACACAACACCCAGTTTAGGATGGCCAGCTCTCTTGTTGGTTCCTCGACCTCATCAGTGTCGGTTTAGACAATACTCATGCAATGGATGTTCGAAAGTGGGGCATCTTCACAGGATGTGTCCATAACAGAGCAAGCATGGTGCGGCTCACCACGTGGTTGATAAGGACTAGTTCAGTGATGGTCCGGATACGCAACCCGAGGAGGACTGTATTCATTCCTGAGAAAGAGCCAGCCGATAGTCGTTAATGTGAAGCTGAATGGCGTGCCTGTATCAATGGAGCTAGACACAGGTGCAAGCCAGTCGATAATGAGCCAAAGGACATTCGATAAGCTGTGGGACACTAAGGCTGCAAAACCGAAGCTGAGTCCAGTCAATGCCAGGTTGCGTACTTACACTGGTGCTAGGCAGTACAGCAATCGAGGTGTCATATAACGGTGTGGCTCACGAGCTACCATTATGGATCGTCCCAGGTAATGGTCCAATGCTGTTCGGCAGGAATTGGCTCGAGAAAATCAAGCTGAACTGGAATGATGTCAAGATGTTGTCCTCGGTGGATGATACTTCGTGTACTCAAGTATTGAAAGAGTTTCCTTCTTTGTTTGAACTGGGCATTGGTAATTTTACGGAAGCCAAGGTGCAGATTCATCTGGACTCCAATGCAAGGCCTGTCTATCACAAAGCTCGGTCTGTTCCGTACATGATGAGGGAGAAGATTGAAATTGAGCTTGATAAACTCCAGCGTGAAGGGATCATATCACCGGTCGAGTTTAATGAGTGAGCTGGTCCCATTGTTCCTGTGTTGAAGAGTGATGGCACTCTCAGGATTTGTGGAGACTACAAGGTTACGATTAACCGATTTTCGAAACAGGATCAGTTCGCCATGCTAGCTGCTGGAAAGTCGTTCAAGTAACTGGATCTGACGTCGGCCTATATGACACAGGAGCTTGTCGACACTCCGAAGAAACTCACCTGCATCAACACCCATTAAGGACTGTATGTCTACAACAGGTGTCATTTTGGGATTCATTCGGCTGCAGCCATATTTCAGAGGAATATGGAGAGTTTACTGAAGTCCGTTCCTAGAACAGTCATGTTTCAAGATGACATTCTGGTCACAGGTCGCGACACTGTTGAACATCTGAACAATCTTGAAGAAGTCCTACAGTGTCTGGACAAAATGGGACTCGGGAGGAAGATTGCCGTGAAGGAGCTCCGAGTAGAGCACTTGCTTTGGGAGTCTCGTGTCTGACATGCAAACTATGTAGCCTGCCCAGTGGAGCTGATCGAGTGTGGTCAGTGCTTTAGTGTTGGGGATGTTAGCCTGGATGAGGACGCTGATGTTGGTGCACCTGTCCTCCCAGGGGATTTGTAGGATCTTGCGGAGACATCGTTGGTGATATTTCTCCAGCAACTTGAAGTGTACATGGTCCAAGTCTCTGAGCCATACAGCGGGGCAGGAATTACTATAGCCCTGTAGACTATGAGCTTGGTGGCAGTTTTGGGGGCCTGGTCTTCAAACACTCTTTTCCGAAGGCAGCCAAAGGCTGCACTGGCACACTGGAGGCGGTGTTGGATCTCGTAGTCGATGCCTGTTCTTGTTGATAGAAGGCTCCCGAGATATGGGAAGTGGTCCACGGTGTCCAGGGCCGCGCCGTGGATCTTGATGACTGGGAGGCAGTGCTGTGCAGTGAGGACAGGCTGGTGGAGGACTTTTGTATTACGGATGTTTAGCGTAAGGCCCATGCTTTCCTACGCCTCAGTAAATACGTCGACTATGTCCTGGAGTTCAGCCTCTGTATGTGCGCAGATGCAGGTGCTGTCCACGTACTGTAGCTCGATGACAGAGGATGGGACGGTCTTGGACCTGGCCTGGAGACGACGAAGATTGAACAGGTTCTCACTGATTCCGTAGTTTAGTTCCACTCCAGCGGGGAGCTTGTTAACTGTGAGGTGGAACATGGCAGCATAAAAGATTGAGAAGGGGGTTGGGACAATGATGCAGCTCTGTTTGACCCCGGTCTGGACGTGGATTGGGTCTGTGATGGATCCGTTGGTAAGGATCACGGCCTGCATGTCGTTGTGGAGCAAGCGGAGGATGGTGACGAACTTTTGGGGGCATCCGAAATGGAGGAGGATGCTCCAAAGACCCTCGTGGTTGACAGTGTCAAAGGCCTTTGTAAGGTTGAAGAAGGCCATGTATAAGGGCTGGCGCTGTTCCCTGCATTTTTCCTGCAGCTGTCGTGCTGCAAAAATCATGTTCATTGTGCCCCGTAGGGGACGAAATCCGCACTGTGACTCCGGGAGGAGCTCCTCGGCCACGGGAAGAAGACAGTTGAGGAGGACTCTAGCGACAACTTTCCCAGTGGCTGATAGCAGGGAGATTCCTCTGTAGTTGCCACAGTCGGACTTGTTCCCTTTTTTAAAGATGGTCATGATTACTGCATCTCTGAGATCCCCCGGCATGCTCTCCTCCCTCCAGATGAGAGAGATGAGATTGTGTATTCGTGCCAGCAGTGCCTCTCTGCCATACTTCAGTGCCTCAGCAGGGATTCTGTCCGCACCTGTAGCCTTGTTGTTTTTAGGCTGTCTTATGGCTTTTTCTACCTCGTGCAGTGTTGGGGTCTCACTGAGGTGGTGGCGGGTAGCATGCTGCGAGATGGAGTCGAGAACACTCGAGTCAAAAGCAGAGTCTCGATTGAGGAGATCTTCAAAGTGCTCCTTCCGGCAGGCCCTGGCTGCCTCGGGGTGCAGCAGCTAATGGGCCCACATTTTGCCTTCCCTGTGGCTTCCGGGAGTGCGGATCCCGCTGGGGGGTAGCATGGCCATCTCTCCCTGAAAGTCCAAGTGCCTACCAGTCAATTGGTTATGATTCTGTGCAAGTTGCTTGCTGGATGGTGCAATGCCCTACCTCACCTTCACGGAACCCTTGTGCCATTTATGATTGCAGATGATACCCCGAGTGTGAGCCAGAATGAGACTGAGACTCTCATGCACTCTGAGCAACAGGCCACGCAGCGTGTTACTGCTGTTGTGTCTGGTGGCATCGAGACTGTGTCTGCTCTCATGCAGTCTCAGCTGGATGCCACGAGAGATCTGACTGCTGACTTCATAGCTGGGTCCACCACGATCCACCAGGGGCCTTCAGGTGTCATACCACCCCATAGACCTGTGCTCCAGCAGATTGGTGGGGATGGTGACGTGCTGCCCCGGGGGAGTGGTGCAGGCTCATCGGACCAGGATCCTGATGTGCTCTCTCAGGATCACAGCAGTCCTGAGCCGAGACCGCCCACTCTGCCATTGCTGCCAACCATGGCTTCGTCCCAGCCAATTCCAACTGATGGCACCGAGGAGGATGCGGCCCAGTCTGCACCAGAGCTGGTCGAGGGTGTCCTAGGACATCTGTAGCTTCTGCACCTGAAAGACAGCAGCTTTCCCAGAGCCATGATGCAGGCACAGGGCAGACACTGTGGCATAGTTCCAGAATAGGTATGCATAAGAGGGTTTATAAGGAAATGCACAAGGATGAGAATTAATGAACTGTATGTTTTTTTGGACCATTATTTTTTGTGTAATAAATCTTTATTTTGGATTTGAATATCTGTGCAGGTCTCTCATTTCACTGTGAGGAATGATGTGTGAAAGGGCTCATTGGTTTGCCCATGGAGATGCAAAGACGAAGGGTAAAGTGCGCATGAACTCAGGGGAAACAAGCAGCAATGAGATGGTTTCGGACTTCCCGCTCTGGGTCCAGATGGTGATGCCGCCTGCTGCGTGGCTGCCAAAATCGCATCCTGCTCCTCCTTTGTCTCCTCCTCCTCCTCCTGCGTGTCATGCTCTTGCGCCTCCTCCTCCTGGTCCACCTCCACAGCTGGTACTGCTGCCTCGTCCTCCAATGGTTGTGCCCTCATGATTGCCAGGTTGTGAAGCATGCAGCAGATGATGATGAATAGGGAGATCTGCTCAGGCGAGTACTGCAGCATTCCTGAGCGATCCAGGCATTGGAACCGCTGTTTAAGGATTCCGATGATCTGCTCAATGATGCACCTGGTGGCTGAATGAGAGTCATTGTACGATTACTGCGCAGCAATCCTAGGTGGCGAAAGGGAGTCAACAGCCAAGTGCAGAGTGGGTAGCCCTTGTCTCCAAGGAGCCAGCCACAATCTTGATTTGGGCCAGCAAAGACACCTGGCACGCCGGTCTGCCGCAGATTGAAAACATTGTGGTTGCTGCAGGAGATTGCACAGCTCCATGATGACGTACTTGCGGAATCACAGTCTCTGGAGACACTGCTCATCAGTGAGGTCCATGTAGGAGAACTGCTGTCTGTATATCCTTTCATGATAGGGCCTTTTGCCACCATGTCTATGACAGCTGCCTCATTGCCTTCTCCTTCCTGCTGTTGTTGGTCCTCACCCTCTGCAGCCTGGTGCTGGCAAGCATCTGCCTCCTGTGTATGCTGTCTCCTTGCCATCTGGGCCATTATGTAGTGCTGGGGGTCTGCTTACCTGACCCCCCTCCTGACGGTACGCCCTTCCTGAGGTCCTTCCTGGTGCACCTCTCTCGGTTCAACTTAGTCGTCATCTCCATGGCCTTCTGCATCTTCCTCACCCATGTCAGCTGCATCCCTTGCCTGCTGCCTCTGCAACCATTGTAGCCAGTGCTGCCTTCTCCTGCGTGCCTCCCTGCCATGCACAATGTGCAGGAGGCGTTCCACTGCCAGCACTGACCCCATTTAGTAATCCTCCTCAAGCCCAGCCTCCTCAATCATCGCTCTCTGTTGCAGAGTATGCACTATTCCCCAATTACGGTGTCAATAGGCAACTCTCAATTGTTTAAACCGTCTGAAATAATCTGGCGGACAAGAATGGTGGGAGACGCACCACACCTTTAAATGTCACTGCTGGTCTTCAGCAAGCAGTGTGTACCGACCCAAAAACCTGTTGTTGGCACCGACAGGCAGCCGGAAGACGATTTAAGGGCAATTTGCTTCCGGGGCGGGTCGTTATCGACACTTACGCAGGAACGGGACGGGTACCTACACCGCCGGAAATATCCATTAGGGCAATGCCGCGAGCATTGGTCAATCCGCAGCGACTCAGCAGCCATTCTTTCCAACCCATGGCCGCCTTTAACAGAAATCAATCAAAAGATATTTACTTCACCATTTCTTAGCTGACATTTTACAAGCTTCATTCCACATTCTTCTCCACATGGAGATGTGAATTCCTCCTCCACTTCTTCCAACAGCCCGACCTCTGACTCAGTGAGCAACACAAAAGATCTGCTGGTAGCTGTAAGTATATTTTGATTTAATTTTGAGACAGTGAAACCATTTAACAGTTTATTTAATAGATTTAATATTTTGATATCTTGGAACTACAGTTGCCAATACTTATGGATAGTATAATTAAATATAACCATATTCAGAATTTCATAAATAAGCTCAAATACTTATTTTAATATGTATAATTTCTCTGTGTTCTGTTGAAGAGCTTCTTAAGCAAAACAATGGAATTACCAGTTAGAAGGCAACATAAACTTACTGAATTGCATGAATCCCTTTTGAGGACATTCTTGTGATAAATCAGTAAGTTATGTTGAAAATTCTATTTTAATAAAATGAAGAATGGTTTGAAGTGATATCAAAGGGTAAAGTATAAGATGACATGACGGCAGCAGGTGTTATCAAGAGGGTACATTAAACCACTGTGAGTTATGAAGGATATATCTGGAACCAATCTCATTGGTATGTCTGCAAAATTTCAACTGAGTGGGCCACATGTGTTGTAGATTTGTGATACCTCACAGAACAGCTGAAATAAATCTATTTTAATTTTATTTAAGGGCCAGTATACCAGCTGGGAGAACAAAAATTGGCTGAAAAACATGCTATGAGTTTTATAAAGGCAATGTGCCAAATATCGTAGTGCTGATGGCAAACTCACCGTTATGACGGTAGCAGTGCTGCTACAAAAATAGTCCTACCATTGCCTTAAAATATTTGCCTTTGAACTCAACACTAACCCATACATCAACAGTTTTATGAGAAGACTGTACTGGAGTTACATAAAATCTAATCCATTATTCAAGCTAGAGTACAAGTTGTTCTCAATATTTGGAACATCTGAAAACATGCTGAAAAATGTGACTTATACATGTTTTACAATGCACATTTCACAGTAAGTGCAGTTAATTTCCCCTTCAGTCTTTCACATTGTTTCATGAAAATAAAATATTGTTTCTGTTTGAATATCTGTGATTCAGTTTACCATCTTTCAAATGTTACTTAACTGTAATTTAATTTTGTTTAAAACCAGTTGAAGTTTTTCAAGAAACAAAAACAGAAAAAGCTGGAAACCTTCAACAGATCAGGCAACGTCTGTGGAGAGAATAGACAAGACTTTTGGGTATGGATCCTTCCTCATTTTTTCCATATTCTCTGAATTTTTTTTAACCTTTAAGAATAAGTGGATGTGGGAACAGCTGTACATTGATTACTTCTTTTACAAAAATAAGTACCAAAATCTTAAATTCTACAAAATAAAAACCTATAATAATTATGTGGAACATATGGAGGCAAAATAGAATAGTTCATACAGAAATCTAAAAAAATCAGCAAAATGTTCCAATGCAGGTGCAAAGCGCTATTTTTTTAAAATTAAAACAAAGACAATAGTATTAAAATCTAAATATGAAAACAATTCAGATATTCTGAGCAAATCAAAATCAAATCAATACAAATTCAGACTTCTACGCTAAGCAGTGATGATTTAAATCCTTGTAAGATCTAGTCTCAACCCATTGAACCTATGGCTTCCAAATTTAGTGGGCATTCACTAAATATTTCTTAAATTACGGTGTAGATGGAAAGATTAATTACAATTCCATTGCCGCCTTTGCATGTCGGTTTGTATTTGCCCACAGGTTTAAACAATTGTCTATGCTTACTCTATATATTTGAATATTTTTGCATATCATTTCACATGCGTCATTATCACTTTTTGTGCTGAAGGAGTGTACTGTTTTAATAGTAGGTAGCATCTTGTTTTTACCATTTATATCATTGCATTACGTCATTATTCTGCTTCCTTCATTCGGGGCTGAACTGCCAATGATTTCTATGGTAATACCTGGTCTGTATTTTGTTAATTAATTTAAATACACTCTCTCATTTATATTTATTTCTGTGACTCTTGGGCTATTAATATTTTACTTAAAGCTCCCTCAACAGCTCACTTGGTAAAGACAGTATATAATACAGATCAGAAAGAGCTAGGTTTGATTCCCAGTCATTGCTGAGTTGGTTGAACTCAGCTGCGCTGGTGGTATTGTACTTTATTGACCTCAGCAACTGGGCTAGGGAGGGAAAGATTAGCTAGGATTGTCACTCCTGATTGGTCTCCAAATACCTCTGCATGTATGGAGTTATGCCTCCATAGCCAAAAAGCCTGCCAAGACACACTGTCCAGATTCATTAATGAAAAATGTTCACTTGGGTGAGGATGTCTATTTCCCATGGAACCACAATCCAGCAGGAGTCAAAGCCGTCAAGACAGAAGGAGGCAATCATTACTTTGTATATTTTCCTTAGATTTATATCATTTCCTGCCCTGTAGCAGGAAAAGCCCTTTCTACTTTCTCCATGCTTATATTAACACGGGTAACAATTATGGCTATGTTTCTGCATGGAAGTGGATGTTTTTAGGCAAGTGGAGTTTGTTTCACACATAAGCATCATGGCCAGAAGCAGGCTGGAAAGGAAACAACAGAATAGGCACCGAACAGGAAAGATATATTAGCATTGGGGTAGAGCGCAGAATCTCCAGATGATACCAGAGCTGAAAGACTTAATTTATAAGATAGGTTGCATAAACGTAGTTTGTCCTTCCTTGAGTTTAGAAGATTGAGGGGTGATCTCATTGAGGTATTTAAAATGATTAGATTAAATAGGGTACACACATACAAACTCTGGTGGGGTAATCCAGAAAAGAGAGCATAATCTTAAAATTAGAGCGTGGCAATTTAAGGGTGAAATCAGGAAGCATTTTTTCACATAAGGGTAGTGGAAATCTGAAACATTCTCCCCCAAGAGGTGGTGGGTGTTGAGTCAATTGAAATTTTGAAGAATGAGATTGATAGATTTTTGTTAGGTAATGATATCTAGATATTTAAAAAAAGGGAAAAATCAGAAGTGAAGGAGCGAGAAACACAAGTGAAGGAGAGAATCAGAAGTGAAAGTTAAAGAAACAAGCAAAGGAGGTAAGAGAATTTTTAAAACGTATATACAATGGGGCTGAAATTGATGGCCTTACCGTCCACTGCCACTGACTGCAGGAGTCAGCTGGAGTCGACGGTGGGCCGCTGAGTGCAGGCAGCTCTGTCCTCAACGGTAAGTGTGAAGATGCTGTAAAAAAGGTTAGTGAAGTTTATTTAAAATAATTCCTTACAGGTATTTACCTGGATGGGGGCCCCTGAAGGTTGTCAGATGTGTTTTTTTGATGTTTTTTATGTTTAGTTCTTCGACCCTCTGTGGGCCCGACTCCATCCTCAGCAGCACTTGGGCGGCAAGCGCCTTTGCTGCCGAGAATGAGAGCTCCCGCCGGCTGCCGCCCAGATTGGCAGCGTATGTCGCAGATTTTCCACCTGCCGACCTTAGAGGGACATGGGTGATGAAAATTCCGCGCAAAGAACCGTCAGGGAACTCGGCGGCCATTGCCGGTCCTTGGGCGGCACTTGGGCGGGCGGAGGCCTTCATCAAATTCGGGCCCAATGTATGTTTTTATAGTATCGCAATCACTGCTGTTTTCAGCAGTCAAATGCAAGATCTGCATATATGTCTGGTATAATACCTGTCTTGTATTTAAAAGGAAGAGAAAGCTTGCACTGCAGCAGTCCTTTTGCAGCAAATGCTTTGTGAGGCAATAGTCTAACGAATGACCTTGTATAAGCTTCTACTCATTATATTCATTCTGACCTATTCATCTATCCTAGGATTTCATGCATAAACATAAACAAACTACAAAGTCAAATATCCCATCTTTTGGTGGCCTTATTATAATAGGTTACTGCTTTATATGGCAATTTTAGACTGACAGCAGAATAGTTTATGAGCACGAGAAAATATGACAAAAGAAAATTATATTTGGCTCATCAAACCTGCTCCTTCTGACAAACTATGTACCATTTTCACTGTTTTGGATTGTTTCCAACTTATTTAATATCCGGAGGGCGGTGATTAACTCGAGGTAAAACTTTGATCTTATAATCAAGTGCCCTTGAAATGCATCCCAACATTTGGTTTGTCTCATTGATGGCAGCTTTACATTAATTAGATATTTTCAGTAAGTCTGAGCTGAGGAAAAACACAGTGTACAGATAAAGCTGGAAAAGTGAAGAATGAGTTGCTTCACATAAGTCTTACTGTCTGTTTCAAGGCCAGCAGAGAGATCACTTCCCCGATAGTTTGTAATTGATTTTTGTATTTTGTTCGCTTCCTGATGAATGCATTATTGGGATCTATTATTGGTTGGAGAATGCAGCATAATGGGGACCTAAAGAGGTAAACTTACAAATTCAGGAGAAATTATAAACAAAATTAGTGGATCCCCATGACATTACTCATGGGCCAACTCAGCATCCATAACATCCTCATGCTCACTAAATCTCCATTCTAGCCTTGGTCTGTTCAAGATTGATTCTGATGTTCCAGGCCCCATATTCATAGCACTTGGGCTGGGCCTGTCCATGCAGGAAAGTGAGAGGCAGGGTCCTTGAGTTGTTGCAGTGAGGGCAGAATTATGTGAGAGTTGCTGCTGGGAAAGACTATCCCAGAGCTTGGAAGTGGATGGAGTGGAAAGCAAAGACAGGTGATATTCTTTTCTCTTTGCTGCTTGCATCTGATGGCTGAAACTGAGCGTTATAGAGTAGGGAGGCCAGAGAAAGTGAGACCAGTAATCTAAGGCCCCAAAGAAGGACACCTTGCCCCCAAGATAATGAAATTAAAATGCAAAAAGGGTGGGAAAAATGAGGTGAAAGGATGTCTCTCAATGAGTCTCCACCCTTGAAAGTTATGCAGAGCATGTTTTGTGCGATAAGAGAGATGAGGTCAGCAAGTCCACATAATGATCTATCCAATAGCTCTGTGTCAACAGCATTAATTAGTAAAAACCTTTTGCTTCCCATAAACCAGTTAAATTGCTGCAAGAGTACTATGCACCAGTTTCCTATATTACAATAGTGATTATACTTCAAAGTATTCCATTTTCTGTAAAGTGCTTTGGGACGCCCTGTGGTTGTGAAAGGTGCTATATAAATGCAAGTCTTTTATCCATAATCACATAATTTCCACAGAGCAACCAGATTACTAAAAGATGTGATAGTCTGAACAGACCAAAGAGATAGCCAGGAAAATATACAAATTATTTTTTTAGTAATAAAGATAAATACTAATAAAATTTCTGACAGCAATAAATTAGGGTGGAACTGAGTGGCAGTGGGTTGAATAATGTCCTTTCATCTCTACAACCAGGTTTCAAATCTAACCGAGACTGCTAAAATAAAAGTTTCCTCATCTGTACGGGTCCAATGAGAAATGAGGTGGGAAGTCTCCATCCAGTTCGTAGTGGGTATAAGTCTACAGTACAAAACTGTCCTTAGTCCAGAATTAATTGGCAATCTCACTCTGGAAGGCCACAGGATGGTGTGGAAAGTGAAAACGAAATGTCACACTGGTGCAGTAAAGGGTGCTCTCTGAGGTTAGGGATGAGAAACATGTTTGGGCAGCATAGAAGGAATTTTAATGTGCATTTACATGTGCTACACCTGACCTCGGAGTACTCGATGCTGGTGCTGAGTGCCTGAAATGGGTAGAGTTTCATTCCCCAGCACTAACATCCCTCACCTTGAGGATGAAAAAAAAGAAATAAACTATTGAAATAAATTACTGATCATCTTTAAACATGAGTAATATAGAGAAAGCATCCAAGCCCTGAGAAACTGGCCCTCAAAGACCAGACATCTCAGTGCTAATTGTGTTTATATTTATTGTTTTGTTCTTGTTGAATTTTGTGGACCCGGTGAATTAGAAAGGGCAATTTTCATCATTTTTCTTCACTGATGGATAAATGCTTAATCATAACACCAAGATCTGCTAGGATAAGCAGCTTCAGATATATGCAACTTAATGGGACATTGATTTAAATTTTATAGGTGGCCCACAAGGCTCCATGGGTCACATGCGCGGCCAACAAAGATACAATCTTAGATACACTTGGTATAATGCATTTCTTTTCTTTATACACTATACTTATTCTGATCCATCTTTAAATGCGTTCCTTTTCTTTATCTATATATATATTTTATGAGAAATTTGAAACTATCTGCTGTTTAACTAATTACTTATTAAATATAAAAACAGATAGTAAGAGTTTCTACAGGTATATAAAAAGGAAAAGAATGGCTAAAGTAAATGTTGGTCCCCTGGAGCATGAGACTAGGGAATTAATAATGGAGAACAGGGAAATGGCAGAGACGTTGAACAAATACTTTGTATCGGTCTTCACGGTAGAAGGCACTAAAAGCATCCCAATAGTGGATAATCAAGGGGCTATAGGTTGGGAGGAACTTAATACAATCACTATCACTAACGAAGTAGTACTTGGTAAAATAATGGGACTAAAGGCAGAAAAGTCCCCTGGACCTGATGCCTTGCATCCTTGGGTCTTAAAAGAAGTGGCTGCCGAGATAGTGGATGCATTGGTTGTAATCTACCAAAATCCCCTGGATTCTGGGGTGGTCCCAGCAGCTTGGAAAACTGCAAATGCCCCTATTTAAAAAAGGAGGCAGACAAAAAGCAGGAAACTATAGACCAGTTAGCCTAACATCTGTCGTTGGGAAAATGCTGGAGTCCATTATTAAGGAAGCAGTAGCGGGACATTTGGAAAAGCATGATTCAATCAAGCAGAGTCAGCATGGTTTTATGAAAGGGAAATCATGTTTGTCAAATTTGCTGCAGTTCTTTGAGGATGTAACAAGTAGGGTGGATAAGTGGGAACCAGTGGATGTGGTGTATTTGGATTTCCAGAAGACATTCGATATGGTACCACATAAGAGGTTACTGTACAAGATAAAAGCTCACAGGGTTGCCGGTAATATATTAGCATGGATGGAGGATTGGCTAACTAACAGAAAACAGAGAATCGGGATAAATGGGTCATTTTCCAGTTGGCAAACAGTGACTAGCGTGGTGTCGCAGGGATCGGTGCTGGGTCCTCAACTATTTACAATCTATATTAATGATTTGGATGAAGGGACCGAGTGCAATGTAGCCAAGTTTGCTGATGATACAAAGATGGGTGGGAAAGCAAATTGTGAGAATACAATAAATCTGCAAAGGGATATAGACAGACTAAGTGAATGGGCAAAAATTTGGCAGATGGAGTATAATGTGGGAAAATGTGAGGTTATCCACTTTGGCAGAAATAATAGAAAAGCAAATTATAATTTAAATGTAGAAAAATTGCAAAGTGCTGCAGTACAGAGGGACCTGGGGGTTCTTGTGCATGAACCACATAAAGTTAGTGTAATGTATGTAGCACTCAAATCACTGACTCCACACAGTCTCATGTTGTAGTAACTGCTGTGACCTTAGTCCTTTATTGTGTAACTCCAGAGTGCCTCTCAGGTGTGGTGGGTAGTCTTTTATACTCTGTCCTGCAGGTACTTTCAGGTCTCCCGCCACAGCGCCGTCTGTGGCGCACCATTGTACTTATACATTTAATGTACCTGGACAATACATAACATCTCGTGTGCAGGTACATCAGGAAGGCTAATGGAATGTTGGCGTTTATTGCAAGGGGGATAGAGTATAAAAGCAGAGAAATCCTGCTACAACTGTACAGGGTATTGATGAGGCCACACCTCGAGGACTGCGTACAGTTTTGATCTCCGTATGTAAGGAAGGATACACTTGCATTGGAGGCTGTTCAGAGAAGGTTCACTAGGTTGATTCCGGAGATGGGATGGTTGACATGAGGATAGGTTGAGTAGGTTGGGCCTATACACATTGGAGTTCAGAAGAATGAGAGATGATCTTATTGAAACTTAGAAGCTAATAAGGGGGCTCGACAAGGTGGATGCAGCGAGGATATTTCCACTCATAGGGGAAACTAAAACTAGGGAACATAGAATAAGGGGCTGCCCCCATTAAAAACTGAGATGAGGAGAAATTTCTTCTCTCAGAGGGTTGTAAATCAATGGAATTCTCTGCCCCAGAGAGCTGTGGAGGCTGCATCATTGAATATATTTAAGGCAGTGATAGACAGAGTTTTGAGCGATAAGGGAGTAAAGGGTTATGGGGAGCAGGCAGGGAAGTGGAGCCGAGCCCATGATCAGATCAGCCATGATCTTATTGAATGGCGGAGCAGGCTTGATGGGCTAAATGGCCTACTCCTGCTCCTATTTCTTATGTTCTTACGTTTTTACATGGGCTGACTAACATTCATCTGGGTAGAGAATCTAATGGCTTTCTGAAGAGTTATTCTTACCCACCTTTTTGACACACATTTACCTGGCACCCACTAGATCAAGGCTTTCTTGCTTCCATGTGACCCAAAGATTACTTAACTCAGCTTCCTACATCATTCTCTCAACTAACCTGATGCTCAACATAAATATTTGACATACATCAATCCTCTTGACACCTCAATCCCCAACCAAAGCATTCATCACATTTCACCTACTTCACCAACTGACCTAGTTTACCCAGTGGCCTCCAATCACACCCTTGACATAATTGTTCATCATTCTAATGTTACTTTTAATGTTTGCAACATGACTAATCTGCCAGTGGTTCTCTCCAGAAGGTCGGTTTATTTCCCATATTAATCTTTATGCTAATCATGAAACCCCAATAAAGTAACAAAATAGAAATAATCTAGTTCTGAAAAATGGATTTTGAGATAACATGAAGAGGTTTCTATAACTTACTTAATAACAGAAATTAACTGTGAAAGATGATTTGATATCAAATGCTAAATGTGACCTGATAAAAAATTGCTTATGCCAAGGATTTGTTTATAATTTGCATGTGGGAAAGAGATAAATGAACTCCACTATAAATAGGAGCTAGTACATAATCTCAACTGCAGTAACTTTACTTCCAGTTAGTAATTTGGTTTCAGAGCAAATAGATTAACTTGTGATGTTATTTGTCTCATGTTCAAAAATGGGACGATGCTCTTGATGTTCACTATGAAGTCTGAACAGTATTCATTAATATTTCCAGATTAATTAAGACTGGATTCATGTGGTGTATCTAATAACTACTGGCCTGATTGTGAGACTTCCTTAAACGATGCAGCACCAAATCATGATAAATCAACACAATACCTATACAGGGCTTCCTCACGGAAATGTTATTAACCCATTTCTCACTGTCATCAATTACCTGATGGAATATCACTTCTGATGACACCTACTTGTTGATGAGAATCACAACTGAGTGGTGAATGTCCCATTTGAAATACAAGTAGCAATAAAGTCACTATATGCAGATATAGATAAATTTGGATTGACTCACGGTATGTTTTCTTCAACACTGAGAGGACCATGTCAATAATTATATGATTACATAGGATATTCAGCACAGAAACAGGCCATTCGGCCCAAACAGTCCATGCCAGCATTTATGCTCCACTCGAGCCTCCTCTCATCTTTCCTCATCTAACTCTATCAGCATAACCATCTGTATCCTTCTCCCTCATATGCTTGTCTAGCCTCCCCTTAAATGAATCTATATGATTTGCTTCAATCACTCCCTGTGGTAGCGAGTTCCACATTCTCACCAATCTTTGGATAAAGACGTTTCTTCTGAATTCCCTATTTGATTTCTTGGTGACTATCTTAGATTGATGGCCTCTAGTTATGTTCTTCCCCACAAGTGGAAACATTCTCTCTATAATCCACTCTATCAAAACCTTTTGAGAGGGAGTGGATGACTGCCGGACAGAAGGGGAGGACTAGGCAGGTAGTGCAGGAGTCCCCTGAGTCCATCTCGCTCTCCAACCGGTACTCAGTTCTGAGTAATGGTGAGGGCGATGGTGGCCTCTGGGGATTGCAGTCAAAACCAAATCCATGGCACCAAAGGTGGCTCAGCTGCACGGTGTGGGGCGGGGGGGGGGGGGGGAAGGAAGAAGAATGGAATAGCTATTGTGGTAGGGGATTCGATAGTTAGGGGAGCAGACATGTGTTTCTGCGGCCGCAAACGTGACTCTAGGATGGTGTGTTGCCTCCCTGGTGCCAGGGTCAAGGATGTCACTGAGCGGCTGCAGAGCATTCTGGGTGGAGAGGGCGAACAGCCATAGGTCGTGGTCCATATCGGGATGAATGACATAAGTAGAAAGAGGGATGAGGTCCTGCAGGCAGAGTTTAGGGAGCTAGGAGATTAAAAAATAGGACCTCAAAAGTAGTAATCCCTGGATTACTCCTGGTGCCATGAGCTAGTGAGTACAGAAATAGGATGATAGAGCAGATGAATATGTGGCTCGAGAGATGGTGCAGGCGGGAGAGCTTTAGATTCCTTGGCATTGGGACCGCTTTTAAAAGCTGGCAAAGAATGTCTAAAAAAATGATTAAGAAAGGGAAGATAGACTATGAAAGTAAACTAGCATGAAATATAAAAACAGATAGCAAGATTTTCTATAGGTATATAAAAAGGAAAAGAGTGGTTAAAGTAAATGTTGGTCCCTTAGAGGACGAGACCGGGGAGTTAGTAATGGGAAACATGGAGATGGCAGAAACTCTGAACAAATATTTTGTATCAGTCTTTACAGTAGAGGACACGAACTATATCCCAACAGTGAATAGTCAAGGGGCAATAGGGAGGAAGGAACTTAACACAATCACAATCACTAAGGAGGTAATACTCAGTAAGATGATTGGACTAAAGGTGGATAAATCCCCTGGACCAGATGGCATGCATCCTAGGGTCTTAAGAGGAGTAACGGCAGGAATAGTGGATACATTGATTGCAATTTACCAAAATTCCCTGGATTCTGGGGAGGTCCCAGCAGATTGGAAAACTACAAATGTAACGACCCTATTTAAAAAAGGAGGCAGACAAAAAGCAGGAAACTATAGACCAGTTAGCCTAACATCTGTGGTTGGGAAAATTTTGGAGTCCATTATTAAAGAAGCAGGAGCAGGACATTTGGAAAAGCATAACACGGTCAGGCAGAGTCAGCATGGGATTTATGAAGGGAAAGTCATGTTTGACAAATTTGCTGGAATTCTTTGATGATGTAACGACCAGGGTGGATAAAGGGGAACCAGTGGATGTGGTGTATTTGAACTTCCAGAAGGCATTTTACAAGGTGCCACGCAAAAGATTCCTGCACAAGATAAAAGTTAACAAGGTTGGGGGTAATATATTAGCATGGATAGAGGATTGGCTAACTAACAGAAAACAGAGAGTCGGGATAAATGGTTCATTGTCGGGTTGGCAATCAGTAATTAGTGGGGTGCTGCAGGGATCAGTGCTGGGACCCCAACTATTTACAATCTATATTAACGACTTGGAAGAAAGGACCGAGTGTAATGTAGCCAGGTTTGCTGACGATACAAAGATGGGAGGAAAAGCAATATGTGAGGAGGACACAAAAAATCTGCAAAAGGACATAGACAGGCTAAGTGAGTGGGCAAAAATTTGGCAGATGGAGTATAATGTTGGAAAGTGTGAGGTCATGTACTTTGGCAGAAAAAAAGTCAAAGAGCAAGTTATTATTTAAATGGAGAAAATTTGCAAAGTGCTGCAGTACAGCGGGACCTGGGGGTATTTGAGCATTAAACACAAAAGGCTAGTATGCAGGTACAGCAAGTGATCAGGAAGGCCAATGAAATCTTGGCCTTTATTGCAAAAGGGATGGAGTATAAAAGCAGGGAAGTCTTGCTACAATTATACAGGGTATTGGTGAGGCCACACCTGGCATACTGTGTACAGTTTTGGTTTCCATATTTATGAAAGGATATACTTGCTTTGGAGGCAGTTCAGAGAAGGTTCACGAGGTTGATTCTGGAGATGAGGGGGTTGACTTGAGGAAAGTTTGAGTAGGTTGGGCCTCTACTCATTGGAATTGAGAAGAATGAGAGGTGATCTTATTGAAACGTATAAGGTTATGAGGGGGCTTGACAAGGTGGATGCAGAGAGGATGGTTCCACTGATAGGGGAGACTAGAACTAGGGGGCATAATCTTAAGAGGTCGCCCATTTAAAACTCAGATGAGAAGGAATTTCTTCTCTCAGAGGGTTGTAAATCTGTGGAATTCGCTGCCTCAGAGAGCTGTGGAAGCTGGGACATTGAATAAATTTAAGGCAGAGATAGACAGTTTCTTAACCAATAAGGGAATAAGGGGTTATGGGGAGCAGGCAGGGAAGTGGACCAGAGTCAATGATCAGATCAGCCATGATTGTATCGAATGGTGGAGCATGCTCGAGGGGTCATATGGCCTACTCCTGCTCTTATTTCTTATGTTCTTTCATAATTTTAAAGACCTCTATCAGATCACCCCTCAACCTTCTTTTTGCAAGAGAAAAGAGTCTGTTCATAAAAACAGAAAATGCTGGAAATCTCAACAGGTCAAAACGCATCTGTGGAGAGAAACAGGGTTAATGTTTCAGGTAGATGACCCGCAGTATTTTGCTTTTGTCCCAGCCTGTTCATCCTTTCCCGATATGTATACCCTCGCAGATCTGGTATCATCCTTGTAAATCCTCTCTGCACCCTCTCCAGTGCCTCTATATTCTTTTTATAATATGGCAACCAGAACTGTACGCAGTACTCTAAGTGTGTTCTAACCAAGGTTCAATACAGATTTAGCATAACTTCCCTATTATGAGGAAAGCTTGGCCATGATGTTTTCACGTCTTTTCTCTATAAAGGCCCACTGATTAAATGGTAACTCATTCAGTTACAAACATCCAATCACTCAACATGAGAATACATCTACGTTGTTGAGCAAACAGATGTCACATTTGATGTTGGAGGTGAAGGAATATGAAATAAGAAGTGCATTGCATAACAATAAAGTATATAGGCTTAAGTGTGATTCTTCCAACATCGTGTTGGTACCAATACAATAAACAAGTTAGTGGGTGGCTAGAAAAGTTGGTAGAAGTAATAATTCTCAAGAAATCATGATTAGTAACACATTAGCAACATCAGTATTCTACAAAGCCTATATTTTTGCACTGCTTAGAATATTGTAGCACTACATGTCAGGTTGCAGCGAAATCCCAACTCTCATTTTCGGATTACAACATACGAACAAAGTCTGTCGAACCTGTCCCACGCAATTGTGATATCTTGTGTATCACAACATACATTCCAGCCCATCCGATTCAGCACAATCTAAACCTGTTAAGAAAATTAGGCTGGTTAAGCATGTCTACTCCATGCCAAAATCTGACTTTTACAAGATTCTAGAGATGTGCCAGAGTATCTACAAGACCATGATAAATATGACATTACAACAATCACTGGCAATATTAGGTCACCAGAAGGATCTGCGTTTCCCATTGGCACCCAAAATAATTTTCTCCAGAGCTCCCATAAAACAAAGATGAGTTTTCTAAAACACTTATTCTTGTCAAAGTTGCATTTAGCTACCCAAGTCCGCCCCCCTTCCCCACGCATTATATCAGCTAATACACAAAAAATGAGGAGCAAATAAATATAATGGCCCTTAAATTCCGATCGAGCTCTTCCTGTGGGTAAACGACAGAAAAAGAGAAAAAAGATGCGCACTTACCTGTTGCTGCTGCGCCTGTTGGAACTTCCGAGCCTGAGGCCTCTCGTGACTGCGCATTGCAGCACGTGCAGGTGGGGACGTGCGCAGGCCGGGAGCTGGAGACAGCAGCCAATCAGGTATAGTATAGATTCTCATTCATAGTAATAGGAGTTCCGTAAGTCCAGCACTATGAATGAGCAACCCCCCCCAAACACCCAAAACACAATAAAAAATAGAAAATAAACTTACATATTTAATATTCATTTAAATCAAAGTTGTTATAAAAAAAGATTTCCCGACTTTTTAAAAAGTTTTTTTAATTAAGCCTTAAAATTAACTTACCATAGTGGGAAGGGTTTTTAAACAATAAAATGTATTTTTATAACTTCATTTTAAAATGTTTTTGTGTATTTTTAAACACTTGCACCTGTAAAAGTAAGCCATACACCTGCTTTTTCAGGCGCAAGATTTTAAAGGATATTTGCTGGGCAAGATAGTCGTCATGGTACATCAGTCATTGAAGGTTGGCATGCAGGTACAGCAGGCGGTTAAGAAAGCAAATAGCATGTTGGCCTTCATAGCTAGGGGATTTGAATAGAGGGACAGGGAGGTGTTACTACAGTTGTACAGGGCCTTGGTGAGGCTACACCTGGAGTATTGTGTACAGTTTTGGTCTCCTAACTTGAGGAAGGACATTCTTGCTATTGAGGGAGTGCAGCGAAGGTTCACCAGACTGATTCCCGGGATGGCGGGACTGACATATCAAGAAAGACTGGATCAACTGTGCTTGTATTCACTGGAGTTCAGAAGAATGAGAGGGGATCTCATAGAAACGTTTAAAATTCTGACGGGTTTAGACAGGTTAGATGCAGGAAGAATGTTCCCAATGTTGGGGAAGTCCAGAACCAGGGGTCACAGTCTAAGGATAAGGGGTAAGCCATTTAGGACCGAGATGAGGAGAAACTTCTTCACCCAGAGAGTGGTGAACCTGTGGAATTCTCTACCACAGAAAGTTGTTGAGGCCAATTCACTAAATATATTCAAAAAGGAGTTAGATGTAGTCCTTACTATTAGGGGTATCAAGGGGTATGGCGAGAAAGCAGGAATGGGGTACTGAAGTTGTATGTTCAGCCATGAACTCATTGAATGGCGGTGCAGGCTCAAAGGGCCGAATGGCCTACTCCTGCACCTATTTTCTATGTTTCTAAATATCAGAAATCTTGCCCTGCAAGTGTCCTCGCTCCCGAGATACAGAGGATCTATTAAGCCAGAAACTTGACAAATTGTAAAACCCGGTTTTCAGCGCATGTGCATTGCGCGCTGAAAACCGTCTTTTCCGATGTCTTCCCGGGTCCGTGGTCCGTAGAAACTTCGTACGGACCCGGGAAGACATCGGAATTTCAGGGCCATTAAATTCTGCTCCAATTTTTGAAGAAAAAAAATTGATCTAACTCATTTCGTTATTTAACTGAGATTTAAATGGTAGGGGAAGCTCTATTTGTTGATTATTATGCAAGGTTATTGAAAGCTTTCAGCTTCCAGCAGATGGCAGGAGTCTCTGTTTGAATCGCGGCCCTGCCCTGCCCGTGTGTGAGTGCGCGCGTGCGCCGTGTCGGCCCTGGCCCTGGCCCTGGCCCTGGGCTGGGGTTTGCAGTGTGCGCTCGCTGGCGGAGGAGGCGCTGTGAGCCGCTCCCGGCACAGTGAGCAGTGAGAGAGTCAGGAGAGCAGAGCAGAGCCGAGCCAACGATGCTGCTAACTGTGGGTCTGAGGGTTGTTCAGTTCAGCCTTGGGTGAAAATGGCCACCAGTAGAAAGAGCATCAACGGCAGACGAAGAAACGGCGGCATAATCCTCCCTACTGCTCTGTCATCCCCTTCCGCCATCGTCTTGCAGCACTTCACAGGATAAATTTCAATAAAAAAGAGGGCGGAGGGAAAGAGAACCAACCTTCATCTCTCCGTTCGCTCGAGACCTTTTTTTGCTGGTGAGTTTATTTAAAAGACGTTTAAAAAAAACAAGTATGTTAAAAATAATAAGAGGGGGTGTCCCGAAATCCTGCCTGTTTAAATCTCGGCTGAGATTATTCAGGGTGATTTATTTTCCCTTCCCATATTTAATGTCCGGCTATTTCCGGCGGGGCTTCCGGCTGTGGTGTTTAAAAGGAGGCGACATTCGGGCCACTAACCGCCCCGGGCCGCCACCCGCGCTCGTGGCTGCACCCGGGGATATGCGAGTCGCTCGCCTCTCTGTTTTAGCTCTGGGTTCACTCGGGTTTAAGGCCGCTCTCATTCGTCGCCACTGGCGTTCTCCACTGAAAATAATCCATACTCATTGCAAAAGACATTTCAACATAAGCAGAAACAAATTCACCTTGGGTTTAACGATTTCAGTCCAGCAGGAATGCTGCTTTGGGGCGGAGGCGCAAGGGAACTGTAGTAACTTCATGTAATATTATTGACTTAACGAAATCTCCGTTGCAACCTCAGCAGCAGGGTTTTAATCATTACGATTAAAATGTACCAGTTTGCTTAAAGGGTTCTGTAATTTCTCGTTAAATTCGATATTTCTAACAATTGTGGCTGGAAGGGTGGAGTAATAACCCAGATTACTTCCCCAGTGTAGATTATTTGTCGTACCATTGATGCCAACGTATAAATTTGCAGATACTAGCCATTCAAGATTTATGTGTCAATAAATAAATGAAGTGAAAGATTTAAATGCTAGAAAGCAGACCTTGTTACATCCCAGTATTATTCTTCAAATTCTGCTGTTCGCCATAATCAAATGGCTAACTAAAGAAAGACCAATTATGCAACAAAGTGTTTTTTCTATTGTTTCCACTCAATTGAAAATTAGTTAGTAATTTATAATGTATCGGCAGCCCTGTGGAACTAGGAGCGATACATAATTGTACTGTCAGTAAAGGATCCTATGATTTAACTTGCACCATACTGAAATCAAATCTCGATTTGGCATGTGAATCAAATGGCAACTGAACAGTTTTTATCAATTGCTTTAGGTATCCACCTTGTGTTCCCCTCTTTTGTACTGCATATAATTCACATTCCTGCAGCCATCTTTTATTTTTTCCCCAGTTAGAGTTCTTATAATCCCCTTGTGAAGGGCAGAGGCATAGACAATAACAGAAAAGAGGATAAGGGGGTGAAGACAATATGTGGATAAGACTTATCATTGGAGAAGGAGGAATGTCATCCCGATGGAACTCTTCTCTTCCTTTTGTTGCTTGTTCTATAATCGTATTGCTGATTTATGTGATTGTGATAAGAGAATTTGACTGCATTTGTGGCATTGTAAAGCTGATGACATGGCTAGCCTAGAAAACACAAGGCCCTTTAATGTTTTGCGATCCAAACAGTAATTGTTTCCAAATATATGGATGGCTTTCTAGGTAATAATTCTTCCAATTCCTTGATTGAACCCTGCCGGAAGGCATTCCATAACATAGATTGCTTTAGTGGAATGCTGTTATTTTGTCCTTTTGGAAGGAGGCTTATCTACTAGGGAGTTGAAATATTTAATGCATTTTTCAAGCCATCTGGAAATTCCCATTACCAGCCAAACATCAACTTATTAGAGCTAATAAATGTTCAGTCAATGCGCTTTTTCCTGCGAGGAAGAGGATTTAGTCGTCATTATGTAGTAAACATAAGGATGATCTTGAGCAAGAAATCTTGAATGTGTATAATAAAAGGCAACACTCCTAAGCACTCACTGTAGACTGGAAATTGTTAAAAATGCCAGAAAAGTTGCAAATGAATGTTTTGAAATTGAGCATTTCTGTTTTAGCATTGTATAATGCCTTTGTCACTGGCATGCTTAAGGCCACATTTCTATCAATTGGTTTATTGTTATTTGAAAGTTGGGATGATCTGCTCTGTTGTTATGCCTTCAACTAGTGTCAACTAGTGCTGAGTGCAAGATTGTTTCTTTGCTGTTAGGCTCTTGTTTGTTTGAGAGGCATTGGTCCTGCTAGCATGGGTCTAAGACACAAGTTCTCTTCACTTTTATCTTAGAATTTGAGCTAGAATTGTGTGGAAGAAACTGTTGCTCTAAGGATCAACCCTGTGATTGCAGATGCTCTAAAATGAGAAGAGTGCCACTGTAGTTCAGCAAAACTAAGTCTTCCCCTTTTGAAGCCCCAAGATATGTAAGCTCTGCTTTATAACTTGCCAATGTGTATTTCTGTAAGGTAGACTGCTGCAGTTTTTTTGCAGTTATTCATCCTTGTGATTTCATGAGTTGCAAGATAGCAATTATTGAGGACTCCAAAGCTTCACAACCAGATAGTGGTCGTGTCGCTGGCTGACCATACGTCCCCATTTTCCAGGGACATTCCCCGGATTAGGTACCGTGTCCCTGGGTAAGCAATGTCCCAGGTTCAGAACACTCCTCCCTGTATAGAGTCTTTTTTTTTTAAACACCGAATGTATCGAAATCTTATGGGGAGATTCTCGGCCTGTTCCCACCTGGCTTGAGCCAAGGAATGTATTCCAGCAGCCGGTTGAACAGGAGCGCCGATGGCGGCCTTGCCTTCCCACAATGCAGCGTAGAGGAGAAAAGGGCCCATCGATGGCTTGGGCCGCACTGCACTCTGGGGGATTGCATCACCTGACCCCGTGTTTCAGTCATTAGTGACTCGGAGGGTGCAACTTTTATAATGCGCGGGAGAAGCCGAGGGCACAGAGAGCTGATGCGTGAGTGGATTTACTTTACCTCATTAATATGATGCATCATTTTTTTAAGTGAATAAGGCAAGCGCTAAATTCTCTGAAACCTTCTGAGACAGCGGGTGTTTCACACCTTGTATGGAAAATCTGTCTGTTTGGAACAGATTTAAAATTGAGAAATTTAATTTAGCGAATTTGGGGATGAGTATAGATGGCCGGAACGCGCATAAGATTTAAGATTTGGCGTAAAGTGAAAATGGTGTTGTCTCTACACATATTCCACTAGCAGAAGCAACAGTCATCATGCTGATTTTCTTGAAATGTGTCCTGGCTACTTTGCTGTGCTCCCACCCTATGTCCCCAGTTTTGGTTTAGAAAATATGATCACACTAACCTAAAAGCTGAGTGGGCCAGGTTAGCAGTTTAAATGATGGAGCAAGTACAGGCAGAGAAAATTCCACACCCAATCCCTCCTGTCCAATAACTGAAAATTCTTTTGTAGGCAAGGTATTCTCTGCTAATCATTACTTGCAAAAGGTAGAAGGTGAAGATTAAATATATTTAAGCATGCATATGAGGATGCAACGGACAGGGTGGATAAAGGGGAACCAGTGGATGTGATGTATTTGGACTTCCAGAAGGCATTTGACAAGGTGCCACATAAAAGGTTACTGCACAAGATAAAAGTTCACGGGGTTGGGGGTAATATATTAGCATGGATAGAGGATTGGCTAACTAACAGAGAACAGAGAGTCGGGATAAATGGTTCTATCTCTAGTTGGCAACCAGTAACTAGTGGGGTGCTGCAGGGATCAGTGCTGGGACCCCAACTATTTACAATTTATATTAACGACTTGGAAGAAAGGACCGAGTGTGACGTAGCCAAGTTTGCTGGTAAAACAAAGATGGGAGGAAAAGCAATGTGTGAGGAGGACACACAAAATCTGCGAAAGGACATAGACAGGCTAAGTGAGTGGGCAAAAATTTGGCAGATGGAGTATAATGTTGGAAAGTGTGAGGTCATGCACTTGGCAGAAATAAAATCAAAGAGCAAGTTATTATTTAAATGGAGAAAAATTGCAAAGTGCTGCAGTACAGTGGGACTTGGGGGTACTTGTCCATGAAACACAAAAGGTTAGTATGCAGGTACAGCAAGTGATCAGGAAGGCCAATGAAATCTTGGCCTTTATTGCAAAGGGGATGGAGTATAAAAGCAGGGAAGTCTTGCTACAGTTATACAGGGTATTGGTGAGGCCACACCTGGAATAGTGAGCACAGTTTTGGTTTCCATATTTATGAAAGGATATACTTGCTTTGGAGGCAGTTCAGAGAAGGTTCACTAGGTTGATTCCGGAGATGATGGGGTTGACTTGAGGAAAGTTTGAGTAGGTTGGGCCTCCGCTCATTGGAATTCAGAAGGATGAGAGGTGATCTTCTCGAAATGTATAAGATTATGAGGGGGCTTGACAAGGTGGATGCAGAGAGGATGGTTCCACTGATAGGGGAGACTAGAACTAGGGGGCATAATCTTAGAATAAGAGGCCGCCCATTTAAAACTGAGATGAGGAGGAATTTCTTCTGAGGGTTGGAAATCTGTGGAATTTGCTGCCTCAGAGAGCTGTGGAAGCTGGGACATTGAATAAATTTAAGACAGAGATAGACAGTTTCTTAACCAATAAGTGATTAAGGGGTTATGGGGAGCAGGCAGGGAAGTGGACCTGAGTCCATGATCGGATCAGCCATGATCATGTTAAATGGCGACGCAGGCTCAAGGAGCTATTTGGCCTACTCCTCCTAGTTCTTAAGTTCTTAGGTTATGTTCTTATATGAAATATTAATAAAGTTATTTTTTGAAGGATGAACTAAACCGATTGTTTGAGAACCATTTAAAAAAAAAGGTGCGAAATAATTTTTTCCCTCTAATTTTCTCCCATTTCTGTTGCGTACTTGGTTCGGGTATACTGGTTCTATGGGAGCCCTACTGTACCTCAGGCAGCTATTCAGTGGCTGATGCATATCAGCAAGTTATTTGACAGGGAAACAACACAACTGAGCCCGAACCTGTCACTATCCTGGCTGAAATCCGCTAACTGAACCATCGATTAGAGATCAACTTCGGGCCGCCTTGGTTTGTATGGTGGAGCTACTCACTTCATAAACCCACTGGACCATCAGGAGAGGGGGGAAACTGAGATTTAGAATGCATGTTAATGATTCTTCAGAATTTACCACTCCATTCTGGAAGGGTTTTGATGGATTAAGTCCTGTCCAAATGGACAGTGTCTAGAATAGATTAAGATAACTACATATTTCTTAGAAAATCTGTTCAGACATCCACTGAATTGAAAAGCGTTGTTTTTTTTTAATGCTGCTGGGTTGAAGAATCAGATTGTTGCAATCTTCCTTTTTCTCATTCTGTTTAAAACAAAGCCAGTTTCAGTTTCCATTGAGTGATTCAGATGGACTTCTGGATAGGGTAGTGAAAGCAAAACCTGTGGAGTAATTTAAGTAATAGTGTAATGTGGATTATAGATTTCTGTGGAAGGGTAAGATAGATGGGCTGAATGACCTCCCTAATCTGTACTTACCTGGCCATTTGTATATCTCCCACTTACTTTGCCCCACCATTGGTGACTGTGCGTTCAGGCATCTAGGCTCTAAGCTCTGGAATTTTCTCTCTCACTCCACCTTTCCTCCTTTTAAAACCCTTCTTAAAACCTATCTCTTGACTGTGATTTTAGTCACTCTTCCTAATATCTCCGTCTTGGGCTCAATGTCAATTTTTGTATGCTTATTTCTACATTAAAGGTGCTATATAATTCCAAGTTTTTTTTAATGTCATAAACCACTTGGAACAGGTGCTGGGAATGCTCTATGAACTTCAACACTGTTACACCCTTAAATATATTTTATTTTATATCATACTGTATGCAGATTCCCATTAAAATAAAGTTATGATCAACATAGTGGTATTAAGTGAGGAAAATTCCGCAGCAACTTGATAGATTTAGCGAATTGGCTGTCCGTGTATTAAGTGATCAGGAAGTTATGAAGATGAACATTTTTGGCAGTTTTTTGCTGAAGTGCTGGGAGTCATAGATATTTATAATGATTTTGACAAAGAGGATCACTCCGATGAGTTCATAATGGGTTTTTGTTGAATGTAAGATTGACTCGAGATTTTCCTCCTTGTTGAGAAGCCGGGCAATCTGCTCCCATACTTCTGCTAATGTTGCTTTGAAGCAGGCATCTAGTATCACGTTTATTTTTTGTTAACGTGTATTAAAGAAGGTCGAGCTGCGGCCTCTTGGGGTTCTGAGAATCACCAAAAGAAGTGGCATCCATTGGTGCTTCTTGCTAGCACTGCCCTCAATTGCAACATAAACAGAAACTGAGTTGTAGGAGGTGGAGCTAGTCATGTTTACTGTCTGCCAGGGATGTGAGTGGCAACACCTGCTCAAATAAATTGGAAGATCCATTTTGTGCTCACTGCTGTGCACGAATCTTTCCCCAGCCAAGAATGAGCAATTGTTTTTCTGTTCCAGCTGCTGCAAAATCTGCTGTATAATATAAATAGGGCAGATTGTACAGCAGTAAAATGCTGAGCTGATTGTTGCATAACAGCCTCCTGAAGATTTTTGAAATGTGTCAGAGGATATGTAAGACCAGCCAGGAATGAAGCTAGAGTTAATGGACTGAATCTACTGCAGTAGCTGTTTGGGGAATCTACCCCAAAATATCTTCAGTTTGAGAAGCTACGAAAACGAGAACTGGATTAATTTCTGGCTAAGCTTAGCTTGACAATATTCGGAGTTCCAACGCATCCCTGGGAGAAGGTCCTTCATGGGCGGAGATTTGGGCTATTTGCCCAACTCTTGCCCAGTGAATGTCCATAAAACTCTTGCACCTTGTAAAAGCAGGTATAAGGCCTACTTTTACCAGCGTAAGAGTTTTAAAAGATAGAAAAATTAAAATTTTTATCAATTTTTATATTAAAAACCCTGTCCATTAAGGTAAGTTTATTTTTACCCCCAGTAAAACACTAAAAAAAAATTCAAAAATATAACATTTTTGTCTAAAATATTGAATTAAATTCCAATTGCAATTAATTTAAAATGTGAAGTGTTTTTCTTATTTTCAAATGTTTGTGTACAAATGGAACTCACCATTACTGTGAATGGAAATACGCCATTTTCATTGGTTGGTCCAGCCCATGTGATCCCAGGATGCACATACGCTCCTGGAATATGTGGGCCTCTGCACTAGGTTGCGCATGGAGGGAGGTTCGTTCCTCCAGAACCACCAGGTACATTCGTAAATATTTTTGTGATTGGAGGCATCCGCTCCGACCACACTATCGGGGCCATTATCTTTTGACAAGCACAGTCTCCAAGTGCCATCAGTAAGGTTCTTTATGCAAGCTTCATTCAAATTGGACTTCTTTACCTGACAGTATGAATTACCTTCAGCCACAGGTGGCCATCTAATTCACTGCACTGATTTCCTCCGGCTTAATGATCAGATCGTCTTCCAGTTCTTCCTAGCTCTCCCCACTTTTAACTTTGACTAGGTGTTTGTTGCTCCACCATAAGGGGTTATGGGGAGCGGGCGGGAAAGTGGAGCTGAGTCCATGATCAGATCAGCCATGATCTTATTGAATGGCGGAGCAGGCTTGAGGGGCTGTATGGGCTACTCCTGTTCCAATTTCTTATGTTCTTATACTGATGGCTCAACAAACCTAAACGTTCTATGCTGACATATGGTGAGAGATTACAAAGTGCTGCAGTGCAGAGGGACCTGGGGATTCTTGTGCTTGAAATACAAAAAGCTAGTATGCAGGTACAGCAAGTGATCAGGAAGGCAAATGGAATGTTGGCCTTTATTGCAAGGGGGATAGAGTATAAAAGCAGAGGAGTACAGCTGCAACTTTACAAGGTATTGATGAGACCACACCTAGAGTACTGCATACAGTTTTGATCTCCTTATTTAAGGAGGGATATACTTACATTGGAGGCAGTTCAGAGAAAGTTCACTAGGTTGATTCCTGAGATGAATGGGTTGACTTATAGGTTGAGCAGATTGGGCCTATACTCATTGGAGTTTAGAAGAATGAGAGGTGATCTTATTGAAACATAAGATAATGAGGGGCTCGACAAGGTAGATGTAGAGAGGATGTTTCCACTCTTGGGGAATCTAGAACTAGGGGGCATAGTTTAAGAATAAGGGGCTGCCCATTTAGAACTGATGAGGAGGAATTTCTTGAAGGTCGTAAATCTGTAGAATTCTCTACCTCAGAGAGCTGTGGAGGCTGGGTCATTGAATATATTTAAGGTGGAGATGGACAGATTTTTGAAAGGTACGCGAGTGAAGGGTTATGGGGAGCAGGCAGGGAAGTGGAGCTGAGTGCAAGATTAGATCAGCCATGATCTTATAGAATGGCGGAGCAGGCTCGAGGGGCCGAATGGCCTACTCGTGCTCCTATTTCCTATGTTCTAAAAGCCCTTTGGATGACTGCCTCAGTAGCAGTGCATCAGTATTGAGCAACAGTGATGCATTAATGTACTGTTAAAAAGGGAACGCTGTTGAACCACACACTGGCCAGAATCTTCCCAGTCCTGCGAATGCAGGTTTGGAGGCAGGCCCGCTGTCAAAATGGCTTTGATTGATAGCGGGTTGGGATCCCTCTCTGAACCCACCTCTGAGTTTCTCAACTGTAAGTTCAGCGTTCGGATAGTCGACCCAACAGCAAGCGGCGGGACAAGCAATTTATAAATTAAAAGGTACTTAAATGATAGTTAAGATGGTTAAAAGCAGGCACTTACAATTTTATCAACTTTTTGACAGCTTTGTCCTCCCTCTGGTTTCTCGCCAGGTAAGTATGTCGGGTTCTCAGTGACTCTGTATTGCTTTGGCTAGTTGACAACTGCAGAAGTGGTATAAAAGCTACCATTTCACAACTGTTCACTTTACAATGTCAGAAGATGATGCCTTCAAGCTTTGGAAAATATTTGTGTGTTGTATGCACTTTAGAAGTGTTTGCAGTGAACTCTCCATTCACTGTCACCTGTTGGAGCAACCTCTCGCCATTGACAGAGTGCTTCTGTCATCTATTCCAGCAGCATCAGTGCCCTTGAACACATCTCATCTTTGTCCTCAGAATCCCACCACGATCAGCACGAGCTCCAACATCACTAAACACACCAGCATCACCACCAACAACACCAATCTTCTCCGCATCACCTGATGCTGCACAGTACAAAGGACATCAGCACCTGCCCACAATGTTGCCCGGGAGGCCAATTTTACTTCACTTCATGCTGTGCCACATGATGCGCCAGATTGGCACCACCCAACACCAGCTCCATAAAGTATCCCTGTAATGCCCAACCCATTCCTTTCACACTCATCACCATTGTGGGGTGTACCCTTATGTCTCACTATTTACTACAACTCATTAAGCCACTTCCAAAGGTGCTCACAAATCTGTCCAAGAACGCAAAGTCCTGAAATAAAGATTTCAATGTTTGACAATGCATCAACATTAACTCTACATGAACATTGGCTAAAGAACCCAAGTGCCTACCCATGTCCAATCATAACAACTAACAACATACAAGGATGAGTGTGAGGGGTGGCTAGTGAAATGGGGAACTGATAATGTAGATACAGAGAGAGATGGGTGTAGGTGCAAGGTAAATTGGTATAACAAAAGATGTGCAGAGGTAGAGTGGAGAAGCCACACTCGACCTTATCCAAAGCTTCAATATCACCACCATGTGAGGAGGTCAAAAACTGAACGCAGTATTCCAAGTGCAGCCCGACTAAGATCTTGTACCAGGACAAAATATTATGCCTCGTCTTATACTCAATTGTACTATGGATACACCCCAGCTTACTATGGATACACCCCAGCATCCTATTGCTTGAGCTATTGCTTCATGGCATTGTTCATGTACCTTTAAGGATGTATGCACTAGAATCCCCAAATCTTTCTATCTCCACCTTCTTTAATGCTTTTCCCTGATGGGTGTATGGATGTTGACCATTTTCCCTGCCCACATGCATAACACGGCACTTATCTAAGAACATAAGAAAATAATAAATAGGAGCAGGAGTAGGTCATTTGCCCCCTCGAGCCTGCACTGCCATTCAGTAAGATCATGGCTGATCTGATCATGGACTCAGCTCCACTTCCCTGCCCGCTCTCCATAACCCTTTACTCCCCTATGTAAATGTAGATTCTTTTCTCTCAATCTGGTTCAGTGAAATTACTGAGTCGCATACCTATTGTACTTTCAACAAAGCAGTCTTTATTCACCGGCCGGCGAGACTTATCAGACAGAAGATATACTCTCTCGATAGAGCGTACACACTTCCTACGGATAAGTGAAGTTACATCGTAAAGCGACAACAGTTATACATTTTTGAAAATAGATAACAAGATACAATTAGATTGACATTCTAATTCAGCCACTCATTAGTCAATCTATGTGGGATGTTTTTACGAAAGCTCAAGCATTGCCTCTGAATGTTACAACTTTACTGGCGTGACTACTAACTGAGACCTTGCAATTCTGCAGATTTATCCATATATTCATTTCATGTTAGAATTTATATTGGCAGGATTAGTAACTTAAAACCTTGAGAAAGCCTGTTAATTGTGCTGATGTATTATTTGCAATCTGACATTCTCTTAGTTATTTTTCCATGGCTTATACATTTTCATATATCTTTTAATTCCATATATCCCGTTCATATATCCACATTCCCTCCTTTTATCATTCTATGATAACATTTAGGATCATTCTAAGAGTATTGCATTCATCCGTTCACACTCCATTTCCAGAATCATATTATTGTTGAGTAGTTCTTTAGCTTGTTGGATCATAACCCGGGAGCCCTTGACCACAAGAGGGTTTGCTAACCTTGCCATCATTACTTTACAGCAGAGGTTAAGGTAACCAACAATCAGACAACAGGTAATTATTATTACGATGAGAAGAATTGCCCCATGCATTAGATAGGATCTCCAAGACCCATCTAAAAGCCAATCTGACCTGCTAGGTTCTTTTACTGGTGTGGATAACCTCTTCACCTCCCTTCTTATGTGATCAGCAAGATTGGTTATGTTTTCTGAACTATCAGGAATGTAAGTGCAACATTCAGATCCTATCGGGGCACACGTTCCCCCTTTCTCAGCTAACAGGTAATCGAGGGCCATTCGTTTTTGTAATGTCTAAGTTCTGTACTTCGTCCATGAGACGTCTTATCCTGATTGGGAACACCAGGACCCCAAAGAACTTGTCGGCGGGGGTGATGGCTTGCTTATATCGGCTGGAGGCATGTGCTTCCGCCAGGGTACGTACTTGTCGCACAAATGGCACCACATATCCCATATAGCAGGACCCTGTCCATCGCCTGGGCAACCAAGGATATGCCTTATGACTACACACGAAATACGTGCCGTTAAAAGCTGCTTTCTGATATATTGCCTCCGGGTCCCAGGACTGGGCCCACAAACTTCCACCTGCGTTATTCGGATCGTGAGAGTGGATGGTGACTCGTGCGCCTGTGGTGAGGTTGAGACTGTGTGGGCAATTGCTGTACCCTACGATATGTCCCTTGTTACTGGTGTCATTTCGAATTAGACATATGCCCCCTGTTGGCCTCCCAATCCCTGAGATATTGGTCAGAGCTATGAATGGGGGTTCCTTTTCACGGTTGTAGGTTGGTTGGTACCATCCCTGGAATGTCTGACTAATGGGATCTCCAATACTCTCCCACTTGGTGACCTCCCCGTGTTTGTTCAGGTGGTAACGGTATGATACTCCTCCTGGTCTCCGTGATCCCTCTTTTGACCCGCCTTTCATCATTCGTACTTGTATTGGCCCCCCTCCTCTTATTATAGTTTGGCTTTGAATCCATCTAACAGTCTCAGTTAGGGTCAGTGGAACGGTGCGCAAAGGAATTCCCCCTTTGGAATGTATAGGGATATGTGAACACACCCAACATCGAGAGAAGTGCCCTTTTTGCGCATAAACGTAAGACATATACAAAAAGGTGTTTACATGGAGCTCTCGCCTTTGTCTTCCTTCCCATGTGCCAAAACTGTCATATATCAACACTATTATACAGACTGTGGCATACAGACACAGTCTCATCTTATGGCTCAGGATTCAGATAAATAGTCCAATTATTTTGCTGATTTAAAAAAGTTCAGTTTTCCCGTCTCTCTTCTCAGGTCACCGTTGGTGTAGCTGGCTGTCTATCACTACGGGTAAAAGTTCAAACTGGTCCACGTTACAATTAGGATGTCAACTGCCTTGTTCAGCTATGGAGAAGAGGAAATCTGGAACAGAAACAGGAATTAGAATAACCAGCAAAATAGATTTGTTAAAGGGTGATGAGCTTGCAGTGGTGCAGGTGAACCCAGGCATTTTTCCCCTCAACCTTAGCTGCAGTAGGGGTAGTGAGTAACACCTGAAAAGGCCCCTCCCATCGCGGCTCCAATCCCTTTCGAATCCATTTCTTAATCAAGACATACTTCCCTGGGACCACGAGGGATGATTCGGGTAAGACTGGGAGGTCAAGGTAAGCCCCTCGAACCTGGTTGTGGGCTTCTCGCAGAGCCTGAGTTAAGGAAAGAATGTATGTGGTAATTTCCTCAGTCATGTGGTGGAACTGGACAGTGGAGGGGACATTCTGATTCCAGGGGGCTCTTAGGGGTTTACCATAAATGACTTCAGCGGGGGTCAGCCTAGTCTTACCAGTCGGAGTAGTGCGTATCTGGAATAGGGCTATGGGAAGGAATTTAAGCCAATTGAGTCCAGTTGATGTTACCAGTTTTGCAAGCTTGGTTTTAAGGGTTTGATTAGCACGTTCAATTAATCCCGCATCTTGGGGTTGGTAGGCACAATCAGCTGCTGGTTAATGTGCATCTGGGAGCAGAATTCTTTGTTAACTTGGCCAATAAAGTGAGGGCCATTATCAGAGCTCAGTCGAGCAGGGATACCATATCTAGGAACAATTTCCCTCATTAACACTTTAACAACAGTTTGAGCTTTATTGTCCAGGGTAGGATAAGCTTCGATCCATTTACTGAATACATCCACTATTATTAGCACATATTTGTAACACTGAACCCTTTGCGACTCAATGTAGTCCAACTGCAAGGTCTCAAAGGGACCTTCTGGTAGGGGCGTCTTACCCCAATCACAGGGGACTCCCTTCCCTGGATTATGCTGTTGGCAAACAAGGCAACGACGACTAGTGTTCTGGGCCAACGCCTGAAGTCAAGTAGCCAAAAGCGTATCACTTGTCGCCCTTGCTCCACAATGAGTAGCAAAATGCATACATTCTATAACCCATGAGGCCAACTCGTCAGACATGCAAGTCTGTTCCGCGGGAGTGGTCCAGAGTTTAGAGACATTGTCATAGGTACATCCATAATCTTTCCACAACAGTTTATCTTTTTCAGGAGCGTCCTCCTGTGCTTTAATAACATCTTGGATGGTTGGCATTGGTTTTTCCGAGGCTAACTTATCCTTTGTAGGGTTTTTAGTTTGACTCATCATTCTAGGCACTATTATCCGTTGTCCACGAGATGCCTGTTTGGCCTCTTGGTCAGCACAACGATTCCCTATATCAACCAGAGAATTTCCGGTAGTGTGGGCGGTACATTTGACCATGGCAATACGTTTGGGGAACATGAGGGCTTGCAACAAATCAGATACTAGCTGTTTGAGATATCTCATTCCCCTGTGAGGTTAGGAATCCCCTATTTTTCCATAATTGTCCGAAATCATGGGCTACTCCAAAGGCATACCCAGAGTCGGTATAGATATTAACCTTGAGGTCTTTAGCCAAGATACAGGCTCGGTTAAGGGCAAATAGTTCAGCTTGTTGGGCGGAATAGGCGGTCTTAAAGGCGGCAGATTCCACGATCTGATTCTCCTGGTTTACGATAGCGTATCCAGAATTTCGTCTGCCTTCTGGGTCAATGGAAGAACTTCCGTCTACATACATAATACAGTCTGGATCTTCCATTGGTACTTCAACTAAATCCTCCCTGACTGATGTGGCCTCCTGAATTAAAGATAAACAGTCATGACCCGGTTCTTCCTCATCTTGGAGTGGCTCGGTAAGAAAACAGGCCGGATTGATGGCAGTACAGTGCCGAAAGGTCAGCCTTGGATTATTTAGTAGGTAGATCTCATATCTACTTTGCCTAGCCATGGTAAGATGTTGAGTCTGCAGTTGACCCAAGAGGGCAGCTACAGAGTGAGAGGTATATACAACAATATCCTGCTGAAGGGTAAGGTTGGCGGCAGATTGTAGGCTATTGTAGATAGCAGTTAATATTTGAGTACATACGGGGTGTATTTTAGAAGAGTAGTAAGCAACAGGCCTATGTTTATCCCCGTGTTTCTGAGTTAAGACAGCGGTAGCACAATCTTTCATGATCGTACAATACAGTTGAAAGGGACGGTCGTAGAGGGGCCGTCCCAAAGCCGGAGCTTGCAGCAGGGCTGTTTTTAGTTCCTTAAAGGCTTGGATGTCTGTGGTTTCTATTTTAAAGCTGCCTTCCTTGGTAGTGTACGGTGTGAGTTGCTTGGTCATCAGGGCAGCATTAGGAATCCAGGATCTACAGTAATTTATCATCCCCAACTACTGCCGCATTTGTCTAGCCGTGCTAGGGACTGAAAACTGGCAGATGGGTTTGATTCGACATGCCTCCAAGGCTCGGTGGGTGCCTGATAAAATGATCCCAAGAAATTTGACTTGAGACTGGCCAATTTTGACCTTTGACGGGGATACTATGTATCCCAGGGAGGACAAGTAATTCAATAACTGATTAGCATCCTCTCTATTACTTGGTTCATCTATGCTGGATACCAGTAAATCGTCCACATACTGAATTAAAGTAGATCCCATAGTCAGCGTGAGAGATTGTAACTGTTTCTGCAGGCACCTTGAGAATAAGGTTGGGAAGTCTAGTCCAGGTATATTGCTGTCCCTGGTAAGTGAAGGCAAATAGGTACTGACTCGCCTGGGCTAGCGGTAAAGCGAAGAAGGCGTGTTGGAGGTCTATTATTGTGAAGATCTTGGCGTCTGCTGGGATTAAAGACAGTATCTGTGCTGGGTTGGGAACCAGAGCGTGCAGGGGCTGGACGATAGCATTGATAGCTCGAAGGTCTTGGACTAAACGGTATTCATTTGGTCTGCCTGGCTTAGGCACTGCCAGTATAGGAGTATTACACGGGGACTGGCATCGGACCAAAATCCCCTGTTCCATTAGCTCCTTAATCAGTCAGTGGATACTCGGTATTGCCTGTGATTTCAGTGGGTACTGTCGGATAGAGGGCCAGTCCACATTGCCCTTCACTGGGATCTCAATCGGATCAATGGGAGTATAACCCACATGGGAGGGGTCCTCTGCCCACACATGAGGATCCACATAGTCAGGTATGTCAGAGCCAGTATGATGCTGTAGAGTCGTTAAGACCTTCTCGGGGTCCCCATGAAATTGGACTGTTCGGCCATGTTTTACGATTTGCACATCCCGGCTGGTAGGGTCAGCCTCATCTATGGCCTTGCGTACCATAACTCCCAAATCTTTAGCATGGTGAGGGGCTAATACTTCACGAGCAATATGCGGTGCCATTGTTAGGGGCTGTTTCCACAGATTCTTATCCATTTCCACAAAATCTGCCTCTCCTTCCGGTCCAGTCACTAGCCCTTAATAGAATTCTCTTCACTTCCCCTTCATGATCCTGATAAAAGTTCTGCAGGTCCTGATTCTTTCCGCTGGGATCGTATGCTAGGGTTACGTGATAGGGTGCCTGCGGCAGGTCCAGAGACCACCACTGAGGGGTTCTAGTGGTATAATACTGCTGCTTAAGGGTTCCCTGTTTTACAATAATCCCATCATCTCCACACTCCAAATGCAACTGGAATTTGCAGAGGAGGTCTCTAGCCATCAAGTTACAGTCCAGATTGGTAGTGATGACAAATCGATGTTCTACCGATTCTTCCTGGTAACCCACTTTAACCTGTTCTGACACCGGAAATGTCGATTTGTCCCAGGAATCCTGAAAGTTCCTGTGTTTCAGTCGAGGCAGGGAGTTTAATCTTTGATTGTACAGAAGACATGAAGGCTCCCGTATCTATCAAAAAGGGTTGCCACTCATTCAGAATTTTTAACAATATCATTGGTTCGTCGTCCGGGGAGGATCCCTGCACAATCAAGCTACGTAGTCAATCGGGGGACAATTGACCAAAGGGGTTGTTCTGGGAGAAGTTAGTGTAAGATCCTCGTCCTCTTCCCCCCCCCCCTTGCCTTCCTCCTCTTCCTTTTCCATGCTGACGGTAGGGGCAATTTTTATTCCAGTGTTCTTCCTGCCCACAATTAAAACAGTCAATTCCTCTTACCCAGTCCCGGCCTCTTCCCATACCATGCCGGGGACAATAGGGAGGTTTATTAGCAGGGCTCGGGCCGTTTGGTTGTTTAGTATAACCGTATCCTTGCTTATCCATCCAATCCTGTATGCAACACTGCGGTTCTATTGGTCCTTCCACCCGAGATGGCTCTTCCTTTCTAGTCATTTATTCAGTCTTGACCCGGGTTGGGGGCGCACCTCCCCCCTCCCCTTTCTTTTCCTGCCAATAATATCTAACCGCCCTTTCCATCTGGGCTTTACTGTTATCTGCCCAATTCATATTATTTGTCCGGATAGCGTGAGCAATCGAATAGGGCAGGCACTGAAGTAGGATAGCGCAGAATTGAGGAGAATCCTCTCCTGCCCTGAAGGCATTATCTCCTGATTGACTCCCGTATATTTCAATAAATCTTTCCATAAATTCATCAGCAGTTTCTTCACGCTTGGATTTAGTTTCTAATACTGTGGCCATACTGATGGGCTTCTGAAGGGTCGTGGTGAGAGCATTGAAGATAGCGTTTAGGCGATCCTGGATATCGTTAGGGTGAGCAACCAACAATGCATCATGAGTAGCACGTCCTAGGTGAGTTAGAAATCGGGTGTGTTCAGTTGGGCTCAAGGTTTGCTTTACCAAGGCCCACAGGTCCCTTGATTCTGCATTATAAACTGAAATAGTTGTTCGAAGATAATCTATAAATTTGATAGGTTCTTTTTTCCGATCTGGTATGCTGGCCATAAGGGCCATAATTTCGTTCGGCTTCCAGGGCACATAGACATCTATAGTGGGGTGGTCTGCAGCTTGTTGTGCATCAGGGTTTGGCATTGGTCTGACAGGGAATTGGTGTCGGGACTTTGGGATCTTGGAAATCATTTCTAGGTCGGAGGATGTTTCGGAGCTGTCTGACTGCTTGACAGTTCTGCGTCTCGATCGGCGGGGGTGTTTGCTATGTCTTTCACAACTTGGACTGGTAGATTGACTAGAAGATTTACGGGACTGTCTGTGATATCGAAATATAGTTTTGCCCTTTCGAGTGTGAAATCTGGTCCTTTCGGCTATATTGCTTGTGAACTGGGGATCCGAATCGCTATCAGAGGATGAGGAGTCAGTTTGGGTTTGTTGCTTTGTTGGTATGGGGTTATTTTTAACTCCTCTCGCTGTAGTGTAAGGTGGAGGATGTTGGGAAGAGGACTGGAGCAAGGGGCCAGGGAGTGCGGGAGGCGCCGTTGGGCGCTGAGTCAGTGACCACTCATCAATTTCATCATCAGCCTCGGTTAACACAAAGCCAGTCATTTGACTACTTAGTCGGTCAATACCTTTCTCAGAGGTCCCAGAGGATCTCTTAGTAAGTTTCTCGTGCGCACATTCTTTTTTTTAAGACGTCTACAGTTTTAACATGTGTTCCCTCTGTCAATGAGAATCCCAATTTAATAGCATTTATTTGCCAACTTGACAGAAGTGATGCATCTTTTAATTTTTGACAATAGTGTCGCCATGTTGCAATTAAATTTTTGTCCCCTTTTCCTCGTCCCCTTCTCCAAATTAATCCCTGTGCTTTTTTTGCTACCTCTACGCTTCTAGTGCCACCTAGAGGCCACTGGTCATCTCCTAATAATTTGTTCAGGGCTCCTGATAATTTTCTAAAGTCTTCAGCTCTTTCAGGGAATTCCTCACATAACTTTTGTAGCGGACTATCCGCATCCGTTGTTTTATCCAACTGATTGCCCATTTTCACGCTGCCCCTCGTATTTAAACTGACTCTTAATTACCGTGTCGTTACGCGTTCGCGTCGTCGTGCGATTTGAACAAACTTAAAATAAACACAGACTTTACTGAAACTAACACTGACTTCCGCGTCGCCGCGCGATTTGAACAAACTCAAAATAAACAGACTTTACTAAAACTAACACTGACTTCCGCGTCGCCCCGTGGTTCGCGTCACCGCGCGATTTAACAAACTTAAAATAAACACAGACTTCTGCGTCGCCCCGCGGTTCGCGTTGCTGCGCGATCGTGTCGGCCCACGTTCACTCTGCCGCGCACTCGCGCCGCCGCACGTCCCACGCCGCCACGCGTTTCACGCTGCTGCGCGTTTGCGTCGGCCCACGTTCACTCTGCCGCGCGCTCGCACCGCCGCAAGTCCCACGCCGCTGCGCGTTCGCGCCGCCGCGCGCTTATCTAGCCCTACCTTTCGAGTTGCTGCATGATTTAAATCTAATCAGTGCCTAGACGGGCCAAGTGATATACGAGGTCGACGTCACACCTGACTTGAACACTTATCCTCTATTTAATTCCCCATAAGTCTTACTTAATTCCCTGTGAGCCTAATTTTCTAAATTTGATTTCTTATGAGCCTTATTTAATTTCTTTTAGTCTCCAAATTTCCCTATCCTTTCGCGTCACTGCGCAGTTTAAATCCAATCAGTGCCTAGACGGGCCAAGTGATATACAAGGTCAGCGTCACACCTGACTTGAACACTTATTTCTAGATTTAGAAGGTATTCGCCAGATTGTTATGGATCTCGTTCAGACACTATCCGAGAACCAGTGAGTGGCTAAACTTTTCTCAGACTTTTGAAACCGGGGGAAACTGGAACAATATTGAAATCATACTCACTCCAGTGGCCACTTTCCCCTCGTCTCGTCCAAGGCTAGTCTGGCTCTTAATTCGCAAGTTTTCGGCAGTCGTCCGTTGAGATCCCACTTCTGACACCAAATGTAAATGTAGATTCTTTTCTCAATCTGGTTCAGTGAAATTACTGAGTCGAATACCTATTGTGCTTTCAACAAAGCAGTTTTTATTCACCGGCCGGCGAGACTTATCAGACAGAAGATATACTCTCTCGATAGAGCGTACACACTTCCTACGGATAAGTGAAGTTACATCGTAAAGCGACAACAGTTATACATTTTTGAAAATAGATAACAAGATACAATTAGATTGACATTCTAATTCAGCCACTCATATTAGTCAATCTATATGGGATGTTTTTACGAAAGCTCAAGCATTGCCTCTGAATGTTACAACTTTACTGGCGTGACTACTAACTGAGACCTTGCAATTCTGCAGATTTATCCATATATTCATTTCATGTTACAATTTATATTGGCAGGATTAGTAACTTAAAACCTTGAGAAAGCCTGTTAATTGTGCTGATGTTGTATTATTTGCAATCTGACATTCTCTTAGTTATTTTTCCATGGCTTATACATTTTCATATATCCAGTTCACTTTACTGAGTTTTAATTCCATATATCCCATTCATATATCCACACCTATCGCTCAAAAATCTATCTCTGCTTTAAATATATTCAATGACCCAGCCTTCACAGCTCTCTGGGGTAGAGAATTCCATAGATTTACAACCCTCAGAAGAAATTTCTCCTCAACTCAGTTTTAAATGGGTGGCTCCTTATTAGACTATGTCCCTTAGTTTTAGTTTCCCCTATGAGTGGAAATATCCTCTGCATCCACCTTGTTGAGCCCCCTCATTACCTTATACGTTTCAATAAGATCACCTCTCGTTCATCTGAACTCCAGTATGTATAGGCCCAATCTACTCAACCTATCCTCATAAGTCAACCCCCTCATCTCTGGAATCAACCTAGTGAACCTTCTCTGAACAGCCTCCAATGGAAGTATATCTTTTCGTAAATACGGAGACCAAAACTGTACACAGTACTCCAGGTATGGCCTCACCAATACCCTGTACAGTTGTAGCAGGACTTCTCTGCTTTTAAACTCTATCCCCCTTGCAATAAAGGCCAACATTCCATTTGCCTTTTTGATTACTTGCTGTATCTGCATACTAACTTTTTGTGTTTCATGCACAAGGACCCCCAGGTTTCTCTGTACTGCAGCACTTTGCAATTTTTCTCCCTTTAAATTACAATTTGCTTGTCTATTATTTCTGCCAAAGTGGATAACCTCACATTTTCCCACATTATACTCCATCTGCCAAATTTTTGCCCATTCACTTAACCTGTCTATATCCCTTTGCAGATTTTTTGTGTCTTCCTTACAATTTGCATTCCCACCCATCTTTGTATCATCAGCAAACTTGGCTACATTACACCTTTTTTTAAAGCTGGAGACTACATTAGCCTCCTTTCAGTCTGTAGGAGCCATTCTGGAGTGTAGTGAGCTATTAAAAATACAGGCTTGGGGCTCGCACAGCGTGTCCCATCTCCCTGAGGATCCTCGGGTGGATATCATCCGGCCTAGCTGCTCTATTTATTTTCAAGTTCTTAATTCTTTCTAAAACAATGTGTTCATCGATGTTCATATTACTGGTTTTGTTAGTAATATTATTAAATTCAAATAGTTGAGCATCATCTTCGAGTGAAAACCGATGCAAAGTACTTATTTGTTATTTCCCAGTGAGTCTTTTGTAACCTGTCCTTGAACATCCTTCAATGGCCCAATACAGACTTTGACAGTTCTGACTCCTCACATAACTGAAAAAGCTGTACCCATTACTTCCACAATTGTCTACGATCCTTTTTTCCATTAGCCTTTTTGCTGATCTAATAGCAGCCGTTGTTTTCTTTAATGGTTCCTTGTACTCAACTCTGTTTAATTTAGTATTAAATATCTTTAATTCATATAAACATTTCTGTTTGCATCTTCTTTGTCTTTGTACATAACCAGTCAGCCACCTTGTTTTTTTTTCTTGCCACACTTCCTCCTTTTGACTTTAGTTACATATTTGTGTTCCACATTTTTATCTTCTTAAAAACTTTCCATTTGTATTTTACATCGGTCTCATCGCCACCCAGCAGAGTTAACCAATTTACCTGTTCCAAATCATCTGCCATTTGAGTGAAGTTTGCTCTTCTGAAATCTGGTACGAGTTGCAGATTCTCAGTACCTTTAGTTCTGCTAGCCAATTGAAACTATAATGTGGTCACTGTTCAGATGTTCCCCCACATGGAGGCATTATACGAGCTTAGGCTTGCTACTAAACACGAGATCCAATACATGATTATCCCTAGTTACTTCATTAACGTGTTGAGATCAAGCATTTTCAACAAAAAAATCTATAAATTGGCACAAACAAAGGTCTACCATTGTTTTGACAGTAATTCAAACAGGGAAATTACCTTATATAAGACTATTCCAATGATCTTCTGGCCGGCCTCCCATCTTCCACCTTCCATAAATTTCAGCTCATCCAAAACTCTAATGCCTGTATCCTGACTCGTGCCAATCCCTGTTCACCCATCACCCCTGTGCTCGCTGACCTACATTGGCTGGAAAGGTGTCCAGCAACGCCTCAAATTTAAAATTTTCATTGTTCAAATCCCTCCATTGCTTTGCACCCCCTATCTCTCTAACCTCTAGCCCTATGACTAACCGAGAACTCTGTTCCTCCAATTCTGGCCGCTTGTGCATCCCCAAATTCCTCCTTCCCTCCATTGGAGGCCGTGCCTTCAGCTGTTTAGACCATAAGCTTTCGAATTCTCTCCGCCTCTCTAACCCGCGCCTCCTTTGTGACATCCTCAAAACCAAGATTTTGGTTACGTGTCCTAATATTTCCTATGTTACTCGGTGTCACTTTTTTCTAATATTGCTCTTGTGAACTGCCCAAGATGTTTTACTGTGTAAAAGGCTCTATATAAATCTATGTTGTTAAATGGCCTCATATGTTAGCTTTCACAAAGTATACTGCACCTCCGGGTAGGCCAGTCTAGTCTCTCTATCCACCATCATAGAAATGGGCATGTTATGTCATTTCTTGGGAAAAAGTACTGTATCGTATTGGTTATACCTAGAGCACTATTACAGAATCGTGCATTCAACTCTGCAGTAATCTTGAGACATCTATTAAGAAAACATCTGCAAAAAATGGTGGATTCCGAGTAGTTAATATTTAAAATATTGAGGAAAATGATTCAACTTGATGCAAACTATTTAAAATTAGGGGCCAATAAATCAAATTCTAAACCTAAACTGAACTAAATTCCTATTTTTTCCCGGATACTTGAATTCTGCTTAATCGTAACAGTTTGAATGCAGGTCAGCTTTCAAGGGAAAAATATGGCAGCACATGCAAAGTAGAACAAATGCTCCATTGAAAGTTACTATTTACTGTAGCAACAAAGGGATGCCAGCTTTACTTTTTAAAAAATAAATTCTTACCAACCAGCTAGTGACCTATGGTTATGGGATTAAATGTTGGGTTTACATTTTTTGAAAAATGTTCTTAACATTTTTTAAGCTCCCCACATGCCACACCCGATTTCCTGGCCAATAGGGCAAGCAAATAACCCTGGCAGAAAATACCATTCTAATGGAACACTGAAAAGTGCATGATTTTTCCTCCCCTCCTATCCTTTCATCTTTCTGTCAGCACAGGCAAGATCAGAATCTTACCTGATGGGGCAACCATAGTAAGGAAGAAATTTTGGTCAATTGTCAAAACATTCAAGTTTTTTGAAATATGAAGCTGTGAGGCAGGCACTGGAACAGCCTCGTAGATATGGAGCTTCATAGACAGTTAAGAGTGATTGAGGGCGATAGAAGTGTTTCATGCCAAAGTGGAGTTAGCTTTAGCAATTAGGATTACAACTTTAGAACCTTTACAGCAGTGGATCGGTATTTAGTACTGTGAAGAATAATAGCCTTCTCAGTTTAACGACTGCCAGGCAGTAGCGGAACCACAGAATTTCCAATCTTTACAGGCCTGGAAACTTGCTTATTCCGGATATTGTCCTTTGGGGAGGGAATACAGTTTCACCCGTCTCCCAGAGAATTGTTTCTCTGCTTTTAAAAAAGAAAATGTACTTTTTAAAGTTCTCATCAAGATGAAGGTCATTTGTATTGAGCAACAATTTCAATTTTGGCCACCCAGTGTTAGTATCGATCACTCTCGTTACATACAGCTTAGTTAGCTCTCTCACCGATGACTTCAATACCCTAACCTTGCCTTCTCTCTTCTGGTCTCACTGCACTCCTGTCCACCCGAAACCTCTTCCTCCATAAAAACACTGTTACTCACAGAAACCTTCTCGTCCTTGTCATCTGTCGTGGCTTCTCTGCTCCCATGGCCTCTATCATAGATTAGGACATCTCTGAACACTTTCTTGTGTCCCTGACCACAAATGTGTCCCCCTACCTCTTTCAACCCTATTTCCTTCTGCGTCCATCCCTAGAAAAAAATTGTGCCAGGTCACCATCAGTTGTACTTGCAAGCTGCCAACTGCATAGCCTTTGGCCCTTATTCACACTATTTCTGCAGCTGTCAATCTGCTTGGCCACTCCTCCTTCTCCATTTTTGCCCTACTCTTCAGCAAAACATTTACTCTCTCCCATCCTGGTTGATCCCCTGGAGCAATGTTCCCTCTTTTTTGGGTGCACAGCCTCTTCACATGGAAAACTTAACATTGAAAGCACCGGGCCCGGGCTGTGTGGCTATGCACATTATAGGGAATGTATTAACAGATTGGCTGGATCACATCAAGCATAATTGGGCCTCATTCTTCGCTGCTAAAACTATCTACTATTCTAGGATCATCCTGGAATTCAAAGATAGCCTCAGCTTCTTTTCTCGATAACAAACCATCTCCTTAAACCCCTTTCCGCTGCCGCGTTTCCTAAATTACATCAGTGACTTCACTTCAAAAGTACTTAATTGGCTGCAAGTTGCTTTGGGGGGGGGGGGAGAGGGGAGATCGGGGTCGGGGGGGGGGGGAGAGAGGGGGGGAGAGAGGGGAGATCGGGGTGGGGGGGTGGAGGGAGAGGGGAGATCGGGGTGGGGGGGTGGAGGGAGAGGGGAGATCGGGGTGGGGGGTGGAGGGAGAGGGGAGATCGGGATGGGTGGGGGGTAGAGGGGAGATCGGGGTGGGTGGGGGGTAGGTAGAGGGGAGATCGGGGTAGGTGGGGGGTAGGTAGAGGGGAGATCGGGGTGGGTGGGGGGTAGGTAGAGGGGAGATCGGGGCGGGTGGGGGGTAGGTAGAGGGGAGATTGGGGCGGGTGGGGGGTAGAGGGGAGATTGGGGCGGGTGGGGGGTAGAGGGGAGATTGGGGCGGGTGGGGGGTAGAGGGGAGATTGGGGCGGGTGGGGGGTAGAGGGGAGATTGTGGCGGGTGGGGGGTAGAGGGGAGATTGGGGATGGGGGTGGGGAGGGGATGAGAGGGGAGATTGGGGATGGGGGTGGGGAGGGGATGGGAGGGAAGAGGGGAGATGGAGGTGGGGGAGAAGAGGGGAGATGGAGGTGGGGGAGAAGAGGGGAGATGGAGGTGGGGGAGAAGAGGGGAGATGGAGGTGGGGGAGAAGAGGGGAGATGGAGGTGGGGGAGAAGAGGGGAGATGGAGGTGGGGGAGAAGAGGGGAGATGGAGGTGGGGGAGAAGAGGGGAGATGGAGGTGGGGGAGAAGAGGGGAGATGGAGGTGGGGGAGAAGAGGGGAGATGGAGGTGGGGGAGAAGAGGGGAGATGGAGGTGGGGGAGAAGAGGGGAGATGGAGGTGGGGGAGAAGAGGGGAGATGGAGGTGGGGGAGAAGAGGGGAGATGGAGGTGGGGGAGAAGAGGGGAGATGGAGGTGGGGGAGAAGAGGGGAGATGGAGGTGGGGGAGAAGAGGGGAGATGGAGGTGGGGGAGAAGAGGGGAGATGGAGGTGGGGGAGAAGAGGGGAGATGGAGGTGGGGGAGAAGAGGGGAGATGGAGGTGGGGGAGAAGAGGGGGGATGGAGGTGGGGGAGAAGAGGGGGGATGGAGGTGGGGGAGAAGAGGGGGGATGGAGGTGGGGGAGAAGAGGGGGGATGGAGGTGGGGGAGAAGAGGGGGGATGGAGGTGGGGGAGAAGAGGGGGGATGGAGGTGGGGGAGAAGAGGGGGGATGGAGGTGGGGGAGAAGAGGGGAGGTGGAGGTGGGGGAGAAGAGGGGAGGTGGGGGAGAAGAGGGGAGGTGGAGGTGGGGGAGAAGAGGGGAGGTGGAGGTGGGGGAGAAGAGGGGAGGTGGGGGTGGGGGAGAGAGGGAGGTGGGGGAGAAGAGGGGAGGTGGGAGGTGGGGGAGAAGGGAGATGGGGGTGGGGGGGAGAGGGGAGATGGGGGTGGGGGGGAGAGGGGAGATGGGGGTGGGGGGGGGAGAGGGGAGATGGGGTCGGGGAAAGGGGAGATCGGGGTGGGGGAGAGGGGAGATCGGGGTGGGGTTGGGGGGGAGAGGGGAGATCGGGGTGGGGGTGAGAGGTGAGATCGGGGTGGGGGGGGTGGAAGAGAGGGGGGGTGGGAGAGAGGCGGGGGGAAGAGAGGAGGGGGGATGGAGGGCGGGGGAAGAGAGGAGGGGGGATGGAGGGCGGGGGAAGAGAGGAGGGGGGATGGAGGGCGGGGGAAGAGAGGAGGGAGGGAGGGTGGGGGGAGATCGGGAAGGGGAGAGGGAGGGGGAGGGGAGATCGTGGTGCGGGGGAGATCGTGGTGCGGGGGAGATCGGGGTGGGGGGGAGAGTGGAGATCGGTGTGTTGGTGGGGGGGGGAGATCGTGGTGGGGGTGAGATCGGGGTGGGGGTGGGGGGGGGAGAGGGGAGATCGGTGGGGG